>NW_008795442.1:3506577-3586909 GCF_000699145.1 Aptenodytes forsteri
GGGAGTGAGCAAGCAGCTGTGTGGTGCTCAGTTGCCGACTGAGGTTAAACCACGACAACCTGTTTGTTGTGAATGCCGAGTACCTCTGAAATCAATTTTGTTTCTCCAGTCTGCATTCAGGTACAATGCTGTTATTAGTGATTTCCATATGAGATTCTTCTAGAATATATTTATAGGTACTTAATCTGCATTTAAAAGTTAAAATTCTAGGTCTTTAAAAAGCAAATAAATCTTCTGACTATTTTTAATACATTCACAGACAGAAAATAATATATCCAGGCTTTAGTTTTTCTTTAGTTTTCTTATCTTAAAAACAGATCTAGCTAATCTAGGTATGCGTCGCAAACATCCTTGCCTCACTTTCCATGATATTTAGACAAAACCAGTTCCTTTACTGCTCTATCTTCTAAACTCTGAATCGGCGATTGTTTTTAATTGTTGGTGGAAGATCATCATAGCTAAAATGGGCTTTTTCCATTATTTAGAAATTAATGCTGATGTGACATTGCATGTAATTGTATGTTTTGTACATCACGATTCTGTTCATGTTCTTGTTTTGTATGATTTAGGCAAGATTGTGATCTAATAAATGAACTTTGTTGCCAACACTATTCAAATCATGTAACCAGGTAAGCCAGTGTCTTGCAATTTTTCCTGTGAACAATCTCACTTTGTTTTTAAAAGTGTTACAGCCAGGCCAACAACCTAAAATAAGATTGTAAAACTTCCAATGTTTCATCTAGATCTGATTATTTATGTTAGAAATCATTTATATAATGAACTTTCTTGGATGGGTTCTTTAACCTCAACCTGGACTGTGAACAGAGATAACATAAACTGTTTGCCTTTCATTTAAATTGTCATTGTATGAATTCCAATATTTTGAGTTACTGTTGAATATTTAAAATTGACATAAAAGCAACTTGAAAAAACCCTTCAAGGTTAATTCTTTTTTGCCACTGTATGATTTCTAAATAGATTCTGAAATATTTTTGGAAGCAGGATTTTGGTGCTACTCCATATTACTGTGTTTTACCAAAAGGTTTTACAAAAGTTCAAGAAACATCTTTTAAATGTGGGTTGTCTTAACTGTTTTGAACATTATCAAGGTTTTTAATCTGGCCCAAGTATAGAGAGGGGAAAGAGAAGAAATACTGAGAGATGGTAAATACATTTCTCCCTCTTTCTTTCTTTGACCTAGGGACCATAAAAACCAACTTCTATTTCAAATTAATGACAAGATTTCCTGCATGCGGAATATATATCTCAAGGATCTCTTGCCAGACCGTGGTTTTGGAGAGGACCCTCATCGCCATGAATGCAAAAGCGGAGAAACCACCCTCACTACAGAGACTGCTGAGGAGAACAAACGACTATGCAATGGAGATACATTTTTCATAACACAGGTAAGTCCTTGCTGCAAGAATTTGCACAAAAAACCCCAGTGGTAACTGATTCAGTCCTTGTTGAATCCCCGGAACAAAACAATTCACACTTTATAATTTTAGTCCATAATATATACTTAGTTCTTCTGCTAAACTATCGTGTGAAAGGCAAGGAAGAGGCAGACTCAAAATAGAGAATTAAAAGGAAATCTCTGGGCATTTTTGTAAAATGTGTTTCAGTTGGTCTGCTCGTGTCTGGTGTAAATACATTCTGTAAATACTCAAACGTATTGTAATTGAAATGGGTAGTGTTTTGGATATAGGTAGAAACATCGTCTTAAGTAAAGAATAAAGCTAATGTTACAGCTTGAGCTCTCCCTGGCAGAAGACTAAGCTGACCAAAAAATACAGCAACAAACAACTCTGTTATTCTGCTGGGCTCAGTGAGTCAAGTTGACTCGGCGGAGAGTCTGGTGAAAGTATCGATATTTGTGCATGGGAAAGGGGGACCATACAGGGTTGGTGGGAGAGAGCAGGCTCTTCTCCGTTCCTGGCAACAAATTGTTACACGGCCTCATTGGTATATTTCACTGTACCCTCAGATAATCTGAGTTTTCTGGGGGTTAAAACTGCCTTTCTCAGCATTTTTCTTATTAAACAGAAGGAGTTAGGGTAGGCCCTGTACAGTGAAACTATTTTCCTTGAAGGTGGTCAGTGAAAGATAGCAATGTTTTGGGTTCAGCGTCTTCAGTCGGTTGACATTGCAGCTGTTGTAATTTCAGGGAAAGCTAGAATACGGACAGGCACAGATGTGTAGACACTGATCGAACTGCTGATACAAGCTTACTGCTGAGTGTTCTTGTGCTGTTTCTTTAGGATGTAGAAATTGATAAGCAGCGCTTATTGACCATCAGCAGCACGTACGGCTCCACGTTCACGGTGAAGTATAAGGCACTGAAGAAGCTATGTCATATAAAACATGCGTGGGCCAGAACTATTCACACATTTCAGGTAAAAATAAAGAAGCTATGAGCTGACAAAACTTTCTCATGGCTTTATCTTGCTAATGCGCTGTATTTTCACGTGAAAGAGCCAGAAGCTCTCTTGAAACTAAAATTCCTTGAATGCAGGATAGAAAATATCCTTGAGAGTGTCCCCAGTTGTCTCCAACTTCCTTGTTCTTGTAAGTTTGTTGGTTTTGTTTTTTTTTTTTTTTAAAAACTACTTACTGGAGATCTTACCTTGAAAAGGCATTCTTAAACGTGTTTCAGGGTTCTGAGGAAAAAACTGTTGTCTACGTGGTTGGCAATCCTGGCCGTCAGCACTGGCAGCACGTGTACACAGCCGTGACCAGAGGACGCTGCCGTGTCTATATTATAGCTGAAGAGCCGCACCTCAGGAGAGCAGTCACTAACAAGAACATGCCCAGAAAAACTCGCTTACAGAGATTTTTGAGAGAGGCAATCGCAGAAACAAGTAACTGTCCCAAACAAGCTTCCTCTCCCCTGACGAAGAGCTGGCAAAGTCAAGAGCTTGAGACTCGGTCTGTTTCTGTAACTGGAGGTGCTCCTGGCCCATCTGAACCTCCGTCTGACTCGATTAAACAGGAAGGGTCAGCAGTTCTCAACAGAGAAGAGCAGACGGGCAATTTGCAGCAAAGTCCATGTAAAAGACAACCAGAGGATTCTGAGGATGCCATGGAAGTACCCTCTGTAAGTACCTCCCTACTGAGGAAGTTTAAAACAAACTTTTGCACTCTCTTTCACTGCCGCAAGTCACCTGGATACCGTTACAGTTGTTTTATTATTACTTGTTTAATCATTTTCAAGATGACCAGTAATTGGTGAAGCAGTCAAGTTTGGCAGATGTTTTCCCAGAGTAATATACGACTAATAGGGAAAAATAAGTTATTATGTCAATAGCAGTAAACTTACGTATCTTGTTACTCACTGGAGTGATCCGTTGGTTAGCTTAGCCTGTATTAGGTTATTCTTCGTGTACAGAAGTCAGTTTTTAGGAGCTGACCTGCCGTGAAAGATGTATATAAAATTTAATAGTTGATTTTTATACAGTCAAACATGCTTAACAGATGCTTTTTTTATTCTGTCTAATTTCTGAGCTCTGTCCTGGGGAAAGAGCTTTTTTTGAATATGTTACTGTATTTTAGTCCTCGTTCAAACTCTGGTAACATTTTTGTTTTGTTTTGACAGAAAAAAGTACAAGATTCCCCACTTGAGTCTTCCAGACTTAAGAATCTAACTTTGGGACAAGCCATTCCTAGGAAGCTTTTCAAAAGCTAACAAACAATTAACTGTCCTCGTTATGAACCTTGCTTGCACCTGGTTCATTCAAGATTTTTGGAACAGAGAAGCTGGGCACGCAGATGATTTTCAAAGGCTTTCCTGTATTTGCATGTTCTATGAAGAACAGCTTGTCTTAAAGCGAGCCTCGTCTGTTTTCAGTGATCTGTTTTTAGTAGGAGATTCCTTGGTGTGTCAGTCATCAAAAATCATACCATTCTTTTGTTCTGGTGAAGAATGAACTTACGGGTCTTAGAGCGCCCAGACGTTCCCTTAAAAAACACAGGGGGATTTCTAGGTTTAAAGACTGTAGCCGTCCATACCAAGATTCATCCGTCTCCTAATGCTACAGAATTGATGAGAAGCTGTTACTGATGTGCCAAAACTGCAGTTCGCTCTTGAGTCAAAAAGTAGTTTACAAAGGGGACAATGTTTAATCAACCCTCAGACAAATTGTACTGACAAAATTTGCACAGCTTGCTTACTTGTAACAAATCTCTTTTTTTTTTACACATACAGCAGGAAGAAGTGTACCACAAATATAAACATGGTATTTTTTGCTAAACCTGTGGTAACAAAATGTGGAAAAAAATACAAAGTAGAAAAATGCTACCTTATTTTTAATGTCTTTAAATCACTGTTTATTTCAATTTATACAGTTTTTCCATACAAATATTTGCAACAGTTTGAATTTCAAAAAACATAACATAGACGATAAATATCATGCTATTAAAGTATTAAATTTGTACAAAAATACTTTACAGCTTAATACTTATTTGTTACAAATAAAAATACATATTTAAGTGACTCATGACCTTTTTTTTTTTTTTTTTTTAACATGATTCAGCATTGAATGTCATTCTGACCTTTTCTGAAACTGCTGAAATAGAAATCAGAGCTACTCGTGTGTGCAGGGCAGGTGAGCTTGTTCATGTATTGGAAACAGCAACAGGGATACAGTTAAACAGTTTAAACTGACCAGAAACAACTCTGTAAGGTGATTGCTTAGATATGGAGACTCTACAAATGTACAAATCCAGTATCTTTATATTCACCAATAACAAGAATTACCAATAACAACTTGAATACCGGAATAAACCAAAGCAGCTGCTGGTGAGCATATAAAGCAACTGGCAGTATTTTATTGCTTGGGGGGAGAGGGGAGAATTTGTGTGATGTGTTCGTAAAACATATTTACAATTTTAAATTCTAAAAACGTGTTGCAGGGGGTAATGTTTCTCATAAAGGCGGCTGAAAACAAAGCGTATCAAATGGGACTTTTGTCCCTTCAAGAAATTGTTTGACTTAAAAAGCTCACGTGTGCCAGTACAAGTTTACAGGTTTATGGATCATTAAAGAGCTTTTGTATCAATCTTCCACTGACATAGTTTAAAAAAAGCCATTTTCTTTTAAAACCTTCCTAACTTGTCTGAACTCATTACGGTTTTACTCGTCAGCAATCCTCTTTCAGAGGTTTCATCCCACTAAAAAAGTCTCTGCTTAAAAATCCCCACAGGTTGCAAGACATACCGTTGAGTATTTCATTGCATAGGGAGTAACACACGTTCTAACAAAATTTACCAAAGTGGGGGAGTAACGTTCACTGCATGCTGCAGCTTCCTACAAGCGTTCTGTTAAAACATCTAAACCGTGCTTCGGCTGAAGAGTGCACCCTTCTTGCCAGCAGCATAAAGGTCCCCAAAATCACAGATCTAGCCATTTAACAAGAAAACCCGGTGCAGCATACCACTCTTCCTTGTCCGTCAGACAGCACCTTTCTGATAAAATGTTCTTAAAACCCATGTAACCTGGACACCACCATTAGCAGAGGTTAACGCCGTGCTTTTCCCTCAAACACCAGCTGCTGCTGAAGGGAGAGGAACATGTAAATGATGTTTAAAACACCTCCCCAGTTTCTTATTTGGGGGGGAAAAAAGGCCCTTAGGATTTTTCATACTGTTGCTAACGCTAGATGGGTTAGAGTGGAATGACCTGACTTAATGAAGAATTAAACTTGTTCAAAAGTAACCATGAATTAATATAAGCCTTGAGACAGACAGACTGACCTCCTGTGCTTTGTAGTGCTATGTAGCATCTGAGCCTCAATCTCAGAAAAAACTTAAAGGGATTTAGCACCATAATTGTCTTTCGTTACCGAATGTCCCACTAAAATGACTTTCTGCTATAATGTATTTGTAGGATCCCGTGTCTCTGTATTAACACTAGCGTGTCCGCTCTGTTGAAGGAAGGCATTGGTCTGATCACTCCACTCCCCACTTGCTGAAGGCGGTTGTTCTGAGCTTCCTTTCTGAGATGCCAGTGGGTTTCTGCTAATAACCAGCTCCAGCTTATTGCCAGATTCTGCGATGAGGGGCACAACTAGACAGCAGTCAAAGTCTCTGGTGCGAACGTGGTTTACCTGAATGATTAGAAGATTGATTTTCGTTACCATTTTAGGAAAACGAAACGAGATCACAAGAGAAACAGAGTTATCCTTGAGACGATGGAACCTGATTTACATATTCCAGGTAGAGAATCGCTCAGTACATGGCTATTTAACCACGGCGTCTGGTCTGAAGACACTAGTTAAGTTTTCTACTCACCCTTTAACAGAGCGTAGCTAAAGTGAGCGTATTTGCACTGGTGATAGCTGTTGGCAGCTGTCACAATGCCCATTCCATAAATGACATTTAACAGCACATAGTTACTCTGTCTTTCATGGTGTTCATTAATTTAAATGCAATAGATCACATCTCAGATTTCAATTCAGTTCAGGTCTTCTCTGGTTTTAATTAATATATAAAGTATTTTATTGGGCTAGTTGACAACAAAAGTTAGTTTTTCCATCACGATCCAACGTGGCACTGTGGGAAGTGTGGCGCTCAGTGAGAATTACATTATTACAACTATGTCAATCAACAACCTGGATTAAGCACAGAAACAATCCTCAAGTCTACATCAAGAACAGCAAAAATTACAAATCTGTCTGGAAAGGTCTTAGGAAATTGCAGCTTTCCAGTGAGCATTTGTATGTCTCCTTTGGAGTTCTGAAATACCTAACATTCTGAAAGAGTTTGTTTCTTTAAATATGATTTTACAGAACAATCTAGCCTTAGTGCCACTGCATAAAAGCCCAAGTCACCACGAAGTGCTGCCTTTTCTTACTGAGGGTCTCGGTGATTTACATGGCCTGTGGTGCAGAGCAATTACAGTCATTTGTCCTTCTTCCCGTCCCCCTACACGTATCTTTTCCCAGCAGAAATAGAACAGTACTGCTCAAACTTAAAATATAATAAGCAATGTAGATAATAAGTTGTCCCAAACAAGTGATGTACACACTTTACGCAGTGCTGCAGTCGGGTCTGTGTACACAGATACCCAAACACCCTGCAGTGTGGTCACGAATCTTTTTACAAAGTGATCTGCATGTCATGTCCCTTCGTGCTAAACCTGTGTGGTGCCAGAAACATTACCTGTAGAAGTCTGTCGTATGGTTTTAAACCTCCCAGATCGCCAGGGCCAGCTGGTCGAATATTTTTAACATACACTCCTTTTTCCAATAAACCGTCTGAGACACTGAACCCAAAGTCTTCTCCATCAGAGTCCTTGTACAAAGTTACCTGTGGAGGTGATTTGACATGATGAGAAGGAAACAAACGAACAAAAAAGTTTGTCCACATTTCTACAAGCACTAGGCAGGCTTTCTTCCTAGCGTGTTTGGGGTTTTGGTTGAGTTTTTTTCCCCCCCCACATTAGAGAGCTCACTTACTTACCTACTATTGGGTACTTACAATATGATATGAGAGTCGTCCCCAT
Source organism: Aptenodytes forsteri (assembly GCF_000699145.1). NCBI lineage: Eukaryota > Metazoa > Chordata > Aves > Sphenisciformes > Spheniscidae > Aptenodytes > Aptenodytes forsteri. Next base: position 3,514,079 of record NW_008795442.1, read on the forward strand.
TTTGACAGTATATTACTATTCTCAGAAGCCTCCTCATTCTTCAGTAATAAGCAGCCCTTTTCACTTCTGCTTGTCAGCTGGAAATTTGTGGGTTTTATCCCACCTTTGGTGGTGTCATTTTTTTGAGTCTTAGTTTTTTTTCCACCCTGTTCTCTAGTTGTCAGGATCTGAGTACAAGCATCCAATTGGTCATCCAATTAAGTTTAGTTTTGATTCAGGGATGAAGACCTGGCCTCAACCAAACAATCATCGGTGTTGTGTCTTCCAGAACTTCCATAGGGCATAAACGCCACCAGCACCGTAAGCCCTAGCCAGCTTGGTTTATGGCCAGGCAACGGTCCACCCTGTAAGGTCTAATCTCAAAAAAGTGCTCAGTATGAGAGTTATAATGCAATCATCTTTTACGAGAATATGAATAAGACTCCAGAAGGAGCTTTCGGGCAGTGTTCTTGCAGTCACATAGCCAAGAGATGGTCATTCAAAAGCAGGAAATAGAAGTTAGTAAAACTGTTAGGAGAAGGTTTTTCAGGTGTTCAGGGAACAAGTCCTCGTAGGTAGTTTTGTGAATTCAGTTATTTGATAGAAAAGGATTCAGACTTTTTTGTAGGTATGTGGTATTGTTTAGGTTTTTTTAATTTCTGAAGGTTTGGTTTTTTTTCCTTGCTTCTCTCTCACATCAGGAGTGCAGACCTGTGCAAGTAAATTGTGTGAGTCAATGGTGTGACATCTGACTGACACACTGATGCTGGCACAAAATCTGGGTGCAGATACAGTCACACAGTCAAAATTGGGCTTTTACTGCTATAGATTTTTTCACTTTGGGTTCAAAATACTGATTCAAAACGTACCTTGGCTGATAAAACCACAACATTAAGAGTGCTCTGTAATTTTATAATGGCTGGGTGTCAGTAACGCTCCATGTGCTGCATCCTCGTGCGTGCCAGCCGCTGAATTCCTTTCTGGTGTTTCTGAATCACGGACTCATTCAAGCTGTAGGGGACTTTGGGAAGTCTCTAGTTCAATCTCCTGCTCAAGGCAGGGCCAAGACCGAATTCAGATCGGGCTGCTGAGGACTCGGTCAGTATTTCATAGAAGAACGCCAAGGCACAGCAGTGCTGGGGCACAGCGCTGGCTGGTGCTGCCTTCAGAAAGCTGCTGAGATCCTCCTGCCTTAACTGCCATTGTGAAAAGGTAAGCACGAACAGACTAGGTTGTCTCAAAACAGGAGTGAAGGATTTGGTCAGATCAACAAAGAGCACAGATGGTTGGGTGTGGGTTTTTTTCCCACTCTGCAGTTTTCTTGAATTTACTTGGCTTTAGTAGTGTATCAACAGCGCTTTAACCAGAATGAAAACAGACTCGCTGGCAGGTTTGGGAGATATCCTGGGCAACAGCTGAGAGAAGATAGATACAACGCCAGCTGCTGCAGCATTAGCACCGTTTCATCTGCAGACGTGGAGGATGCATCGCTGGGCTGCTGTGAAAATATCTGTCTCACGCTGTGGTAAGCCCACATACCCACACACAGTATTCATCCCTTACTTTACACCAGTTCCTCCTCTTCCCTTGTTTTTCTCTCTCTGTACAGCACAGCACAGCAGAAAGCCATACCTGAAGTCCTATTAACTAAGCTGAAGGCTTTCTCCCTTCCAGTGACTTTTTTGGGTATGAGCTGTCATTTTAAACTTCCCAGTGCCTGCTGTGTTTAAGGTCTTTGCCTTCTTTTCTCCCATCTTCCCCCAAAGTAACTTCTTGCTGAACCTGTCATACTTCCTCCAGCTCAGTGTGAATTTTAGGAGTCAATGGGCATTTCAGCTGCTGAAAAACCTATCTGCAAATTCAAAATAATTCATCATAGAATGATTTTAATTTGTATCGACAGCTGCTGTACCAGCAGGACTCCGGGAAACTTGTAATAATTTGTTATCAACAGAGGCTTTTGTTTGTGGTATCATAGCATGTCTAACATGGCTTTGATCTGAAGTATGTTTGAAGCTGCTCTGAAAGTGCTGTAAGACTATCATTCTGTAAGACTAAAAAATAAATAAAGGAGGGAGATATGTTTTATTGCCAGATTTGTGTGCATTTCCTGGCAAGAATGAAAAATAATTAGCACTGGACCAAGACACAAATTCTCCTCAAATGAGATGATAACTTTCTTCCATGCTGTCACAAACGATAGGAGTTCTTCATGTTAACCGCTTCTTAAAGAAGCCTTGAAAAGTAAACGTAAAAATATGATACAGTGCCTAAGAGGAGAAGACTTACTTAAAATACTATGCACTGTTCTAGCACAGATGGCACAATTTTTAAAAGGAACTTTCCCTTTCCACTTTTTCTTTTCCCCTTCCTCTTCCTTCAGGCACTGGAGTTAAGTGGAGCTGGATCCAACCTCAGATGAACTACAAAAACATATGAAACGGGGGACTCTCTGGAGTCAGCTAGACTGTATTCTTGCCCTAAGGCATGATCAACTGCATCTAACCCATTTCTGAGAGACATTTATCTGTCCTGCTTTTAAAAATCTCCAGTGACGGGAGACTCCACAGTCTATTAAAGTAATCCCTTCCAGTGCTTCAGATGTTTTCCTTAGGTCTAAACTAAATCGCCCTTGCTGAGAGTTAAGCCTGCTGCTATCCACGGAGAACAAGATCACTTTATTCTCTCCTTCTCTGCAGCGATGTGAAACAAGGATTGTGTTTTCTCTGGACTCTGTTCAGCAGGTTAACATCCTTCTTTAATTTTCAGACCCCGAACTGGACACTCTATTACAGTCAAGACCTTATCAAAGCCAAGCTAGAGTGGAGAATAATTCTGCACGTACTACAGATGGTGGTCCCATTTGTACGGTCTAGGACAGTGTTGCTTTCTTCCTATTTTTAGTGAGTGGTCTATTAGCAAACAAAATACATGCAAATTCTGTTCTACAGATCTAAGGAAGTGCCATTCCACATTAGCTCACCTTATCTTGTGTCTTGTCTATAATAATGCCTGGGGAATCCACACGCTACTTCATGCCCAGCTTGTGAGTCAAAAAATGGAGCATTGTAAATGACAAGGGACATGAAAGTGGAGTTTTGCTGTGGAGGTGAGAAACTGCATTTGCAGGACAGTGGGAAGTACTGCAATAGTGGGGCACGGAGGGAAGCAGAACTTGAGAATGATCATCCAAAGTCTTTTATTGCCCCCCTAGTTGTTCGGGTTGGACTTTTCCTGATTTATACGGACTGAGCACTCTGGATCACTACCCTGCAGTCAGAACTTTTATGTATAGAAATATTTTCTCATTTGTCCGGTTCCTCAGATCTACAGATCATAAAAGATTTTAAAAACCTGTTTTCCTTATGGCTATCTTCTCTCGACTTTTGGTTTATTTAACAGGAGCTTGGAAATTAAAGAAACTCAGACTCACTCACTTGAGGGATGAGGTTGCGATTTGACTTTGTTGCATGTTTGACAGCTGTCACATTTTTTAGGTGCAAGTCACCCACAGAGAAATTTCTTTTGTATCATAGGTTGTAATTTCAGGGCTACTTCTTTTTAGGGCAGCATATATTCTTAAAAGGGAATCTCAGAGTAAAAACCCTGCTATCTGAAATACCCAGATTTTTATTTAATAACGGGTATGGGCAAAGCCTTACCACATAGGTTTCTCATCTTCACTTGCCAGTAGCGCAGCCCTGTCTGAAGGGTATGTGGTTGCAGGCAATTCATGCAACACCTAAATCACGCTGTTTTATCTGTACTTCTGATCACAACTGTTGGAAGGTTTGATCTCAATAGCAAAATCTCCATTATGGGCAATTTGTTAGACTTTTAAATTTACATCAGGAGCCTAAGGGAAAAAGAAAGCTGAAATGGAAATTTAATTCATATTTCATAAGCAATTAAATAGTTACAAATTCTAGACAGAGGCTTACAAGTTTTGAGTCTGTTTCCATGCCTCTCCTCCCTCTCAAATCTATGGGAAAAAGCTTAATTTAAATTCATACATCTTGCACAGATCAGCTATTGAGGTATTTTAACCGACTGTAATTTTAGGTTAATGACTACTTGCAATAATAATATTGAAAAATTATCTGATGTCTAGTGCATATTTTTGCTCTCAGAGGAATGCGTGCTCTGTGGAACTTTTAAAAAATGGTCCGCTATGATTTTTAGAAAAATATTAATCTATGTGCTTACCTAGGTAGATAAAATCAATTAAAGGCATTAATTAAATCTGGGTACTGATATAGCAATATGCTATCCAGTTAAATTAAATGTTACTTATTAAACCATCTAGAACAAATGTTTGAAGAGATTTGTACGACACATCTCAATCGTAGCTTCCTCAGGACAAAGACAGTTCAAGTACACATTTGGTGAATGTAATGCAGTGAAGTAAGAAAGAGCAGTGAAGAATTCAGGTTAACTTGCTGCGAAGTTTGCAGCATTCAGCAAAACAACCCTCAGGGCCGTGTTACCTTTCTGACAGGTGTATATCTGAGAAGGACAAGCTAGTCATGTCATCTGCTCACCACGCTGTTCTGTTAGACTTACTTGCTTGTGTTTGTAGCCTGAGCAGTTTTTATCTAGTCTTATTCTCTCTTACCCTATACAGTCAGACTGGCTATTGATGCATTTCATTTTTATGTGTGGCTTTTTCTTTGGTAGAATCATATATTCTTGCTCTCTCGCAATCAGATTATGAAAAACCAGTGGAACATCGACCTTAGCTGGCGCATTTTCTGCAATCAAACTTAAGGTATGAGCTCTGATCTATAGGGCACATAGGCCCTGACTCAACAGGCATGCAGACTCATCGCACTGAGGCAGTAAATAGGCACCTGACCTGTCCTGCTGAAGAAACTGGGAAAGCTCAGCAGCATGCAGCCAAGTACATGCTTGAACATCTTGCTGAGGTGAGTCTTAGGCAAGCTATGTCTTAGCTTGTATTTCAAAGACTGTTCATACCATCACAGTTTTCCAAAACTGTTCTTACTCCACTGGTTGTCCCATCAGTGGCCCAGCTGATTAGGACATTTGCCTGCAGAGGGCAGAGCACATTTGCCAGTAAGAAAGACCTGTTATGAAAAATACTTAAATCAAGGCATTTCTCTGACAGTGAAGTGAAGTCACTCTTGTGATACTTGCAGCTCTTCTGGAAAACTCTCATTGGACAAGCTGTCCATGAGAATAGCAACCGAACCGGTTATTAGTGTTAAACTAGAGGTCTAAGACAAAAATGAAGGAGGAGAGAGAAAGTAATGGGCATGAATACAAAAGCAGCCCATGATGCTTGGGTTAACCTGCATGGGTGACCATAGGGGTACAAGCCCACTTTGGTGAATCAGACCGTAAGATCCAGTCACTCGTTTCTATTTTTCTTCAACGACTGTAAGGATTTGGAAAATCCTTGGTGCGGGTTCAACTTTTAGATTTTTAGAAAGGAAATGACTCTTTTCTGGATGACAGAAGAGGCAGTATAAGCAAACTCAGCATCACTTCAGCAGACAGTGGAAAAGTGGGTATATTGTCTGAACAAAAACTAGAAATCACTAAAACAGAAGGTCACAGCAATCTTAAAAAATAGACAACTGAAGAGAGGGAAAGCTCAAGGACAGGGTATTTTTTACTGCCCAGGACTCTAAGAGCTAGCAGCTATCACAGAATACTGACTCAGTAATAGAAATCTGACTCCTCCTTTCCAGGAAAGGATTTATTTTATCAATCATGAAAGGCTGGTTTTATAATCCATAGGAGAAAACTGTGCCTTTGCTGAATGTGAGCGTACCACGAAATGCCTATTGGCGTAGTTTTGTTTTATATCTCTCATTTACTCGCCACTCAGGAAAACTGAGCACAGTAACTAACTCCATTAATCACTTCACATCAAGCTGGACATATGAATAGCTTAGAACTATCACAACACATCCTATTGATTGTTTACATTGGCAATGGATTCATTTTCCGTACATAAATCCAGTCTCTACTACCTTCCACAAACACTCATTTAGCCCATACTGAGTGAGTCCTTACCTCACTGAACTAAACTGAATGAACTACAAACTAAACTCAGTCAAACCCGCAGGGACTAGAAACCAAAACAACTCTCTTGAGAATGACAACATGTGACGTCTTAACGAAATTTCTCCATGCTTCTGCCTCCTCTCTGGGAAGATCTCAGACCGTTAAGAGGATGATGGGTGCAGGAGATGGGTGGCTCATTCCCATCAAGTAGAACAGCATTCTAACGTCCCCCAAAGTTTTGGAAACTGGTTGCTGTTACTGCCTCACTGGACATGAGACTTAAGCTGGTAGGGTGTTTGCTCTGCATGTCTAAAGAGACTTTATCCAGTATTTCCTTGGGGTGCAGAGCCACCTTCATATCACCGGGTGATTTCAACAGTCTTGAGCAGTGAAAAGTTGCATAGACTGAAGATTAGTTATCCTTTTTACAGCAAAGGAATTATAAAGAGAAGAGAAGCAATAGCTAATTTGAAATAACATTCTACATTATCTACATTGAGTCTCATGCATTTGATTCAAAATGAGTGTTAATTTGAAAAAGGACCAATGGGAACCCCAAACCCTCCCGGGTAATTTCCTAAAGAAATGTATTTTCTAGAAATTAAACTTTGCTTTCTTAATGAACACATTTTGCAGAGATGAGTTACTGGTATTGTCAGTTCAAATTACCAGTGGATCCTCCTTGCAAAAGAGCAGTCCCTTTTGAGGATTTATTGTAAAATGAAATAGTAGACAAGGATGCATATTTGTTTGTTTCCCCCATAAGGATGTATCATTAATGTGTTTGTTAAGAACTAATATGCATGGCCCCCAAATTACATCTGTGGAGTCAAAATAAAAAGTGCTTACTGTATTGCCATATAATTAGATTCCCTATGCTGAATATATTATTTCAAAGCTGTCAGAAGAAAATTACAGACCTTGTGTAACTCCACAGGAGTTGGTGACATGATTTCTTTCATTTCTTGCTTAATTTTTCTCAGAACCATGGACTTTCTTCCCACATCTGATGGCAACGTGTTGCTACGAGTAGTTTGACTGTAGTGTGGCCTTACAGTACTTCTTTCCTGGAAGCTGGCTTGTCTTCCCAGCTGGCTACGAGGTTGTGGGATTTCATGATTCAAACTCATTGTACTTCCTGACATAATTGTGGCCTAGAGCATTAATGAACAGGTTAATTTTTAACACAGAATGTGGGTTAAGTAAGTGGTTAAATCATAGCAGTAGGAAAAACGTATCTATTCTTTGTTAAAACACAATCACTCAGGGCACAGCAAAAGGCAAGAGGATAGATGTTCAATCTGCTTGCAAGTCACTATAAAATAAAGGACCACAACAAAACACGATGATGATAACAAAACCCTATGGGCAAAAGTTTTCAGATGGCATTTCAAACTAAAATACTGAGCACTAGGACGGCTATGCTTGTAAGCTAGTCCCCTGGCAGACTGAAGAGTGTGTAGTATAATCACTTATTTTAAAAATATTTTACGTGTAAATAAAATGATATTTAAGTTGCGGCATAATTGCATTTGTTGGAATCGGAACTATAGGAAGGCATTTACAATTCAGACACTGTGTGCAAGGTAAAAAAATGTGAGTCAGCAGAATATGTAGGCAGCTCTAGAGTGAGCACTGGCAGAGAGCGTGCCCGGATACCATCCCAGGCCGGGGAAAGCTCAGTGCAGGTAAGCTCACTGCCTGGAAAGAAATTTTGCATAACACGCATATTGCAAGAGTAACTGCCTTAGCTTAGCACCAGTACTTCAGAGATACAAGCCCCTGTCTCACTGCTGTTTTTAATCTCAGTAAAAGCTAGCCTGTTACGTTAGATGCAAGAATGCACGGAGGGTGAAATCTTGAAAGAAGACGACAGAAGTCATCTCATCCACTGGGTGGAACAGACTGACATGAAAAGCACCAGTGCACTGCAACCAGCCTCCTCCCTTGTGAAAGACTTTCTGCTCTGGGGAACAGGAGGCAAATGCACTTTGGCGGAGGCACCGTACAGAGGTGCCACTGCTGGGACAGGGTACGCTGAATTTCCTATTTATTTTCCCTGGAGCCGGTGGACAAGCAAAAAGGGAAATTAAAAGGCCATAACCTGAACTCTCACTGGGACAGGATGCAGGCAGCCTGCTTGAAAATGAGAAGTAAAAATGAAGGGGGAAAAAATAAGGGGAAAACTGGCAAATAAACGTTTGCTTCCAGCTCTGGTGAGCACGTCTGTCACCCTTCTTTCTCCCAGCTCCGGCACTACTTTCACTACGAGATAATACATTGTAGCCTTAACAGTCTCTCTTGCGCTCCGTAATGACTGATACTAGTCCCTGATGGAGCAAAAGCATCCAGAGGACTTGGCAAACAACACTTTTCTTTGCTCTTTGACTGAAGACCTTGAAATGAAAAACGGTAAGGAGTCCTTGGACTACGCAATGGCACTGCATAAAATAGAGGCATCGCCATTCTCAGCATCCTGTCATACTGAATGAGTCTTGCTTTCTTTTCAGAGCTGTGGGTTGTGCAACAAAGCGATGCTATAAATGATACAGCATCTACAGTTCTGAATTTCACTTTTGTGAAAGGCTGAGGAAAATTCAACGTGTTGAAGTAACTGAATTCTGGTCAGCGTGAATGATCTATTTCCATTTCGGAATTATCTACTTCCATATCCTTTTATTGTGCTCTGAATATTGAAAATTACAAGAGAAGCCTGTGGTACTGAACCATATCTAACTATGGAATTAAACCAGTATAACATTTTCTCCTACATTTCTCTGGTTTGCAATAACAAATACATGAGAATCACATTTTGCTACCCATACATGCAATACAAAAGCCATAAATTTGAGGAAGTAAATGAATCTGAACTGAAAAACTTTCACCCAGTTATGCCATTCACATTCCTCCTGGCTGCTAAAGGACTTTATATAACATAAAAATGAAAATGAGATTCTGCCGGTTTTGCAGCTCCAGGAATTTAAAAGAACATAAAAGAAAATATTTTAGGACCTTTCATTCCGCAGCTTTAAGTGGCAGTATAATCTTAATTGTTCTGATTAGACAACTTAGAGAAAAGGTGATTAGAAAAATAAAGACTCAAAGTTACTCTGTCTCTGTTCCCTTCCCCCTCTACCCACTTCACAATCTAACACGAAGCACGGTTAGATTTGCACTTAACTTCAGGATGAAATATGAAAATTTGTTACGTAGGCAAGAAATTGCTGTATAACGAATATTTCTCACGCTGGCAGCTTTTTTTGCAGAGTGGTAAGATTATAGGTAAACATTTTGAAAAGCTGATTTTCTTTTATGTTCATCTTAATCAGATTAAGTTTCAATTTGAAAGACAACCTACAACATGCTAAGAAAAGCTGCATAAAGCGTCTGTCAGAGAATGGGATGCACTGCTGCAGGAAGGTTATGCCCACTTAAGTTCTGCGCCATTTGCTGCCTGTGCAGACAGCATCAGGGGTTATGCACAGCAGAAGCTGCAAGTCAAAAGCTCTGGGGTGAACATGTTTATAGAATTTTGGTTGCATTGTACAAAAGAAAACAGCTCTGGTTAGGGGTGGGGGAGGCAGCTGCACAAGCAAAAATATAAAGGTAAAGGGTAGGTACCAAGAGAGTCATGTTTCTCAAACACAGACGCCTGTCAGCCTTGTCCTGTGGAGAGGGGTTAAAGCTTTTAAATGAATTGGTGTGATTAGTGCAACTTAAAAGAAAAAAAGGAGAAAATAAAATGAATGTAAACCAAACCAAAACCATTATATTTCTCTATAATCGGAAACAAAGGTTAAGATTGTTCTACCTCTAGTTCCCTCAGAATTCCTGACTGGCCACAGGTCTCTAAATCCTCCAGAGCCTGAGACCAGAAATTTTCCTCCTGGTCAGCCTCGATGGTATCATGGGTACCTGTGAAGCTAGATTTACAACGAGAGGTTAAAAAAATGTGGACTTTTTTTTCCCTCGAAAAATATATTTTACACATGTGCCTTGCCACAGATTGCAACTTGAATGACAGGACGTTACGGTAGGTAGGCAGGAGAGTGGGGAAGAGTCGCTGGATGAGCATGCAGAGCACATGACAGACAAGTCTTCTCATAACCTGGCAGTCGCTAGCAGCTGGCAGGATCTGAGCAGCAAGTTATTCAGTAAGGAGATAAATGGATTCCAAGAACAATTCAATACACATTTTACTGGATTGAAACTGGGACCTCCCTATGAAAATTAATGAATCAACCAGTAGCTGTGTGCAGAGCTGCTCCATGCAATGAATATTTGCAATAAAACCTTTCAACCTCACAGACTTCTCCCAGGGAATATGAAAAGAGCCCTCATTTTTGCAAACAGCATTTTGCAAAAGAGGGATGGTGGTGCTTTTTACCTGATTCCAGCAGTCTAAGCTGCATTTATCATTATCAGTTTAAGCCCACCTGACTGCCATCATATAAACTGCTCCGCTCATTTCATACAGAAACACAGAGAAACTTGCAGGGATGCAACTGTCTTGCATGGAGACTTTGGTCTCTGTGTTTCATAAACGCACCGAAGCCTTATTACTATCACTCTTGAGCAAAATGTTGGTGACAGCGATGCTTCGGGAAGTTGCCCCGCAAGAGAGGTCTGATAAAAACCGCCAACTCTGGACTGCAGCAACACAGCCCAAAGCAACACCGTTACAGTGTATGTGTGTGTGGGGAGGAAGCAGGAGTTTTTTGCTGTCTTAGCAAGGGGAATCGGCTCAAAGAAGGTTCACACAAGCTGCTGCACGGGAGGGGGCTGCTTATGTGAAAGGCACAAGGGGAAGGATGAGGAAGGAAAGAACGAGAATTCACCCTTTTGGTGGCAGCAAGCTGTTACTTTGGAGCAGCTGCCCATGGACTGCAGCTAGTGGTGCTTAACAGCACGTAAACAGAGCAAACACTATTATGGAAGCATCTGAGGCCTTGCTTGACAAACAATGTATCACTGAGAATAGCGTGAATGTAACACTGTTAACAGAATAGCTTTTAAATAGGATAATTGCCCAGCACAACAGACGACAGCTTGAATGCTTCACACGCATGATACTCTGCCTCAGAGATGCTTTCTTACAGTTATGATCAGTCAAGCAGACAATGGTCAGCCATTTCAATCTCTTATTGCAATGATTCTCCATCTAGCATCAGTGTCTCTTCTAAGATATTGCAATAGATACAGCAATGGTGAGAATACCTACTCAGATCACAGATGCAATTCCTCCCAGGCAAGATAAGAAAGTATTTAAAACATGATTTTAGAAAGATCCTTGACTTCTGAAATTAGCTCTTTCAATAAACCTAAGTAGTTGTTTTAATAGCCAATGCTGAACACAGACTAATTTATCCATTACAATACCTTTCTTTATATTGCATACTAATATAATATAAAATGGAACTTGAGTTAATGAACAGGATTATTTGAGGCAATTGTCTGTGACAGCAAAGACTGGATTTCCTAGAACTGGAGGTCCATTTCTTCTCCGACTTCTGTGAAATCTGAAATCATGATGCCTATATGGCTGGACCTCTTTTTAGCTGAAGCAATTCCTTTTTCTGCCCTCACCTCCTCTTTTGCCTTTTCTCTGAGTCTTGTCTCCTGGTGTGTGAAATGCTCAGCTTTTGCATCTCCATTACAGCTATGTGAATAAACTGATTTGTAGCTGAGCTACTGCACCAGAAAAAAAGAGGTACCAAAATAATTTCTCATCTAGATGGCTTTTTTTTTCTGAAACCTGAGAGATTGATTTTATGTCATGTGAAATACTGTTTGACCTCTAATGAATATATCTGGTTTTCTGATGCTTATTCAAAGAGCCATTGGAAATTTAGATGCATAGAAATACTGAAGGAGAGGTAGTGGGACAGATACGAAGACACAGGTGCCTATGATTTGGTTCTTATTGCCATATGAGAGAGAAATTTTTTTTTTTGTTAAATTCAGGAGGTGACAGGATGTTGTAGGATCTGGCAGACTCATTCCTGTAAGTATTGTTTTAATGTGCAAAAAATTCTCCCTGGAGCAGGAACTGTAACAGACTTGTCCTACCTGCCAGTGATAGGTAGACACCAGGCTACAGAGCGCTTTAAGCTCTCTGGTTTCATTTGCTTGCCAACTGAAATTTCACTGTCACTCAACGGCATATTAATGATGTGTTTTCTGCTTTTACCCTGTTTTTCTCCTTTTTCTCATTTCAACTTTCTTCCCGCCCCACCCCCCTCAGCCCAGCTGGATCTCACTCCTGTGCACTCTTTGTTCTCCTACCTGGAAGTATTCCACTCTTCCAGCTGTCCCCCACCTTTCCTTTGCCCACCAGAGGCACCTTTCCACATCTTGCCCTCTTTCTTCATGCTTCTGATGCTCTCTCCCCCTGATCTTTCTACAGAAGTTTGCTTTAAATGGTTTTCTTGATTTTCTCCCAATGTCTCAGTCTCCTTCTGTTGCCACATATTCTTGGAAGCTGTGCTACACAAAATAAAGATAAGAAAAAATTACTTTTTAGTGTTAGAGAAGAAGATAAGATGCTTAGCTAGAGGCAGAGATGAGGTGGTTTTCTGGGCATCCCTGTAACAGGCTAGAAGAACAGACATGCCCTTCTCCAATACTCCAGCACTTGGTACAGGAACACCATCAAGTGTGGCATAATTCATTTTACAGATACAGGATTAAAATAATCATTATTTTAATTTGTGCCATATATCCCAGGTGTAAGTCACATTGACAAGTAGAACAAGACCCCTTATTGTGCATTCTTTCTGTTGAATAGCGCTTTAAAATAGTAGCAGAATACATGCTTTTCATTTAGAAGATTCTGTATTTTACAATCCAGCTTCCTGGTTCACTGCTCATCAACTTTTTCAGCCTATTACTTATGTAACTGCAGAACAGTAGGTGTTCTGGAATCTATGGCTGCATCTCACCTGAGAGACAAAAGATGGGCTTTAACTGTGGATAAAGACGCTGCTATTAAATTAAAGATATTAACTTACCAAGAATGGGAGATATGAATAAAACTATGGTCATTTCCTTTATTAAATATTGCCCACTACTAGCCTATGAAAACTTCTAGTATGCTTCTGGCCAGTAGGGACCAAAGGAGCTGCCCAGATCTTAGCTATCATCTTGCCAGACTTGTCTCCAGACAAAATGTCACTGGGCAACCTGCTGTATCAGAGGATTTGTCATTCAGATTCTGAAAAGCAGCACTGGCATCTAAGCCTTGCCTTGATTTGTATTTCGAAGGTAACAGACTGGACCTTATGGATTTACTTATCCAGTATGTTTATACAGGAACCAGAAAGGTTCTCTTTAGTACTAAACTTGAATTTCTCACAGACTGGGATTTCAGGCTCATTGTGCTGCTACACCAAGAAACTGTATTTCTAACGAAGGACATGCATGTCTGCAAGTCCTGAGGATGGGTACAAAGAGCACAGAAATCTTTCTAACTGTGATGTCTATCTTCCCTTGTCTGAGGAAGAACTATTCTTTGGCAGGAATTACCCAAGTCTCTGCAGTGGTTCCACTGCCGGATCATCCTTAGAATAGAGAATAAGAGACTTTTGGGTGTTTCACTATCTCCAAGCATTGTCAACTATGCATTTTTCCCTCAGGAGGTTCTTTTGCCTGCAGAGAAATGCATTGAAAAAGAAATTTACTTCTCAGAAGAAGAGGAATGAATGCATGGCAAACTACCATAGCTTTGGACAAGACATTTCTACCTGGATCACTTTGTTCTCCTACTGAATCACTGCAGATGTCTCAAGCATTTATGGAAGAAGACTCTAATTTCTGCTTCTTTGCACAAACCAAAATGAAGAATTTTCATGGAAGACAAAAGATTATTAGCCACTTTACTTGTAGGTTTATTTTTGTGGAGTGGAAAACAGAGCAGGTTTTTTCTGAAACTTACCCAGGGGAATGCCCTAATTTTTTTGTTTGTTTATTCTTAAGAGATAAATGCTGTGTTTTTTTTGTCTGAAGTAACTCAAAATAAATACACGTCTTGGTTTTGGCATCATAATCTTCCATAAATGTCACTGATCTACTCCAATAAGTTTCATGAACTACAAATACTGTATCTCGTATTTAAAGGAAGAGCTGTTCCAGCTGCATTAGAAAAAACATAATTTCATTCCAGACAGTAAGTGTTCATTTTTGAGGCACTGCTGCAGCTGCAAATCAGAAAACAGAAACTCGTATGGGAACTTACCTGCTTGCTGTAGGTCGGTCCCATTCATCATCACTCAGCCCAGTATCATGAAACGGGTGGTTTCGCGGTTTGCTTGGAGGGGACAAACTAGTCTGTTTAGGACTCCTCCATTCATAGGCATTGAAGTTGTATCCTGAAGCCTGATAGCTGTGTCCTAAAAAGATGAATTACATATTTACGGCACTGTATATGTTGTAATGACAGAACAGCATATCTCTGAAGCTGGGTTCTCTAGAACTTGGATGTGGACTCATGATTGCTTCCTTTTTTTTGCAGTAGTAGTAGATTATTTATGACCTAAATTACGCCTGCAATTAGGTGTGCTCTAGAGCTTCTCCTGTGAAAGTCCACTGAAAGCAAAATCTTAAATATATCTAACACTGTTCTACTGTTTATGTCTCAGCTGCTTCTCATGTTTAGTTCTAGATGTCTTCACAATTTATCAATTTCCAATTTGACATCATACATTGAATATTAGTGAATAAATCACGTGCATTATGGATGTGTTAAGTATGTGTTAACGTGGTCATGCCCAAATTTAAACCTAAGCTATTAAGAAAACTGCGCTTCAGACCTACTGAAAAAAGAGTTCGCAAGGATGCATTAAAAAACCCCATCAACTTGACTTTTCCAATTACTAGCAAGAAAGTTTTTTCTTCCTCCTGGTAACTTTCTCAAATTTGGAAGCAGTGCAGCCAAAAATTAGTGACATATTTAGTGTCAATTATGCACAATACTACCAATCTGTAGAATGACTACCTAGATGCAAAAGTTGGCATGGTGCAGAGGCTCTCGAGTGACCATTAACTGGAGTAATGCCAGAACAGAAAGGAGGACGTCTGTCTCGGCACCGCTGAGGCAAGGACCCATTAATACAAGCGCAGGACTGTGCTGTCACAGCCCTGCGCTGCCCTGCATAAAGGCCAACATGGGAATCTCTGTACCGTGCCCCTTTGTGGAAGGGAGACTTGCACTTAGTTTATTTCTGGGTGCTTTTATCGTACAAGCAATGTTGGTATTAGTTCAATAGTATTTCTTTAACTGAATTAAGTGTAATTTGAATTCCAAGTAGGAACCAGACAGTCTGGCTTCCAAGTGATGTATCAAGAAGAACACATGGATCGACTTGTCACAAGCTGATGCTGATCTGGTAAGCAAAATCCATTACAGTACAGCTGCTATATATATTTAATCTTGACATATTCCTTTTCTAGCTCTATAGTTGGCATTTTCTGATGTGCATATTGGATTAGGAAGTCTTATTTTGGGGATGACTAACAAATATCACTGCTGTCACCTCTCTGAAGAGGGCAATTTGCTTCCATAAATCAGTCTAGACCTGTCTCCCTCAAATCCCATGTAACTACAGAGTTGTGTGCATTCTCCAGCTAATTGGCAGACGTTAACATACTCCCAGATTCTAGGAAGGGTTTTGGTTGTGAAAATGTGACTGCTGTGTGGGGAAGGCTCCAGATTATTAAGGCAGACACATTAGACAAAGGTACAAAATGGGGTATTAATTCAAGGAGAGAAAAGACTGCTCACCAGCATTAAATTAGTAACTAATAGGATAAAACATTATCTGGTGCTCCAGAAACATTCCCCAAACTCCTCAATTTGCTTAGCCTGTGCTTATGCCAAGAAAGGTTTGGAGAGATGCCAAACTCAACTTGACAGGTCAAGACAGAATGAACTTTAATAGAAATGTGGGTCACATTAGTACCACAGCAAGGGATAAGGTGCAAATCTGATTACACTCAGGCTGTTTAGCAGAAGTGCCATGTATCCAGCCAAGTCTGGGCTGATATTTTCAGGGGAGTTAGAAAAAAAACCTGCTTTGAGATACTGGTTTTGTTTTGGCATGGCATTCGAGTGATCAGGACTTAGGAAAGCAGACTGGGCCTCAATCCTTTCCACAGTCCAACAATTTGCTCCAAATATCATCAATTCACCCCGGAAATGAGAACTATCATTTTGGCACTTTTTCAGCAATACTTCTCCTTAGACCTTAAAAATATCAGAAGAAAATCTAGCATGATTTATTTTGATAAACTGACCAAAACAGTTAAAAACAGAAAAGGGGACAAATTCATCCCAACTCTAACTCCAGTGAAATACAAATTAGACAGGGAGGGTTTAGCCCAGTACATTGAGTACTAAATAAAATGTTATATGGAACAGTAAATTAGAAGTAAAATGTAGAAAACAGGAGTTATAATTAAATGTATTGAGACGGTCTTATTTAAAGTAAGTTGATGCCAAATATATGCAATAAGGCTACGAAATACTTAAAAATTAAAGAACAGAAAAAAATGGCCACTAGTAGTGACATCAGCTACTTCTTGATCTCAAGCAGCTCAGCTGGTTTCAAAGGAAACATTCTGCTTTCCAAAAGAAACCACCAGTGTTATCGCTGAGCAGGCACATTAGAGAATAGCAATAAAAGTAATCAGCACAGAACTTCAGTCTGTATGGGAAATCTGCTGGGCCGACCTCGGTTTCAGTTCTCTGTGTGAGGGTACAAAACAGCTGTCCATGAGCTACTACCAGAAAGCAACAGAAAGCAACAGAGAAATAAAATTGAAAGAATGTGTGCAACCAGAGCGAGCGAGAAAAAATTATTTGAGGTAAGGATCTACCTGTCCAAATACCTGCCAGGTAGTGGGAATACCTGCTTTACTATGGAAATAAACATTTTAAAGAGAGTTAAATAAAACACTGAAGCTGCATGGAAGTTATTTTTTCTGTCATCTAGAATATTACAAGGTGTCTGTATCCCTCACTGCCTAAATAAATGTCTTACAAACTAAAATGAAATTATTTGAAAATCCTATGTAAAACAATAGTCAAACAGAAGTAGAAAATTTAGTGTTAAAGAAAATCATGTCTTTAAATAGAATGATTGTTTTTGGGGGCTGAAAGTTAGATGTTAATGCTGCAGGAATGAGGAAGAAGCCAAAGATTTACAAATCACAAGCAACACCTAATGTTCCCCCTTCAGCAGTTTATAATAAATCTGTTGTCAGTTAAAAATTACTGCATATGAGCATCAAATTCATGAACATCTTCAGTGTGTTCTGTGCCTTGCATTGATCTGTATTTGAAGGATAAACTCATTTAGCTGTGGATGAGCTATGGACTGGGCTATTCAGACGTCAGTAAAGCTAACAAAAGCCTGTTAATGTGTTGATAAATGCTTCAGAACACATCACATTGTCATGAAAGAATGAATCTGAGGCCAGCCAAGTGTAAGAAATCATGCTGCCTGGCAAGGTGTGTGGTCATAATGAGACACCGGCACATTACGAAGTACAAGGTTTAAGTTGGTTTAAAGTTGGTACAGATAAAGTTCTCCTTAAGGCAAAGGAAGGTCAGCCATGAAGGTGATAATTTCTACTTTAAATGTCAATTGCATTCTTGATAGTACCTTGATTTCCAAAGCTGGTATCAATACCAGAGCCATCCCATGACTCTACGGCGCTGTCAACACTTGGGACTGTAGTGGAATAGATGTCTGAGAGTTTGCCAGATTTCTGTGCAGCAGAGGTTTCATCTTCAGCATCGCTCAGTTCACTTACGTGACCCACAGGGACAGAAAATTTCTTGGGACTGGTAGCTGAACAGGATCATAAAAAAAGAAAAGGGGGTGGTGGTCATTGCTTTACTGCAGTTCTAAGAATATGCTTTTTACTACTGACACGACGTTTTTCCAGGGATGGCCTAAATGCTTGTTAATCTGTAACAACACACGCATTAAAGACCACTGATGCTACCCTTGGCCATACTCACCATCTGTCTGCTTCTTGATTTTCAAGGTGACAGTTTCTCCTGCCATCTGTAATAAATGAATGGCTTCACTCAAAGGTTTTCCTTTCAGACTGCTACTATTTATTGCTAGGATTCTGTCTCCTATGTGAATTGCCCCAGTCCTACAATCAGAGAGAAGTAAAACACTGAGGAGCATATAAAGCAACAAAGGCAATTTCTTCACATATTTGGAGCATGAAAGTCTCATCTCCCTTTCTTTCATTTTGCTTTTATAGCCGTGTTACAGAGTAATTCTTTTGTTAGAAACACTTAAAGCAAGTCACCTTTGCTGTAGTGACAATAGCAGAGTTGAGGCATGGAGATGGGGATTTCTGTGTTACTGCAGTAGGTGGGTTAATCACCTATGGATGATATTCATTGCAGCCCACCTGTTTAAAAGCAATCTCAGACAGCTCAGTAAATTCTGAAATGAGTCAAGTTTCTAGAAGTCTCACAGCGTAACAGATAATGGCAGTGTGAGCAAGTAACCAGCTATTTCACCAGTGTGGCTTTCAGGATGGATCATATCAAGAGAAGAAAATAAATTCTTTTTGTGTAAATGCACTGTTTGTTCTGGCTGCACACAATATGATGTTTTGTGTGCTGTCAGTTCTCTCTGAAACCACCACCAAAGGTACCAGTTGCAATGACTCTACCTGTCCTAGAAATAACAGGCGATAGAAAACCTTAGCATTTCCATTACTCTCTATACATCACTTACCACGAGGAGCATTTCTCCTCCTCAGATAATGCTCGCTACAGTGTATGTAAGTGCAGATACAGATGCAGTGTGTGTATATGATAAGCAGCATATTTTCAGATAAATTTAAGACACATGAAGTGCTTTCCTTACCTATTCTACTTTACAAGGCTATTGCTTTTAAAAGGCTGCTAAAATGTTCCTGTGACTGTGCAGTTTGATTGACTAGTCTTTCCTAGGTGATTTATAATAAGGACTACAATCCTCTGCTCTGTCTTGTATAGTATGTGCAAGAACATCCTGTTAAGATATTCCTCATGCTCCTGAGCTTGGCAATGATCAAAAAATGACAGCAAAAGGATTATAAACTCAGATTCGGAGAATTATAAAAAAATAAATTCCTAAACCACAAAAATTAGCATGTTCAGGTAAACAAAATAAATCTTCACCTTGACAAAAGAAACACTTAAAAATAATTTGCTTTCCAATTTACCTTTCAGCTAATCCTCCTTTTGTAAGGCTGGAAATGATTATGGGATCAAAGGGCTCTTCAGTACCAGAGATTGTAATTCCAAGAGGCCCACCATAGCGCTTGAGCTCAACAGTATAAATAATTGCTCCAGAGCTCTCCTGTTCATCTGCAATAAATGCCAAGGGGATGCAATTGGTTTCTTATGAAAGAGGGAATGAAAAAAATAGCACGTTCAGTCTAGTAACTGGTAATCAAATAACATTTTCAAAGGATTACATTTCAGATACACTTCTTAATCATATTCTACTGGATTATTTAAAAAAAAAAATTCTCTTGTGCAATTTCTTTTTTATTGCCAAAATCTGATTACATTGAAGTCAATAGAAAAACTCCCCTCATTCTATTAAGATTAAATTTTACTCTGTTTAAAATCTTTGTCTTCTTTCCTATTAAAATGTAACTTCAGTCTATTTTATGACAGAATCACAGAATGGTTGAGGTTGGAAGGGACCTCTGGGGGTCACCTGGTCCAACCCCCCCTGCCCAGGCAGGACCACCTAGAGCAGGTTGCCCCGGACTGTCTCCAAATGGCTTCTGAATATCTCCAAGGATGGAGACTCCACAACCTTTCTGGGCAACCTGAGCCAGTGCCCATCACCCTCACAGTAAAAAAGTGTTTCCTGATGTTCAGGAGGAACCTCCTGTGTTTCAGTTTGTGTCCCTTGCCACTGGTCCTGTCACTGGGCACCACTGAAAAAAGGCTGGCTCCGTTTTCTTCACACTCTCCCTTCAGGTATTTATACACATTGATAAGATCTCCCTGAACCTTCTCTTCTCCAGGCTGAACGGTGCCAGCTCTCTCAGCCTTTCCTCATAGGAGAGATGCCCCAGCCCCTTCATCATCTTCGTGGCCCTTCGCTGGACCTGATCCACTATGTCCATGTCCCTCTTGTGCTGGGGAGCCCAGGACTGGACCCAGCACTCCAGGTGTGTCTCACCAGTGCTGAGTAGAGGGGAAGGATCACCTCCCTCAACCCGCTGGCAGTGCTCTGCCTGATGCAGCCCAGGAGGCTGTTGGCCACCTCTGGCGCAAGGGCACATTATTAGAGAAAAGACCAGTTACTACTATTGTATAAATACTGGTACTCATCTGTTTCTTGAACTGAATGGAAGATATTTAGAATCAAAGATAATTCAAAAGTTTTAAAACCAAACTTCCTTAAAAGAACTGTGGGAAAAGTCAAAAGTCATGATAAGATGAGCAGCTGTCTTACTAAGAGAAGCTGAAATATATCCCATGTTTTTGATGGACAAGTTTTAAACTTTTGTAACAGAATCAAAAATAGCTTCTGAATTATCAACTAAGTTGAATAATAACTCCCTTAGATTTCTGAATTATTTACTAAGTTGAATAATAACTCCCTTAGATTTGATTTAATTATATTTCATGAAGTCATTTGCATTATTTTCAAATTTTAGTCTCACCAAACAATCATCAGAAATGGAGAAGAATTCATCACTGGGTAAGCTTAAATACAATGTATTTTCCTTAAACTATACCCAACAGTTGGTGCAGCAACAAGAAAGGCTCCTGTATTTAAACAGTGCATGCTCTTTACATATTATCAAAAAAAATCACAGCAGGAGTGCAATCAACTGTAGCATCTTTGAGTTGTAAAGGGATATTTTAAAATTCAAAATGTCAGATTTCTCCTCAGATTAAAATAACAAATGCTCCCTTGCCCATCTCATGATATTGGTATTCAGCCAGGACGTCTGGCCTGGCGGGCAACTTTTCCTAGATCTGTGGGTAATGACATTTCGAACGGCTCACCGAGTGTGGAAAATGTTTAGGATGCATATTCCGTAAATGTTACTAGAACTAACCTGAGACAAGTTAGAAAATTCAAATGTTCCCATTTCTGCTCCTGTAGATAGAAAAACTTTAAAAGGAAAAAAGATACCTGCATCGCTAGCAAATGTTCAAAGAGTTGCTTTTGTCTAGTGCTGAACATGGTACTTAAGCAGAGCTGGAGAAACACCAATATTTTTGGAGCTACTTTACTTCTTCCCAATTTGCAGAAAATGTAGGCCTTTAGCTTCCCCCCACCCCAACTCCCTCCTATTTCCACCTTGCTATCGACATAAAGAAAATGGTACACACATAGAATCAAAGGAGAGAAGAATTAGTGTTGTTTATTCAGCAAAGAATACTGGGATTTTCATGCCTAGTGTTGGCCTTGTATTCCTACTCGGGGCATTACCATCAGTGTTTTGGCACAGTTCACATCAACTACGCTTTATCTGACATGCTCTTTCCAGAAGCACCCAACTCCCAAGACCCCACTGGAAGCCTCTGGCCGAAACACAGTGGGCTAGAACGTAAGCTGCCACTGCGCAGCGGAAGAGTGGCAGCTCTTGCTTGCTTGCTAGAGCATTTATGGAAGAACAACAAATCTTCTGGGATCTAATGCTGATAACATTTACACAGGTGTGGCACTGACACGGTACAAGACTTCAACTGGAGGATGAAAAGTAATCCACCAAGCTAATTGAAAATGTAATAGCCAGTATTTGCTAAGGGTCGACACAATACTGATGTTTCTCTGCTATCAACAGTAAGTGAATAAGAAGTTATTAATCATACAGCAGCCCTGCCACATGACAGTTGGAGGTTTATAGATCTCAGCGAATGACTGGAAAGGAGACTGGTCCATTATGTCTGTCTTCTGGTTAGCCCTAGTTAAGAAAATTAATGGCAGAATGCAACAAATGTCAAATTGCTACACTGTTCTCTTGAGTGCTCTTTCCAGGCAGCAGAAATGCAAGCTAGCCAAGAACATGGCATGCATGTAGCCTGAATTCACAATGAAGGCCGGTTCTGCCATGAAAGCAAAGAACTCTGATACTCAAAAAAGGGTGGTAGCCATTAGGTTAATCAGGAGATAAAATTGTCCTCAGTTTGGGAAGCTGGCAGGAAAAGAAGAAAAGAGAAAAACCGCTGAAAACATACTTCCATCTGGGGAGGAAATATAATCAAACTACCATGTTTTTGGGTCTCATTGTTTTTGAGATTTTCCTTCTTTCTTTTCTTGTGATGCAATTGTGGACAGTTCTTGGAAACCAGATTTAATGAAATTAGACCCTCTGTGCTGCAGCGCCTCTGCTATGTCCACTAGTCTCTTGCTCTTCAGAGGAACATCTGATCAATACAGACAAAAGTGCAAAGAAGAGCACGGTCTTGGGAGCACATGACATGTATGTACTACCCTGCTGCTGGCCTCACCTGCATGGCTGGCTCTGAGGAACACAGCTCTGAAATACATACAACTGTCTGGAGAAGGGAGGAGCTGGAGAGACAGCAGAGGAAGGAAAAACAGAAGGCAGAAAGAAGAGCTAGAAGCTAGAAATACTTAAAAATGAATATAAAGAGTCTGAAAGACAGCGAGGAAACGAGAACCTAGGGAGGAAGAACTCCTGCTTCCTGCCTTCTCCTCCTCAAAAAAGCATGCCATGAGAGATTAAAAAAAGTTTAAATCTTAATCTCATTCTGTGATTTAGAAATTGTATTGGAGTGCTCCACGCCTACTCATCTATTAGCATCAGGCTTTTCTTTTCTTGGGGAATTTAATAATGATTTTTTCTGTTGAGTTTAAGAAGCCTTCTTTTCTTGGGGAATTTAATGATTTTTTCTGTTGAGTTTAAGAAGCACATTTCCTCCCTTTGTGAGAAAACCAGACATTCATTAATAAACTAACAGCAAATTAACCTAAACTGATTTTAAAAATATTTTTTCTTTAGCATTTCAGGAGACACTCATTCATTTTAGATTTCAAAGTACCTGAAATCTGCTATAAATACTTTCAATTACACTTTGACACTTAGTCAACTGTTACAAGAACCATATGTATAGAGAATTTTGTTCAGTAGGTCTCTGAGTAGCTGTCCATCTACATTTGAATCTGTTCAGTTACACCACTCATGTCTGGATAAGACACTTAGTTGTGTGAGAATCTTGATATAGATACATGATGTAACTGTAAAATAAGCAATGTGAAAGTGTAAAAGAAAACCACAGAAAAAGAATCCCCCTCAGACAAAAATCTGTGCCAGCTACCATGGTGTGCAACACCTAGGAGAGCAAAGATGTGATTTTACATGGGTGAAGACTGAAATACACATTTCAGTGACAGCAACAGAAAATGTGTACCAACTTCAATGGAAATGGAAGCTGACCTAGAAAGAGATTAAGTCCATGAGGTGAGGGGGAGCAGGGGGATGACATGACACACACAGGACAAATCCTCAAGTGTTTAGAAGTGTGGGAGAAGTTATTACTTCTTCTACACGGCTCTAACTCACACCCCTCTTCTGTGGTCTGTTGGTAATTTCTCTGCAGGGTTATTAATGAGAGGGAGTCTTCCAAATGACGGGAAGAAGGTGAAGGAGGGATCCTAGGTGCCATGAACACTTAAAAGACAGACCCCCTCTTGTGCAGGAGAAAACTAAAACTTCCTTCTACAGGCATTTTTCCTGTCAATCTTCTGCCAAGTGTAGCTGCAGTTTGCTCTTCGTAACATACCCGGTTTGCTCAGTTTTGCAAAGCAACTGTCAGGCAGGTGTCCCTTGGGATGTACAGCCCATGGCCAGTTTGGCCAGCCTCTGTCCAAGATGGACCAACTATGTGTAGCAAACCCCACCTCACCACCTGTGGGGACCTAACCACAATATCCTGCCGAGCAGTGGCCACTCACTTTGCTGGATCAAAATCTACTTCTGAAAGCCAATTTGCACAAGGTGCTAAATGCACGCGCCTTTGCCTTGCAAAGATACTTTCTGTTTGCTTTCAAAAGCAATTAAAGGAAAAGAGCATTCTAGTGCAATTCTAAACACCATTTCAACAGTTGCACTTGATTTTAAATAATAAAGTGCGGCAGGCTGTGCCTTTTTGCTGTGGGATTGTATACAGCTTAAGACAAGTGAATCTACAGTTCATGCTTTTGTGTAACACTGTAATATAAATCCCAGCAGTAATGGTAGTTACAATTGTCCAACTTCCTTTGCCACTAGAATGCATAACAGATCTCGCGTTATTATCTCCAGGTAGAAATTCTGCTCTTACGGAATCCATAATGGGGAAGATCCAGGAATATTAATAGATGTAGGTGTGCAAAATGATGGCAGCTCCATCACTTCCACTGGGCTGATCAGACATGGCTCCTCCATCAGCCATCCAGCACAGTGTGTAAAGTACTACTTGCCTTTAAGCATGTGAACAGTCATACTGAAGTCAAGTTTGTAAGTTTATGGATAAAGCATGCACTTCACCACTCTGCTGGAGAACTGAGGCCTATGGATCTATGCTTTGCTAACCATGATTCCAATCTTAAAAGCAGAGAAAATCTCAATATGCTGGTAAGGGAAAGATCAACCTTATACGGCTGCACCTGAGGGGAAATTCCCTTTCCAGAAAACTGAAGACCTCATTTTGCAGTGCAGCTCCTGCAGGCAATATAGCCACTGAGAAAATTCAAAACTTTATATACTGTTAAAATTCTTTTTAGTGTGACATTTTCTGATTAGCATTAGCATAAATCAGCCATGTTTAGAAAAAACATTTCACTAAAATTTAAATGCAAAAGAATAACCCTGTGTTCTAAAAATCCTAAAAATACACAAGAATCTGCAATAGGCTCATTGCTAATACCGGAATTATCTTCATCTTTGCGGATCTTTAACTTTACAAGGTCCTCACAGTGCTGAAGGATCTGAACAGCATCTTCCATTGAGCAATTGTCAAGTCGAATGTTATCTATTGCAAGCAACTTATCACCCAGTTCGAGCGTCCCAGTTCTGTGAACAAGCAAACAAGCTTACATGAAATTCTAGCAACATTAAAGCAAGGTATCTTAGAAGGTATCAACATTATTATAGAAACTAGATGGATTTTTTAAAACAATTATTTCTTAATACGCTGGACATTTCATTTGTAACTGCTGTTTACAAAATAAAAGCACAAGTCTCTTACAAGCTCCCTCTGTTTAACTTGAGTCTGGCTGGCTACACAATGGAAACAGATTTCTGCTGGGAGCTTGAATGTCTTACCTGTGAGCAACACTTCCTTTCTTGATATCAGAAATAACCAGAGGGTCCCCTGGTTTTCTGCTGGATGGAGCTGTAATAAAGAATACATACAAGCATCTGTTTTTTATTTCCAGAGATGCAGATGGGCTAATTCTGTCCACAAATCAGTATTTCATACACATTATTTACCTGTATTATATTTCTCTCTTTTCCCTAAATTATATGTACATGAATACAAACAAACAGCAGCAGCACATTAGTAAGACTGCATACTCCTCAAAAATTAGTAAATGCCAGAATTAAGGTGACTGGTGCAAAGTGAATTTAACTTGGTATGTCTGAATTCTGGGTTAGGCCAGGACTGAACCATATGAAGATATCACAGTACAGCTCCAGTGATCTATCATAAAATGCTGTGTAGCTACAACACGTAAGGAAGCCTTTCTGTTAGTAGAACCTTTCAGCACAACTACTGACGCCAATCTTTTGCCAGAATATTTCTGTCAGTCATAATCATGTTTCGTTATATCCCTGACCAACAGAGCTGCTCTGGCAAAATATCTAGAGTGGTCTAGCCCACGTTCTGTACATCCATTCCCGTCTCATTCAGCACTTAAGGCAGAGGTATGAAGATAATGCTTCCTGGGTGAGAAGGAGGAATCTACTTCACAATAAATGAGATGCTGTGGACAGTGGCTACGCATATCATTGGGCTGATCCACAGTTATCACATCTGCACAGACATAGCTTACATCACACGGATGCTTGCTTCACTGTGACTCGCTGCTTCCTCTGAAGTAAACATGTGCCTCTTCTAATGAGTAACCTTGCTCCTCTATACTGCTGCTGGGCCTTAAGCATTGTGGACTTTTCCCCACTCTGTACTGGGGTTACCTACCAGAAGCCCTGCAATTCCAGCAACGGTCAGATTAGTAAAACCCCCACCAGTCCTCTCCTTGCACACCTAACTCATCTCTTCTTGGAGGTATTTGACATAACTTTCAATTTTCTATCTGTCCATCATGGTTAAAAGGATGTTCTGCTCTACAGTGCCAGTCATTGCAATTCTTTACTGACTTGTGCAAAAGTACTTGACAAGTTTCCCTTGGCCAGGAAATTTGCTTAGCAATTTTGCTTGACTTTTGGTTGCACAGGAAGCAGTGAACTACCCCAGCGGGAGAAGACAGTGATTACTGTCTGCTTCCAGAGGACTGTTTCTTGGAGCAGCTTCACTAAATGCATTGTTTTGGAGGGTTCATCCCTTTGCTGACAGAAGACTGCACTGAAGATCTGATATGGTAAGCAGTGGGCTCAGAACTTGAGGGTGACGAAAGATACATTTTTAGACAATGGTGTGGCACCTGCTCTCTGCCATTGGGAAGTACACCACCTACAGCTGCTCTGGCCAGGAGGCAGTCCACGTGGTGAACGCAGACTGACTTTTGGGACTGCTGTTAACAAAGAGTGTGCTAATATCAAAACATTGCCATGTGGTATAAGGCGCCCAGTTCTTCTGAAAGTGCTATGTTTTTTGCACACGCAGGGCTCTTCAGTTGCCCCAAGCCATTTCTGCTCTGTGTACTGAAGCCTCTGCATTTATTCACAGAAGGTTCTTTTCCATTAGGCTCCAATGTCTAACTGACAATCACCCAAAAAGCTACCCATATTGGAGGATCACCTACAAAATCCTGATGTAAGTTACTTTAGCAGCTCATGATTCTTCTCTTTGATGGAAAATGACAGATCTTCACCTACAGCAACCACAAGTTCCAACACAGTATTCTAACAGATCTCGTTAACCCTGGCTGCCCTGGCTGAGAAAGCCTTTGAATGTCCAAAGGAACTGTTTAAGAACTGCTAAATAGCCATATTTCAGATGCAGTGTCCCGAAAGTCCAGAAGACAGACGTACAAGGACTTTCAAGAATTTTTAGAAACTTGTCTAAAACAGCACGCTTTCAGGAAATGCCTATGTTGCAATTTAGAGAACAGCAATTAACTTTTTGCAAGATGTGTAATTTTCACAGCTTGTTTCTCATACTTTCACGCCATGGGTCAACTATATCTTATATGGCAGTTCCATGATTTACTTGAATTCTTTGGTTTGTTTCACCGATTAGTAGCTTGTTAAAATTTTAAAGTATCACTTTGGTGAACTTTTTTTTTTTAGTTCTACGTTTTTACTCTCTGGGTTGCCGTATAAATCTCTGAGGTTATATGCCACCCACTGTACAATGTCTGCAGCTTGAGATTTGAGTATTGAAACTGCTTTATAGAAATTACCAGTACTAAAGTCCATTTTTCTTCCAAAAAGAAGAGAGAAGGAACCAAAAGGGGGGAAAGAGCACAGCTCGAAGTGTGAAGCCACAGAGTACATGTGTTACTCTCTGGGTTGCCGTATAAATCTCTGAGGTTATATGCCACCCACTGTACAATGTCTGCAGCTTGAGATTTGAGTATTGAAACTGCTTTATAGAAATTACCAGTACTAAAGTCCATTTTTCTTCCAAAAAGAAGAGAGAAGGAACCAAAAGGGGGGAAAGAGCACAGCTCGAAGTGTGAAGCCACAGAGTACATGTGGATGCAAAGGGTATGATATTGCACACACAGTTATTACAGTTTCAAACTGAGTAGGTGTGAACAGCATTATTTTGTCAGTTATCCTGGACTATCAATTGTGTCTGGTAGATGAAAGCCTTTTTGTAGGCAGCAAACACAGCTCAGTGTGAAATGAATCCCCCCATGCTGACAAGCCCTTAATAAGCAGCTACACCGCACTTTGTTTTATTCTCGTTCAATGCTATTCAAGTTGTGTTGCAGAGATAAAATCATTAATTTCCTCCTGAACTTTTGTACTGCACATCACCACAGCCTAAGATTGCCTCCCAAACACTAGCAGACAGGTGCTGTCCCCAGCAAGAAAATTGAGTACTATTATCCTGATTTTACAGATGAGGAAAGGAAACATAGGAACATTTAGGTCAAAGTATGACAATTTTCAGTGAGCAATTTAGAATATCCATGCCTTTATTTCTCACAATAGTTTGTAGTATATAACAGCTTCTACGTCCAAAGCACAACTACTGGTATTTTCAGCAACAGCTGCAGATGCTCAGCATTTCTGCAAGTGTGATCCCAGGATCTCAATGGTTTCTGCAGAAAATCAAGCATCCACCTGTGGAAAATCTCTCTCTCTCTCTCCTTGCCCCCCACCCCACGAAATGACTCGTCTCAGCACAACTCTATTGCGGAGAAAAGGAAAAAAAACCTAATTTCCCAAGGGTAACATTAAACCATCTTGACCATGAGATCACCCCCTTTTTCTTTCTGTAACCCTCTAACTCATTAATTATGCAGCCTCCATCCCCTTTGATACACACCGCTGTTTCATCTCTCCCCAGAGAGCAGAGAAGCAAGAGTCCCAGTGAGAAAGTAGTATTTGACCACTTAATGAAAAAAAGATATCCTCATGAATTAACACAAGTTTGAAGTGACACTGTACAGCTTTAAGTCACCATTTTTATCTTTCATTTCAGAATTACTTTTGTTTTTAAGAAGCAATTAAAAACAAAGCACCTTACCGCTCACCCATGTCCAGCCTTCTTGTTCAAGCTTCCCCTACCTCTGATCACACCTCAGCCACTCCCCTCACCTGCTGTCTCCCTGTTATGGCTCTCCACTCATTTTCTCTCCTTGTCCCATTCTGCTTGTCCACTGAAGATCTCATATTTTCTCCTCCCTGGTCCAGCTGTTAGTCTACCTACTGTTGAGCTTTTGTAGAGACCTTACACAGGTCTCTTAGAACTCTTACACAGTTCATCTACAGATGAACTACAAGTGGACTGAGAGTGTATAAAGTTGTACAGATACTGAATTTAGTGTTGCAGCTGGAAGGCTGATCTTTAGCAGGTTGGTTGTTCTCTCTCTTTAAATTACTCTATGATCCTAGGTCTCCATCCCAGGCCTCTACTCTACTTCTACTAGTAGACGCACTTCCCCTGCCTATCCCCCACCACTTGAAAGCAAGTTCAGTGAAGTGTTGTCAGTTTTGTAGATCAGCTGTTCCATTAGGTTAAAAAAAACCTGAAACAACCCTCCTTTCTTATTTCACTGCTAACCCAAAGAAAAAAAACAGTATGACTTAAACAGATTCTGGGGTGGACATCTAACCTAACACCCAGCCAAAACTCACTTACTAGTCTCAGCCTGGCTTCAAGTTTTGGAGTTCGATCAAACTCTGAAGAAACTGAACAAGCAGAGGAAAATGCTCATGGGATGGAAAAATATTTTTTATACAAAGTCAGACCACTTATCCACAATGCTGGTTAACAGCTACTAGACTTTTTAAAAATAGTGTGATTATTAAATGAAAGAGCTTTTTAAAATTAGACTGATGTAGCTCTTTTGTTCCTTAAGTATTGGTTCATGTGGAACAGCTGAGAAACCTGCTGATTCTTCAGGTCCTGTCTTGAAAATAATTACTTGTAACATTGCAAAACGAAGTTGAGTTTGCTAGGTGAAATCCCAAGATATACAAAAGCATGCTATAGAAAGTAAATTCTCATAGTCAATGCTAAATATCTGTAGATATTTACAAAGCTTATTTCTGATGAAATATGAAAGCAATAGAGCAGACTATAGTATAGCTACTAGTCAAAATGACTTAGAAAAACTGATGATAGTTTGGGTGAGATTCTGATATTCTTACCAGCTTTGCAGCTTCTTATTCATTGAGTAATCCCATTAGCTTCAGAGAGATTATTTATGAAGCAAGGTGCTGCAGTTCATTACCAGTAAGGATATCAGAATCTTACTTAAGAAAGAGAGAAAAGGAAAAAAAAAAGAGCTGTTAATGACAATTACCAGACTGTACTAGTAAGTCATTTTCTTGGACATAATTCAATGTATTTAAAAAATATTAGTCTATGATAAAGTAGCCAGTGGCACAAAAGTTTATCTTAAAAAAAAAATAAAATCTATATTCCATTACATAGTCTAAAATCAACATCACTGGCAAATAAATTGAAACAGATTTGAACACTACTAGATCTACTTGAAAGCCATCCTACTTCTAGGGAATGGTTCTGTTATAAAAGCATAATCACACACATGGACACTGCTGTGTCATGCTTTATTTGGATGACGTAATTTTAAGAACTGAGACATTCTAATTGCTCCAACCAGGTAACTGGGTGTGAAAATGATGGTACATGAAGTATGAAATATAGAGTCACTTATATTTGCAAACTATGCAATAGGGTCTTTATTGAGTGTAAGTAGATATTAATGGGAAGATTAGACAGATACTGCAGAGATAAGGGAAGGATGATAGGACGACAGAAGTCCAGTACGTGTGTGAAGGCAGCAATGGGCAAGGCCAGTATACTGAGAGGTAACCAACATGCGCTATCCGAAACTCAGTGCCCTGGATTAACATTAACAAAGATGCTCATGAAACTTTCTTCTGTCTTACTTTCTCGGGGTTTCTGCTATCTAAGGGGATTTTGATTTTTTTTTTGTTTTGCTTTTTTTCTTGCATTAATAAATCTGAAACTAAGAGAAGCTTAGTCTCTTCCCCTATTACATGTCATGTTTTTCAGAGACCATAAATCAGCTTAACTGTCTTTAGTGTTGTGTGTCACCTCAGATATGCCTTGAAGTACCTGGCTGTAACTCCATGCAGGCACACTTGGTGTTTATTACCAAGGAAAACAACACAAAGAAGAGAAATAAATTCCTCTTCCAGGATGTCTGCCTCCTAACAGCTGACTTAGAAGAACTCTTGGACTTAAACACTAGGCATATGTCCAGGTGCCAACCCGAGGTGAGGCTTACGTTTTCCTCATGACAAAAAATGTCTGTCTTGTCTGTCAGGTCAGGGCATTTCCTGACTCTCTCATCCAAATCCCGAACTAAACTGGGGATATGGAAAGCAAGACAGGCGTTTCTCTGTAATGTTTTTAGAGAGACAGCACTTTCTCACTCACCATTAACTCCACTACCTTGAGAAGAGAGAGGATGAAACAGGTCTCTAGCACTTAAACAGATCAAGCCCAAAAGTGACTAAACCTGAACTCCTCTATCACCCCTGTTTAAGCCTGGTCATTTCAACTCCACCGAGTTTCCCTTAGTATTTGTTTTTTAAAAGAAATCATATAGCTTTCTGACAATATCAGTAATAAATGGCATGCTAATGTGCTAAAGTTCCCTGACAAAAATTTGTCAAAATGAATATAAAACACTTATATTCTTCAGAACACACTGCCTCATTTACTCTGTAATGTTTTTAGAGAGACAGCACTTTCTCACTCACCATTAACTCCACTACCTTGAGAAGAGAGAGGATGAAACAGGTCTCTAGCACTTAAACAGATCAAGCCCAAAAGTGACTAAACCTGAACTCCTCTATCACCCCTGTTTAAGCCTGGTCATTTCAACTCCGCCGAGTTTCCCTTAGTATTTGTTTTTTAAAAGAAATCATATAGCTTTCTGACAATATCAGTAATAAATGGCATGCTAATGTGCTAAAGTTCCCTGACAAAAATTTGTCAAAATGAATATAAAACACTTATTATTCTTCAATCACACTGCCTCATTTAGGAGTTAATTAGGTAGAACAGAGCAAAGCACTGGCATGAAATGCAGCAATTCAAGAATTCTACCAAGCAAATTAGCAAATTTTCAGTTATTAGTATAAATCCTTTAAAATCAAATAAATAATTAATCTTAGACACATTTCATATGCGTTAAATACTACTAATAAGTGGGATCATTCTATATAACAGATCATTTAATTTAAATATTAAAGATACTGCAGTAAACTCAGAAGAGCAGAGCTAAGACCAACCAGGTGTCGCTCTGATTACATAAAGCACTAATTTTATAAAGCACTAACTTTTGGAATTAAGTTCCAAGTCAGGAAGGTATGCATAGTTTGGAAGAGGAATGCTAAATACTAAATCCCAAGAACATTAGCCTTCGTTATATTCTTCAAATCACACTGCCTCATTTAGGAGTTAATTAGGTAGAACAGAGCAAAGCACTGAAAAGCAAGCATGAAATGCAGCAATTCAAGAATTCTACCAAGCAAATTTACAAACTTTCAGTTATTAGTATAAATCCTTTAAAATCAAATAAATAATTAATCTTAGACACATTTCATATGCGTTAAATACTACTAATAAGTGGGATCATTCTATATAACAGATCATTTAATTTAAATATTAAAGATACTGCAGTAAACTCAGAAGAGCAGAGCTAAGACCAACCAGGTGTCGCTCTGATTACATAAAGTAATAATTTTATAAAAGGCACTAACTTTGGAATTAAGTTCCAAGTCAGGAAGGTATGCATAGTTTGGAAGAGGAATGCTAAATACTAAATCACAAGAACATTAGCCTTCCATTCAGAGTTTACTCCTACAGCCAGAAAAAAAGTACAAGATTTCTGAATTCCAAAAAGCAGCACAAATCAAATTACTAGGAAGACCATATTTTTACAATAATCCTACAAACCATTACTGATCCTAAAAATAACATCTAAATAGAACAGCCTCTCTCCAGGTTTTCTCATTTCTCAATATTTTCATTTGCACAAATACATGTAGACCTATGATTTTGCTTCAAGCATCACATCACATCTTGCAGAGTCTAACAATTACTCATTCAAGTGTGCAATGCAAGCAAACAGGCCTGCAGTGTCTCTCATTCGTTCCTCAGATGTAATTCTTAGCACTGAGTTCCCTGCTGTACTTTTGATTAACCTTATTCCATTGTGCTGGTAAAAGCTTTGAGAATATAAGTCAAAGCACAATCTTCCCTCAGGACACGTGAATAATTCCAAAGAAGGACTAATAGTCTAAGAAAGGCCACAACCATAAAGGAACGTTAATTCCAGCGAGATCAGATTCTGCACTGTCATGAAGTACATTAAACACAAGCCCATTACTTTGATATGGATTGTTCTTCCTTTCGTCAAGGGCTGAACTCGGTATGCTGGAGTTTACCTGGTCAAAATCCAGTCCTAACACAGCATTTACTGTCTGCTCCCAAAATAAGTAAGTGTAGAAACACCTTGATTTCAAACAACAGTAACAAATACTTTTTGAGAAATAGACTAATGCACACCCTTGTTATCTTTAGCAATCTCTGAAATCCCTAGTGAAAGGGGATTTTGCTATGTGACCTGCACATTTAGGACTGTCCACTCGTTTTACAGACTGAGGATGTATCTTCAGACTCTGGGTTCTGGGAAGCAGAAAATAACCCCATGTATGTGGATCCTTATACCTCTGAGAACCCTTGAGTTCAGTGGGGTTCTGTTCAAGAGCCTGTGAGAGACCTTGACAGACTTTGCTTTAAACTTCCCAGCTATGGAAATACTTTTGCATGGGCCTAATTCTATTGACTTCTTTTTTTCTTTTTTTTTTTTAAATAATTTTAATGGGAGTTAAATATGTGCTACGCATGAAGGAATAGGTCAAGCTTTAGGCCTGGCAAACTTCTGGCTTCTTTAACTACTAGAAGGGGAGTATAAATCTGTTACAGAATGGTATTTCATCAGAGACAAAGCATTGTTAACCATCCCTTTCTAGAAAAAGGAAAAAGAAGTTTATACCAAAACAAACACGAGTCTGTAGCTACGGGACCTACTATCTGCAGATTGTCCCGTAAACGTGGTCTTAAAAATAAGCACTTTCACTTACAACTTATGGTGATGCCAAGTTCCACATTATGCTTCTTTGGTAGTTTTACATGAAATGTTCCACTGCTTGGTATAACTGATTCTATAAAAAAATATTTTAAATGTTAGATAATTTATAAGGCAGAGCAATTCCAAGTGCATGGAACTATATGTGTAAGTTGATGAAAGCACATCAGCATCACAAGCCACGGATGAAACATGGGTGCTGAAGTGAAGGAAGTAGGACATACGAAGTTTGATTTATACCTCTATTGGTAATTTCCTGGTAACTCAATTTTTTTTAAGGCTTAACTCAATTTATGGAGATTGCATGGGCCAGCAGCCAGCTGAGACTGCAGGTTTTTAGCTCGTATGCAAGTTCTGTGAGCACATGTGAAAATTATAGTGCTGGCAGATAGCTTTTAACTAAAAGGACAGGAGATCAAGTCTTAAGGATTTCAGGCCTTTGTTGCTGTAGGTCTAACACATTTTTAACTGTCTGCTGAGGTAACTGCCACGGATTTTACATCTATTGGGAAGAAAAGGAATCAAAACATCACTAATGGAGAAGCATCTGGAGCTGACTGAGGCAAAACCCACTTGAACACACAGCACTGTATTTGAATCCTGACTTTTGGCATCACTGCTAGCAAAAGTTTGGGCCTTGGCCTGAAAAGGAGTGATTGAAATTACAGCTATGGAAACATAAAAAAATACATGTGGCAGAGGAGTCTAACCACGAGTATGAGTCTGCTGTCATGGAGCAAATGGGAGGAGCACAAACAAGTCCAGGGACTGAAATACATGTGACTTCAGGTGTATTTAAATGACTTTCTCATTATTCTGTTTTCTTAATTTTTAATATTTCATTTCCTATGTATATGAATGTACATATTGTATTTGGCTTTTTTTTTTTAACATTATACTAGATGCGTGCATACTAAAAGATTATACAGAATTACTCTAGGAACCTTTAGCCTGCTTTTGACATCATGATTTATAATACCATTAACAATAATCACACTATGCAAAATACAGCACATCCGACATTGTCATGACTTCAAAGGAGCTACTGTCAGACGAACACAGAAGTCTTAGAAGTTTTTACTATTTACACAGTGGGGTAGTGCACATACATAATGTGTACTTGTTTGATTTACATAATTTGTGATTTTATAGGTGCATTCTGTATGCTTAAACACATTACAGAAGAAAGGAAAGCCATTAGTAATAATAAAGACTCACCAGCAACATTAACAATGATTTTTCTGGCTTTTATTAATTCAATTTCTATTATTTTATTTAGATTGTTGGTTTGAGATACTGTAAGTGAAACTCTTCAGAGTTTTCTGCTTATCTGCCCTTCTATAATACTTTTCTGTCTAGCAAAACATTTAATTAGCTGGCCTGTAGAGGATTTGTCTCTGCTCAGCAGACTATTTCTATCTCAGGGCAGAAAAATGTCTGGAAATAACTCAGAGGAGGGACTGTCACCAGATCTTCCTACAGGACTTGTCATTTCTATTTGTGTTCTGAAGCACGCTGCAGGGCTACGTGAAATGAGAAAGCTGTACAAAAAGACACACGTTTCAAATAGGTCATTGAAAACTGAATGGTGTATATGTGAGCAGAGTCTCCATCTTGGATGCCTAACACTCGCAGTGTACTTGGGATTTATTCCTTCACTTTTCTTGCAAGACAGAGTAACAGTACATTCATACCTGCAACATCAAATTCTATTTCCAAAGTGACCTTGTTGGTGATAGAGGAGTCTCTGAGCAGTTGATTGGCCTCATCAAATGTGCTGTCTTCCGTCGGGATACCGTTTATTGCCACTATTCTGTCTCCTATTTGCAGCACCCCACACCTTGGTACACAATGATACAAAACAATCATCAGATGTGCACGTTACCAGAACCAGCACTATCAAACACACTCAACCTAACCTTGAAGGAGAAGTGTGGCACAGCAGCTCAACAGTCTACCCGGGCACAGAGGAGGACAGAAGCTGCTCCTGCTCCTTTGCACCAAGACACTATCAAGCACTCCCAGCATGGGTTGTGCTCTCTAGGTGCTGGGACCCAGGAAGAGGGGCACAGCCTTCACGCCTCCACCCCACCCATGGACATCACCTCTGCCTCTGACCCTGGGCTACAGGTGTTGTAGCTCTGCAATGGCAGCTAGTACTTGCCTGTGCCACTACTATTGTTCTCATGCCATGATTAAAGACATACAGAAGCATAGAAGTGCAATTGAAATGCTGCAATGAAATCATTAGTAAGCCAAAACTCTGGTATTCCCTAAGATTTGGTTCTGTACCAGAACTGAACAGAGCTGGATATGGCCTCCCCCCATGGCACACTGAATTATTACTATTTTGACTTCAGCAATGTTTCTGATTTTTTTTTCCCTTTTGCATGAATATAGCTTCCAGTCTCCTGCCGGAGAACTCTGGATGATAAAAACACTGGTGCTTGTCATTCTTCTCACAGCTGATCAAGCATATGAAATATCATTGTCAGAACAGACAGTTTATTACTTGCCACACTGCTGTTGAGCAAGACCCTGCAATTTATCACAAATCGAAAGCAACAAGCCTGAAGTACCCCGAGGAATGCTCACCAAAACATACTTAGCAGTCAACTGAAAGAACCTCACCTTTCCGCCGGACTGTCAGACTCAATATAGGAAATGAGAGGTGGAGAAGACAAGGTCTCAGTAGCAAACACGCTACCCTGGAGCTGTATCCCAAACCCTACTATGGGGTCAGCTGTCAGCACCACTTCTGTGGTTTCTGTGTGGACGACCTGCCCAGCCAAACCAACAGTGCTAGAGGCTAAAGACACTAAAACAGAGCAGACCAGGAAGAAAGACATTCTTACACAGCAGAAATTTCATTGCTCTTTGAGAAAATTGATTTGTACAATAAACCTAGTCAACGAAACATCTCTTTTAAAGTCAATTTAGGCTAAAGTTTATAAATTATGTATAAACAGTTATGACATATAAGAGAATAGAAAATGTCTGGTTGTATGTTAGAATGCAAAAAGATAGTTCTTGTACTGAGTAAAATAAATGTGTTTGACAGCCCCACCCCAAAAATCTCAGAACATCCTTGAATTCTGTTTGCATTAGGTTTGAGGCGTGGATGAGCAGGATTTTCACAGGAGCTAAGGGAATTGGAGGCACAAGCCCAGCTGTTATTCAGGCCGATTCCCGCGGGCTCTTTTGAACATCTCACAGCAATGCACTGCTGTTAGCAACAAAGCACGTGGCCCAGGCTTGCTTGCAAGAAATAAGGATGCCTTCCTCTTATATGTTTACTACATGTCAGCAATTTGTCAGGCTAATTGGGTAGTGTAAGTTGAACGAACCCCTCTGTTTTAGCAACCAGTATATCTCAAGAGATTGCGAGAAAAAAAAGGTTTTTGGGGTCTCTCAAAGGAGCTGGGGAACCCTTCTGTGAGAAACACAGGCAGCTATTTCTGTAATCCTGATTTACTCGCTCTCCCTATTCTCACTCTTGTTCTGAATAGGCTGCATTACAGAACAAATTAAGATAAAAACAACATTGAGATTCAATGCAATTACCTATGAAAGGAGGAGACTGCACCTTTGGTTCTCTGATCTCTGCCTACAGGTCTATTGTATCATTGTTCGAATTCCCCCCCGTGACAGACTACTGTCTTTCATTGTGTCATACACAGAAAGCTAGAGTTTTTCAATTCCTGTTCAGACCAGTAAAGTAATGGTACAGTATTGTAATGATGATCCTCCAATGCCGAGGATTCTGAATGTTTTCATGTTACAAATCTACGCTATTACCTCTCCACCTATAATTTCCTTCAAGACCCATTTCTGCCTGCAGTAGCTACTAAGAATTAGATAAAAGTTCAAGGTTTATCTGAGGGATTGTTTAAGTGTGGGGGTTTTTTCTTAGATGTGGAAAAAAATTAGTTCTTGTTTTTACATTAAAGGTAATGTTAGCACAGCTGTACAAAGTTGTCAGAGGTTGTGTATTTCCCGTACCTTGGGGCTACAAGCATTAGACTTTTGCTCTGAAATAGTATAAAATCTGATTAATGTGGCACAGTCAGCAATGACAATTCTGTGGCAAAAGTTTCACTTGCCAAAAAACTCATGAGTTTCTGTTTTCTCTCAGCAAAGCTCCTTTCAACTCTGAAACCGTCTTTTCTAAATTACTGTGAATTCTCACTCGTATCTTGTTTTCATTTTCCTTTGTAAGAATTGCATATTATTTCACTTATTCAATAGCTTCCTTCTTCCTGTTTCTTTTATCTGCACTGAGTAAGACATGCTCATACCCAAATGCAAATACTAATAATCTGTTCTTAGAAATGGCCACCAGCTTTAGCATTTACTGCACGTGAGAAATAGGTTTCTCTAGCCTTCAGTGCTGCAAAGGCTAAAATATGACTAAACCAGATAAATTCAGAGTTAATATAATACCGGATCCCCTAAAGCACCTTCTGGAAATGTCTAAATTTAGGGCATCCAAGTTCAGAAAAGTTCCATTCTCCCTTTCTTTAAGGTCATACAACAATTACTTGTTAGCTGTGTCTTCATTTCCCATCACTTATGTGTCCATTCCTCCTCTGCAGCAGGCTTCTAGCTGACTCTGTAACTTTCTTACTCTTTCTCTAATACCCTGCAAGGAACCTAAAGGTCTTACAACATTTATTTCAACTTTTAGGACAGCTAAGGTTTTAATTCACATTGGGAAATTAAGTTACTTTTTGTGGGATTTAAAACTCACCCATCATAAATTTTGATGATGTGGACACTTAAAAGTGAAAATTAGGAACTCCTCCCACTCCCAAAGAAAAGGAAACAGAAACAGGAACAAAAAAAGCAGAGATGAAAATACCCTTTCCAAATCATGTAACAATGCTATCTGCTAAGTCTCTATAAAATGCCACAGGTACCCAAAACCATGACTTAGAGCATGTTGGGGTTTGTAACTCAACAATAATTGCAGCAAGAAACACTGCCATTTTTTTGGCTGCTTGACGGATTTGAAGTTTTACAGGCCAGGAAGCAGCCTTAGTGCTTTAAAAAGGGGGCATGGATGTATATGTGGTTCCAGTGAACCCTGGTTGTTACTACTAGGGGTGCATTTTAGCATACTTGTATAGTTTTCGTCCAACTCTTAGCAACAGTCCTGGGGGCTGGTTTACTAGAGCATATTTACATATGCTCTGCAATTATGTAAGTAATAATCTTGAATTTGAAGATTATGTACTTGTTGCTTTTATTCCTGCAGCAGTACGAGAAGCAGAGCAAGATGTATTTAAAGATACGTATGTGGATTATTATGCCTGCAGTCTCCCACTCTGACCCTTGAGAAATTGCAAAATGTTCACTATTCCTCCTGATAGCAGCTAACTTGGATGTGCTGAGAAAACAGCACCCATGCATGTCTAAGACCCTCTCTAATTTCTACCAGATATGCAGTCCTAGTAACTATCATGTAAGCTGGTATAAAATTGTGTCTCACTTTCAAGTACTAATATGGACCTATTACAAAATACTTCAGGATTTAAACATTAACCAAATATTAATCTAAGTGTTTCCACAATGAATACCATACTTTAAAACCAAAAAAAGCAGAGGAAGAATAAAAATTGAAAACAAGTGGCATAAATAAAGCACGTGACAGCAGGGCACGCCTTCAATTTTTACAGCCACATGTTTGGAAAGATCTGTGTAACTAGTCATTTTGCAATGACTGCAAAATCATGGCCATGAGAGTCTTGTAACCCCCTGTACCATCACACTTCATCATCATGAATTTTGGCATGATCACATTAAGTTATGCAGGTTTTCCTAAATAACTGGCAATGTAAACTTTACAGCACCCTTCACCAATACATCCTTTTCTTCCTAAATGGTATCCTAAAAGATTTATTAGAAGTCACATTAATAAAGCCCTCAAATGATCCAATTGGCTTAAAGAAAAAAAAATCACTAAAATTAAGAGAGCATGCTATTCCTTTTCTCTGAAAAGGACAGCAGTCGATGCTACCTGGTTCTCATGGGTCTCCCACAAAGGGAGAGGGGCAAGGTTTTCCAAGTCCTGTCGATGGATGGTGGAAGGGTACAGAACCAGTCATTCTCTATCATGGTCACTTGTAGCACATTCAGTCCAGCGTGGGTCTCTTAAGTTGGCTGTTACTGCAGTCACAAGTATGGGTGTAAGTCTAGCAACAGCAGTAAGAAACTCTGCCTGGGCTGAAAAGCAAGCTCACAGAAAGGGCAAGCAAGCCTGGCTGGCCAGCCGATTCCTCCAAAGCCAGCTCTGATTCAGGGCTGCTGATATAGTCACTGCTTGTAGTGAGGTACAGACTCACTCAGTGATGGGGCCAGTTCCACATATTTTGTAACACTTTAATATCCAGACCTCACAATGCAAATGCATAATAAACTACCCCACAACAAAGCCTCATCCTAACTCCTCCTAGCTAGAGATTTGTTTAATCATAGCAGCCTGTCATCCCCAGGGCCTTCTGACTTGAGGAATCTTTCAGGTGGGATGCAGTGCTTATGTGACTGTCCCACTTAAATCTAACGTCACTGGCCTTGTTTTGAGCCTTTGCAGGATAGCAAATTACAGGGCAAGGCTTCCTTGAAGGAAAAATATCTGAAAAATATAACAACGCAAGTAACAGCTGTCTCCAAGATCCATAATAGGATTAACTTTCAGGATTAACAGTCCTTTGTTGGATGGAACGGCTATAATATAGCACAATCGAAGAACTATTTTTTGCATCCAGCATTATTTTACTATTCAAATCAATTAGTATTACTAATCAATTAGCGTTACTAATTGTAACATTACTACTGTTTCTTATGTGCACGTGAGGACACATAAGAGCTGGACCCCCACTGATACCATAACATAGATAGACACAGTATCTCCCCATGACCCAAAAGAATGCATTAGAAGCTAACATGTCAACAGATGAGTTGTGAAAAATGGCTGATCAGATTAAAAATAAAAAATGCACTTACAGGCAAACATTATGCAAAAATATTTGCTTTACAAAATAAATAAGAACAAGCAAGCAACAAAAAAGTCTGCAAGAAAGCCAAACCTCAGTTCCTCTCTCAGACGTTTCCTCTCAACTCCATAGTGACTGGCCTTGGTTGGAGGCTGCTGGTTTGCTCTGATTTTGCTATGACCATGGGAAATCTTTAATACGGGGCAGCAGCACTGTAACGCGCAGCAGCTCAGTTTTTCCAGAGTGGACCTGTGAGCATTATTAGCCAGAGCAGATGATTTACAGAGCAGTTCTCACTTCTCTGCTCTGGAGGAACTGAGCTGCTGAGGATCACAGGAAGACGGACAAGCCAAAAGGAGAGATGGCACTTACATGGAGCCTGGGAAACAACACGCTGATACAGCCATACTCTCTCCGGCCCAGTGAATACTTTGCAATATGCAAAGTGGTACAGCCTGAAATATATCCAGCCAGGCTTGGGAAATTACTGAACCTTGGGAAATTCATGCTTTGAATCCCAGAGAGTGGTCAGAAACAAGGCTATTTAGTCTTCACCGTTATTTGTCGCTCTTCCTCACAAAAATGACTGTACAGGTTATGGTGTAGATGTAAACATTAAAACTACCTAGGAGGTACTGTGGCAAGCTCTTCTCCTTCCACAGTGTGATAGTTGGTTGAGCTTACCAGCAATCTGTTTTTGGCTATTCAGCTATGGATTCTATTCCCTGATGGAAATGGGAAGAGTTGAAAAAGGAATTTGAAAATCACTTCAGTAACGGTCTAACAAACTCTTCCAGGATTGACTGAAGAAAACATTGCTTTATATATTTCAGATGAGATAGTTAAGCTGCATGGCCTCTACTCATCTCATTTTAGCACTGGACAAATATTTTTATGCTGATGTTTCCCTACATCTAACAGAAACTCCAATTGTTCTCTCTTCTGCCTAGTATATTATATTAATTAAGGTACTTTGTACCTTTTTTCTGTATCTTCCCCCTCCTCCACCCATTCACTGCACATTTTGAGCAAATGCTGTTACCACCTACAGGAGCTTTTGAAGTCCTTCTTTTTCATCCTCCGCCTCATCATTGTCCCACGCGGGCTGGTGGAGTAGAGGCTGCGAGGTAAGGTCCCCATGTTCAGGGAACTCAGGCTGTATGCACTCATGGAGGTAGGAGAGAAGGATGAAGACACCAAAGCTGCTGTAAGAAATCAAACACTTGGCATACAGCACTCAGTCTTCATGGAAGAGTGCGACACATGCCTGTAACTCGTCCGTGAATAAAACAATGTGTATGATGCACAGGAATGGTTTGTGCATTTCCAATAACAAAGACATTAAACCACATAGGTGACCCTAGGTAAAAGTAAAGTCAGCATTTCATGAAAATACCTGCTGGAAGCTAACAAAGATACTGTAGATACAAAAAGTACATTCATAGTATACAACTTATTTTAGGCAAAGCATGTTAAACTAAATTTTTCAACACATATCCATGAACCAATGCAGATCAGTATGTCTAGATACACCAATTTTAGAAATGCCTTTTTGTAGTAGGTAATTTCTGACAAAAGATTTGTAAGCAATGCTTTGCATTCAAAGATTGTGCTTTATATACATTACTCAAATCTAACGGTCTACTCATATGGCTAAAGAGCTGGTTCACTGAGAATTTTCAAGCCTTTTCCTGTCTACAAAGGTTGCCTTGTTACAGAAAGGAAAAGGCGTAAAATGTCAGAAATAACCTTGGCATGGCTATGAAAAAGTGTAGCATCCATAAAACTGAAAAGGTTTTAGTGCCTGAAATGGGAAAAGTATGAGTGAAAGAAGAGGGGAAGGAGGAAAAGGAAGAAGAAGAGGAGGAGAGAATATGTCAGCAGGAAAAAGTGTGGAACATTACGAAGGCTTTTTTGAGGAGGCGTTTTCTGGAATTTCAATGCTGGCATCCTGCAATGGTCAGGGTGGTAGGTGTTATAATGGTGGCAGGTGAGGAGGCTGCTGTGGCTCTTGGCACACGAATCCCAGGTAAGTTGCCTGTTGCTTCTTTGAACCTTCACTGCCCGCATGAAGGGATGATGGAAAATCAGAAAACAAAAGGACCAGAGAAGAGGAGAAAGTAACTGAATTGCACAAACAAACAAACAAACAAAAAAGTTAAAAAAAGAAAATAAATTTAAAATAAAATAAAATAAAATAATAAATAACCTGATCTTGTCTTCTTACCAGGGGTGCTACCTTGAGGAACAGAAATAATATTTTTTCTCAGAATAAATGCTTCTGATTTTTTTTTTTTGTTGTTTCCTTGTATTTATTTTTAAAAAGATTAATAATGAATTAATTTCTAATCTCCCTCTGCCTTTAGGAGCTAAGATTGCAAACTTCCTTAGAAAATAGTAAGTTATCACATACGATCACTAACTGAAGGTTAAGTCTCTCCTTGCATTGTAGATGCATTAAAAAATAAAACCAGATACTATACATAGCACTGCCTAGAATGAAGACGTTTACTTGCCAGTCATTTCAATTTACTTCATTTACATTTTAATTTTGCCACCATCTATTGTTGGCATTATGCTATTCTGTGCAATAAATTTCTTCCCTAGGCCAGCAGCACAGAAACTCTATCCTGAAGCCTCGTTAATAAAGAAAAAACAAAACCTAGAGTTCTTATTGATTAGTTGGATGTGCTAAAATTTAATGTTTTTTAAACTTAATCTTCAAAACTTTAAAATTATCATTTTCTGTATGAAATTAGAGACCATATTTAATTGCCGATTCTAAGTATGGGGAGTCCAGGATGTGCCAAAAGTGAAGGCCAGTATTTACCAAGGGAACAGGAAGCATTTCAGCTGATGTGTCAAATACTGAAGGAAAATGATTGAAGTCACCTTTCATTAAATATAGTCTAGTCATCATTAAATTCAGTGTCCTTGCTGAACCGTAGAGGAACACTTCAAACTGGGAAGTATTCACAGAATTTTTCTCTTAAAAACACCAAGGGATTCACCTGTACTATGAAACTTGTTACCGCCTTTGGCCCATGAGCTGCATTACCTGTGTCCCTCTGCTACCTGCTATATCTATAATGGCTGCAGACACATATGACCCCATGCTGGACTTTAACAGCAGCCAAAAATCTTGACTGTTTAGGTTGGACCCACACCTTGCGTTCACATCTTACTCCGTGAGACAAAATAAGGGAGAAAAGGGTAGCCA
Organism: Aptenodytes forsteri; assembly: GCF_000699145.1. NCBI lineage: Eukaryota > Metazoa > Chordata > Aves > Sphenisciformes > Spheniscidae > Aptenodytes > Aptenodytes forsteri. Next base: position 3,558,310 of record NW_008795442.1, read on the forward strand.
CCGCAGCAAGCACTGTGCAGTGCCAGAAGAAAAGCTATCCTTTTGTTTCACTTTATATTACATGAGTAATGATCTGCTAATTGTCTGAATATATTAACCCTCCTCTGACTCAAAAGCAATGCCAGTCACTACAGCGAGGAGTACACACCAAGGAAAAGGAGAGTACAGAGGCCCACCATGTCCCCGCGGCCTTGTGGGGAAGTTGGGGCTCTGGGGGCCCCGGCACTGCCAAGCCTGGCCCCGCACCCCAGGTTGTGGTGCCCCAGGCCTGCATCCCTCCCTGAGAGCACCTCTGCTGTGCCCTGACACGTGTTTGAATCAAAAGAATTAATTTTTAAATTTCCCCCCCCTCAACAGATAACAAAGGTGAGGGTGGGGTGCAACACCAGCACCAGGAGGAGCGCTTGGTGCCACCAGCCAGCCTGCACCTCAGGGTACCTTACCCATTGGCACCAGCGCCAGCAACCTCAGACACTTTGGAAAATCTCACGTCAGCCAGAAAAGTCCCAGGAACAGCAGCAGTAGCCTGATATGGCCATATGTATCTTACAGACTTATCATACCTTCTCAGATGAAACTGTCTCTTTGATTACGTGCACAGACAGCAAGATTTCCGAACTGTAACTATGATATAAAAATTAAAAACTGATAAGAACAATGTGGCCAGGTGGATTTTCATTATTTTCAAGTTGCTGTGAGCCTTGTTTAATTAAAAACACTGCTTCCAGCAGGAAATTATCTAGTAGTCTTTGATTTTTTTTTTAATGTTTTATTTTCATGCTGAGAGTAGAGATAAAAACATCCTATGAAGTGGGAAGGTACACACATTCAGTTTGCTCTGTTTGTAGAAAGATAATCCCAATTCAACAAAAGTTCTGTAAAAAAAAATCCTATCGTGTTTAACTGTGGTAATTTTGCAGTAATTTGAGCTATTCCAATCCAGGGTTGTGTACAGCAAACATAAAACTAATGGGGCAGCAAGAGAAATGAATGTTAGCAGCACAGTATAAAGGAAAAAAACATGAAAAAAAAATCTGATCTATTATAGTGCTCTCCATTTTATTTTAGGGCTAAAATTTCAATTTATTTTATATACTGACTTTTCTGCCCATTTTAAATTCCTAACATGTTCCCATAAGACCAATAACTGAGCTCAACAGATACAGCCCTAATGACTCAGCTTATCCCAGACACATAAAGGGGGCTTTTCAAACTCTGCAGCATCTAGGCCATACCACACCTGAGGAAAGGCTGTTTTCAAGAGGATACTTGCTTCCATAAAGCATGCTACATGTCGAATTGCTTGTGATATTGGAGTAGCACCACCTGGTGAGGGGCTGGGAAGGACTGTAAACATCCTAGTTATTCTGCCTTACTTAAGAAAGCAACTTTATTACCTTAGGGACACTTCTCCCCAAAAGATGTGCTTATGCAGCTTTTGCAGATCCCCTTGATATGATTTCGTAACGGCCAGTTCTTAACTCTGGCATGGCAAGAGCATTGCTTTTTCTAAGCATCTACACTGGGTCAAGGTGACCAGCACATTAACAGCATCAATTTGTTTAAAATGTTGGTTAAGAAACCAACTGCTTCAAGTAATACAATTGTCTACACAAATCTTTGGCCCTGGTACTCATCTTCCCAAAAGAAACACTCTTCAAAGGTTCTTTAACCAGCCAGAAATTGATTGTGTGACATCTTTGCTTCAAAAAAAATGAAAGATCTGTTTGCAACGTACTGTCATAAATTAAAAGAATGGAAATATATTGCAAAATTTGGTCTCCATCTCATTCTGCTTCTGCAGTATCATTCCCTGCTCCCTCGCCCCTTTAACCGGCTTAAGTAGAAAGGGGAAAGAGGTGCAGCTGATGGAAGAACATGGTATTGTAAGGGTTACTTTTTTTCACCCTGGTCTAGGAGAAACTAGGGTCTCCTCAGCCACTAGTTCAATATTCACCACTCTGACAAACTGACTAGAGCATCCCTTATCCAGGGACAGCCTGGACCTTAGATAGACGTCCAAGAACATTTACCATCACTGACATTTCTAGGCCTCAGAAATCTTGCCTTGGTCTAAAGGAGGCAGAAGCACAGTACCACAGGTTCAGAAAATGGTACCGCTGGTTCACGCCGCAACACAGGTACCTGTTCTCTGTGTATTTGATAACCCTTGTTACTTCTTTGATGTCCATCAACATGCAGTATTTTAGACTGAATTTATGAATACTGTGAATTAGCCACTTTCTCAGGATTAGTTAGAAGACAAGGCAGGCAGTCCCCATCTTCAAATACTAAGACATTTTATATATATTCGATTTGAAAATGGAAAGCCATTCTCCTAAAGCATGTTGGTATGAAATAAGTATCACGGTGAAAAAGGGCTAGGATCTAGGGAACTGTTTCCAAACAAACCTTTTTCATAAGCACTGACAAGGAACCCATGAAGCAATCTCAGAAGTACTTTAAAAGATGATGGCAATAAAGAATAATGCCATTAACAAGAGAAAATACGGGGCGGGGGGGAGGGTTGAGGTATTTTAGGGGAGAACAGGTGTTGTCAATGAAGTGGTCGTAACAGAACAGACTATAAGTCAATATGCTGAAAAGAAGTTGGCTGTGGTCCTTCCTCCCCCCTCTAAGCAATTGAGAGATTCATTTACTGAAGTACCTAGTTGCCCCCCCAATGATTGATACAGTAGAGTCAACAGGTGTCTTCATGTACATCTACAAGTGAGCAGAGCCATTTCTAACAGGTGTTGTCAATGAAGTGGTCATAACAGACTATCAAGTCAATATGCTGAAAAGAAGTTGGCTGTGGTCCTTCCTCCCCCCTCTAAAGAAGCAATTGAGAGATTCATTTACTGAAGTACCTAGTTGCCCCCCCAATGATTGCAACAGTAGAGTCAACAGGTGTCTTCATGTACATCTACAAGTGAGCAGAGCCATTTCTCAGTAAAACATTTCCCTCTCTATCCATAGGAATCTCAGAGGGTACATTAAGGCCAAGAAAACACAGAGCTTCTCAGAAACTGCAGAAGCATAACCTGGGGAGCTGAAACAACATTTACAGACATTAACTGCTGCGATAGCTTTCTTGACCATTCAGCAAGGGCAGGCAAAGTAGAAGACAGAAAAAGAAAGAGGTATTGGGTGCTACAGATCTTCTTACCATGCTCCGGGCCTTTCAGTGCTAGCCGTGTCTGGTGGTGAGGAAGGATCTCAAGTTTGACATTATCCGCTGCATTAGCCAAAAACTGCGTTGCTTCTGCCAGTGTACAGTACTCCATGCTGGTGCCGTCAATGGACAGAATATGGTCTCCTACATGTAATGCACCACATCTACATAAAAGGGGAAAAACTCGGTATGATCAGGTATGCTCTTTGCTTGGAAAATGAGTTTTACTGCCTTCAAACTGGTCATGACAACTATAAGCGTGTTCTTTTTTTCGAGAGAGATTTGTGTTTTGTAGGCATTGTCACTGGTCAGACTTTATATCTATTAGTATAAACCTTAAAAACAATTCAGTTAATACAGCATATGCCAAGACATCACTCACAGAACTGGAATGGGGTAGCTGACTATAAAAATATGTGTGAATGGCAGCAGAATAGTATGAGAACAGCTTAAGGAGACTCAAATAACTTGGTCACATATCCCTCACACAAGCACCCAGTTCATCATTTTTTGAGTTATAGTTCAAACATTTATTAGTACAAAAGCTGTAAATGACGATGAAATTATGCAGTAGTCAAACAAATAATGAAACCAGGGCTAGCATGGTGAATTGAGGAGTGGGGTGGGGAGGGGGCTATCTGCTAAATCTCGCTGCACTCAAGAGACTGGCTACTGGATGAGTTGAGAAATGCAAACACAGCAGTCAGCATCCCGACGTACCAGTCAAGTGGACAGCTCCTTTAATTGGTTACCCCCTGCGAAATGGGAAAAAACAGAGGGAGAAAATTAAAGCATCCTGCACCATTGAACTGGAGAACACCCCTGGATCAATGGCCGTCACTCTCAAAAGTTTCTACTGTAGGGAAAAGCCCACAAAGGAGCTGTAGACTCACTGCTACAAGTGGGTGCTACCAAAAGCACCGTTGTCAAAGAGGAGTTACAAGGTAGGGTGACCGGGGACATGCAGGAGGAATTTGCTGCTGAAACATAATATTTAAGGATTTTTTAGATAGAGATATGTATATAGAAATATACTGTATATGTATAAACACATACACACAAACACGCACACACCCCAGAAAAGGTCCCACCGCTCTGTTAACAGAGGCTTAGACCACCGGGGGAAAATATCTATGCTTTTTTTTAATTGTTTAAATGGTTTTATTTAAAGGTTTAAATGAAGTGGAAAAATTTCTGCAAAATAACTCCAAAATACAGAAGCCAGTCTTCCTAATACCTCAGTCGTATTCTAAAATATCAATAAAAAAATCCAGACATAAGGAGTTCCATTTCACTGTGCCACAAGAATGAGTGATATATCCTAAAAGAACATTTCAAGGTTGCAAAGCCTCGAAATTTACTTCCCTTGACAGCTGTTCCATATTGTATGCTTACTTTAAGAATTCCAGTGGGTTATTTATTTTTTTTTAAATACTAATCTCTGCTGCAGCTTTACATTAAATAGTTAGAGCAGACCTCTAAACTTCTGCGTTGCATAGTGCAAGCAGACAGTCACGTATTACATGGGGGCTGGCTTATGTCATTGAATACTATGTGAATGAGCTAAAGTAAATGGTGCTCTGGAAGTCTTAAACTCAGCAGTATGGAGCAACGATCTGACAAAGTGCTAATTTTAAGACCTAGCAACCTTGAGAGCATCCAGTTCAAAGTCATCAAAAATGGAAGGGTTCCTTTAAAACCAAACCAAATGAAAGTAGAAATAAAATGGATGTATGGACCTGCTGTGTCAGCCCTCTGTCACACTCACCTGTCTGCAATACTCGCAGATTTGATTTTGTCTATGACAATGACCTGTTTGTTGCAGCACATCGAGGTAGTTAGTGCAACCCCAAGAGCAGCGCCAGGAGTTTTGGCAACTTCAACTAGCAGTGGCCCAGACGCTGTTGCTACTGAATCTGTCAAAATTAGACAACAAAAGATCAGTATTATACCAATGTGGTACTTATGCCATTTTCATATTTTCCCACATAAAATCTCCATGGCTATTCTATTTCTCTAACCAGACACATGCCACATAAAGAAATTCTGGAACAGCATCGGTTTAGGTGTCAAGAATCAGCTTTTAATGTTGAAACCAATAAAAGCAAGAGGAGGTTTGTGAATCTGGGATGTCGGGAAGCTTCTGAGCGTGTAAGAATCAGAGATGGACCAGGTTAGGGAACCAGGATGTATTAGCGAATCACTCTCTTGCACAGCTAAGCTAAAAATCACCTGGAATTTAAAACAGGCATGCTGACAAAACAGAATTAATAAAAAAAGTAGAAAATTATCTGAAAAAAATATGAAGTGAATGGGTTAGAGAAGGATGCTAAATTAATTTTCAGAGAAGAAGGGGAAGGTCTGTGGACAACAGCTATAATAATTAAGTGAAGACAGTGAAGCAAGGGTCTACCAGAAATCCCTCACAAAAAGAAAGGACAATTTAGGAGAAAATGGAGAAAGCGCAGGAGGCATGACAGCTAGAAATAGTAGGAGTTAAAGCAAAATGCATGTGAGGAAGTTCAGAAGGTTCTTGTATTGTCCTGTCACTGGATAAAGTACTGACTTGCAACAGGGCACAGATAGCAAATGACCGAACTGAAACAAGAAAGCACAAAAATAGGAGGCAGCAACAGTCATGATTGACGACTGTGGTGAGGAACTATGCCCAAGAGAGACAAGTGCTAGACAGAACAAAGAAAAAAGACAGCAGGCTGCTCCCTAAATGCCAAAACAAAGCAGGCAGTGATAAGGATGAAGTACATTCTGGAGACTGCCTGAGAATTCCTGCTAACCAATACCCATCGATCAACAACTGATCTCAGTGGAGTAAGATATGGTAAGCGAAGGTGTCCTTTAAGGACATAAAAAGACCAAGACAAAGAAAGTTACATCAGAAGCCTTTGGAGATGCTTACCATCAGAATAAGGAAAAATGAATAAGCAAAGACATGCTGGAGTAAAGTTACCAAATGTCCTGTTAGCAAACAGGAGAGATTCGTGTTCACAGAGTACTGGAGCCTGCTGTAAGAATACTAAGAAAATGTTCAACTGCGATGTCTCTCAGAAGTCCCTAAGATTGAAGCTGTAAAAGAAGTGCAGCTGGTCTTCAAAGTATGGAGGAAAAGACAGATGTCAACATATTCCATTCAGCCTTCAATCTAGAAAATTAGTCCAAAAATGTAATTCTGACACAGAAGAGAAAGACTGTGAAAGAGAGTATTATCGTAGAAATCTAACAAGCTATATACCATGATACAAGAAATGGAATGAGAGCTTGATTAACTAACACTCAGCTGAGGTGCTCTTCCTAGCTAGAGCGCAACATAGGTAAACTGAATACAGAAGTGTACAATATATGAAGTGAAAAAAGGCGCTTGGATGGAATAACATACAATACCAGTAAAGTATCAGTTAATTATTATAGTACTCCTTTTTGCCCCACAACTTGAAATAATTTTTATATTCCTGTTGTCTTCTTTCCAGTTAGAAACCTGAGGATTTGAAGGGGAGATTTAATATTTCTGAAAGTGCCCGTGAATTCTGAGTGATTAATTTTTGTGCCCAACTGGGACTGACTTTTTAAAGGCTGAACTTCCACAGGCACCACCAAATAAGCTGCTCCATAAACCTGAACCAAGCTTTAAATTGTGATCCAAAAGAAGAGAGTTCACCCAGAAGCATTCCTGCCTGGAGCTTCAGGCACTTCAGGCTTTAAAGTTGGATGAACAGCAACCTGTCTTTCTCTAGTAATTGAAGAAGGAGGTTATGGCAATCAAATTCTTGTCTTAGATGCCTTGGTTAAGGGTCTAAGTAAGGCAGGATGCGTGCAGTGACTTGCATACAGCCAAATAAGCACGTGCAGCAGAACAGAATTTAAGAATTCCTGATTCCCATTCCTGCGCTGAGAAACAATCTTGAATATTCCAGTAGTTTCTGGAGCTACAAACAAGCTCGCATTTACAAACATATGGGAAGAAGACTCAAACAATGTTTGTCAGCAGTGCTGTGACAAAGGTTTGAACTCACATCGATCCAGAAAATGGCAAAGCTCAACTTGTTACTGGACTATCGCAAGTTCTTTCTGTAATGATTGCCTTGAGGAGAGGAGAGGAAACTAAACACAAATATCTGTTGAGGATGAGTAAATCTTTCAAGATGCTGCTCCGGAGTTACTTGAAAAACGCACGCTCAGCTTATGCCCTAGCGTTATTTCCCAGGTGCCTGTTGAAATGCATGGGGAAAGCAAACCAAGGCAGACAAGATGAATAAATAAGATAACTACATTAGAGGAACCAGAAGAGAAGAAATGGAGTGTGTCTAACTGTGGAAAATAAACACAAGGAAGGGAAATCAGAAGGCAATAATCAAGCACACATTCTCTGACAGAGAAGGATTAGTTTATCATGTTGAAGTAAAGCATGGATATGAAAAATGAATCATACAGGTATAAATTATTCATGTGTGAAGATGTTTCAGTCATTAAGATATTTACACCGTGACTGAAGTACTTACACACCATGTTGATTTATTGGCTATGTAATTACGTAAGATATACTGATGAATGTTCACGTGAAAAACACTCTAGATTTTTGATTTTGTTAATCATTTTTCTCACTTTTGAGCACTGCATCTCAATCAGTACAAGAGGCTTGATTAAAACCTCCCTGAGGAAGCAGCATTGCTTTCTGCATGCTAATACATTTCTTCAGCTAGATAGCAGCATACCTTTTTTATTTGACAGCTTAAATCACTGGCAACAAGGGGTTTTATTCTGAATATACTTTTATGATGTGTAAATATACTATATGATATATAAAAAGTTTTGGATAAAATAAGCAGTGTCACCACCCTCCCTGACCTCAAAAGATAATCACAAACGATTCTGAAAGTTGAAAAAAAATATTTTTTAGCCTGATAAAGTGATCACATTACATGTGTTTCTTTATGTCCTTGTAAATGTATGTATCTGCTAATCCTTACCTATCCTCATGGCTTGTCAAATCCAGTTCAACAACTGGTGAGTGGTGGAGGGCAGAAAACCTTGTTAGGATTCCCACAGTGAGGAAGCCAAAAAGAGAGCTGCTTTTATTAGGCAGCAGAGGATCTACAAGTGAAACAGTACCTGTGAGTGCCCTAAAAAGGGAAAAGCTTCAGTCATAGCTTGCAATCAATAATGACACTAACTTCACAGGAAACCAAACTTTATTAGTTTATGATTCTTTTTTTTTTTCCTTCCCAAAGCTTCTTGTACTTAAAGTTGGGAAGTGCTGCTATACTGTGAGCTTGTTCCTGTAGGAACACTGAGCTCTGTTGCTACTATCTGTGCTCTGCCGCTTCTCACTTCTCTAACTGGAAGGTTTTGGGTGCTTTCTTATTTTTTTCAGAAGTCATGGCAACACAAGGTACAAATAATTTTTTTGAGCAACTTAAAAGAGCCAGACAAGGAGGAAGGATGTCAAAACAGATTTTGACCTTAAAGAGCCAGCTGAACCAACTGAAACACACAGCTCCACAAGACTGCTATTGATCTTGCCTGGATGCTGCTGTATCTTCTAGCAATGATGTGAGTGACAAACAAGTGGCTATCTTACTACGTCACACTAATATTCCTCTCCCCAAGCTTCTTCCCTATTATAGAATCATAGAATCATTAAGGTTGGAAAAGACCTCCAAGATCATCGAGTCCAACCGTCGACCCAACACCACTGTGCCCACTAAACCATGTCCCTAGAGCGCCTCATCTACACATCTTTTAAATACTTCCAGGGATGGGGACTCAACCACTTCCCTGGGCAGCCTGGTCCAATGTTTAACCACTCTTTCAGTAAAGAAATTTTTCCTCACGTCCAATCCAAACCTCCCCTGGCGCAACTTGAGGCCATTTCCTCTCCTCCTATCGCTAGTTACTTGGGAGAAGAGACCGACCCCCACCTCGCTACAACCTCCTTTCAGGGAGTTGTAGAGAGCGATGAGGTCTCCCCTCAGCCTCCTTTTCTCCAGGCTAAACAACCCCAGTTCCCTCAGCCGCTCCTCATAAGACTTGTTCTCCAGACCCTTCACCAGCCTCATTGCCCTTCTCTGGACACGCTCCAGCACCTCAATGTCCTTCTTGTAGTGAGGGGCCCAAAACTGAACACAGTACTCAAGATGCGGCCTCACCAGTGCACCTTGAGGTATTAGGTGTCCACAGGCTAACAATTTTTTCACCTTAAAATTGTATATAGCAGGTCCATGTAGCCTTCTCTGATTGAAAGCAGTAAAGTATAGCAAGTCTGTGCTAGTTCAGATCAGTAAATAAATGCGTAGCTCCTCAAACCTTGCAGTTCTTCCAATGCAAAGTTTTAATGCTTTTGTAGCAATGCATTCACAGATCTAAATGTGTTAAACTAAAAGCCAGTATTTCACAGAAATTTTTTTTCTTGGTCAATAAAATGTGCTCTTTGCTCCTCACATCTTTCTTCGTTCCCTTCGTACAAAATGTTTGCAGCCCACAGATAGCGAGTAGAGCAATCTCTTTCTCAGGTAAGAGCTTTCTTTTGTCCATTCAGTTCTTGTCAGTACACCCGATTCTTTATCTTCTCTCTCTTTTTCTGTATCCCTAATTTTTACCAGTACCTGTGTGCCTCATGCTCAGACTAGTCAAGAAAGCATAAAATTAAGTAGAACAATGGGACACCCAGTTTACATTTTCAGAGCAGTAAGCCTCATTAAGCTCAGGTCATGTGACACCTGGATATCTTTTTGTAACGCTCCTAAAAGAAAAAACACCTTCTACCCCTAAACCACAATTTCCAGTACCAACATCCAAAGATTGGACCAGTAGCTGGGTGGATCACAGAGGTGTATTTTAGTGAAGTTAAGGAAGATTGTTGAGAACCGGAAAAAATTTGAAATCTCTGACACTCCCTCCTTTAAGAGCAAAACATTGGAACATTTACAGCAAATCAGTTTGAAGAAATCAGTTTGAATTCCCGCCATGACTCCCAAATGCCCTATGCTTTATTCTTGCTTTACGCTACTCTCTCTGTGCTCCTTTTTTAATTCACAAATATCAATTATTCTTTTCCAGCACCTGCTCAGCAATCATACATGCTACCGCTCTGATATATATGGGACAGTTCCCTGTTGTCCCTGTGCTACGAGTAAACTCTCGTAGAAGGACCCTCACAAGTCCTTAAATGCAGAAATGCACGGCCATTTCCTTGAACTTGCTTTCTCTAACAAAAGTACAACAGAATGGGGTGTGTGTGTGTATTTATGTATGTGAGCCAGTGCGAATTACAGAAAGGGTTCAATACAAAACGCTCTATTGCAGTTAGTTCTTACTCTAGAAAGGTTGAGACAACCAACATGCCACCATCAGCACTCAATGCACAAGTGGAAGGTAGTTAGAAACTGCAGCGGCGAGCCTGGTGTGTAAGGCACAGAACGGGATGACGGCAGCCCCAGCTGCTGCTGCCAGACCCGGGCCTTTATTTGCCATACTTAGTTGCAACAGGGTATTTTACAGAGTAACTGATGGTGGGGAATGCCAAGCAGGCATAGTTGTGTCTGCCATTCAGAATTAGTGCGTTAGGGATTAGGACCCCTGTTTTCTGTACTAGGTAGCAGGAGTTGAAATATTAAAACCAATTTTTTTTCCCCAGAAATGGCTCAAGATTTCAGGTGTCAGACATACCACAGATTTACCACCAGGAGATTTGAGTATTTGCCATTCCTTTGGAAAGCTAGATTGCTGAAATGCAAAAATCCGAGTCAATACATTTCTTACAGGGCACTTAAAAATCCATGGCCAGCTGTACAAATTTGAGCCCAGGTAACCAACCCAAAGAACAGGCAGAACTTCAACAGACTGGATGAACTTTGTTTCTAAGACCTGTGGCTTTAGCAGTGACACTCTCCATACAGACCATTTTGCAAGGCCCTTTGCAGCACTTCTCAGCTGACAGTGGAGCAACATAAAAGCACTCAGGGATTCTGAGGGCATTCACATCCATTTTTCTTCATTAACCAACAGACCATTCATTACTGTCAAACAGTATCTTAAACGGCACTTAATGAATCCTGTCATCCTCCATGTGGTTTGCTTATTGTATTCCTAAGGACAATTTTTTTTTTAAATGAATGCCAACCCAGAAAGAACATTCTTTGTGTCCATTAAAACGCTCTCTCTATAAGACTGATAACACTTGAAGTTGTCCCAACTCCTTGTAGTTCAGTGGCAAGATCGCATCCCTATCTGCGATAGTGAGACTCATAATCCTCTATTGTACCATGACCCCACTATTTCCCTTCTCATATGTCCCTGAGACTGCCCTAGCGACAGGTGGTCGACCTCCTCCAATTGTCTGCCTTTTCCATGATCTCCAGCAAAACGAGAGCCAAAACCAGAAATGGCCAGTTACTTTACTGTGCAAGAGAAAGATTTGCTGGGAGTGGGAAAGCTTTTCTCCACCTTTCTCCTTCCTCTGTGCATCTCTCCACTAACACCTTTCCCCTTCTTTCCCCAGGTTTGTAGTTCACCACGTCACAGATGCAGAGAGATGAAAAAGCCCACTTTTGGCACTGTTTTTCAGCCACATCCTAAAATATTCCTTAGGCCATCTTGCTAACATTTTTAACTTCCTTTATAGCAGCATTTTCATTCACTCATATTTACCACCAACTAGATGATTAGCTAAGTCTCCCTTACACACACAGAGCTGACTGATGGTTAATTAAATACTAAATTTTTTGGGGTGGGAGGCTGCTTATTTATGTAATACCCTTTCCTTGTACTCCAAAGATAATTTGATCTCAACAAATCCCTAATCTCCATTTTGCAAAAAAGGGAATATTAATTACATATTTTTTTAAAATTATCTAATTAAGAAATTGAGATTGGGATCATGGGTCAATGGTTTCAAGAGGGAAAGTAGCAGCAAGGAAGAGAGGCAGGAATAAGACTTCTGCAGTGTCTAAAGGGCACAGGAACAACATTCAAGAGGCCCTACAGCTGGGTATCACCATTATCATTCATTCAGAGCAATACTATTTGATTCCTCGTACTTTTGTGACTGTAAAGGTCATAAATAAACCACACACAGGGTATTGATGCGCAGTACTGGCCTTGGTATTCTGTTCTACTAATATTGGATAATGTTTGCACCCTGGCTTTGTTCATGCTTCATTTAGCAGAGTAACCTTTTTTCATCTCAGATCTTATGGGAAAACCAGAATCACTGCCAGCTAGCAAGGTCTGATAATGATGGCTGAAAAGCAAAAAGCCATTGACAGTGTTTCTAATTCTCCCCTCAGAGCTGGAATACAGAAAATATTAATAAGCTTAATGACATGTGAGACTTTACCCTAAAATATATTTTGGAACGGAGTAAGCTGGCATTACACATTGCAAGCAATATTTGGGGAGAGCGGGTGGTAGTTTCTTTAGTAATAAAACAACTATTTAAAAATTAAATATTTTCCTTGTTCAAAGGGTCAGTGGCAGTCTCCAAGGCACAACTTATAACCTACCATAAAATATGTGTGCTCCTAGTGTTCCTTTGATTATGGAGTATCTGTGTGTTTCAGGCAGGCTGTTGAGTGAGCAACAGTTGTTCTAATTTTATGCAGCTCAGCTAGAATTAGAGGGGCAAGAACATTACTAAAAAAAATAAATATTACAATAGTAGTGTCTTTTTCCTTATTGCCAGTAACAGCATAACACTGGAGCTGCTGGGCTACTAATTGAAAGAAAGCTCACAGAGTCCACAGAAAAACATGAAATTGCTGCTAAGGAAAAAAGCTACCAATGGCATTTTATACCCTCTCACCTTTACAATAATCAGATTTCAAAAATGAAAAATAGGAATAATTTCAAAAGGATGCCAGCAGAATGAGTGATAGTGAAATGAGAGGGACCTCTCAACCTCAGAATGGAAAATGGAGACATTATTCTCTAAACTAATGTGCCACCTATCTCCTCCTCTATACACAAGCAATTTCATATTCTTGCCAACTGACTGGCACAGTCTTTCCATTTTCCTCTTCTCACCTAATTCCTGCAGTTCATTTATATGCCTCTAACTCAGCCAAGTTCTTCAAATCAAAAGATTAGGAGCTGCCTTTACCTAATTTCATACTTTGCAACCTTAGCCCCATCACCCTTCTCAGCTCAGAAATGCCTGCTAACCAGCTGAAGAACCACCCCTGCCTTCAAAGTGCTCACACCAGTGTGGGTGGGGATGTACTCAAAATCTGCTTGTGGCCTTTCTTTCTCAGACTTTCTCTCATGTTCAGACCACAAAAGCCTGCACAAACCCACTGCTTAAAAGACTTTCCCCAATTCTTGGGACACTCCTTCCTCCTACTAACTTTGTTTCATGCTCACGCTTCATTTTTCCTAGGTCCCTCCTCTACTGAAAAGCTGTATTAAATCCCAATCTCTTCATTCATCTGTATCTTTCTTTTTGCATGCCCTGTTAATTTAAAACCCGATTTCTCTGTTGCTGAATTTACAACAGAGAGGGGACATGGCCGATGGAGCCTGTACAGAAGATCCTGGATCTGCCTCTTTGAAGCTAGTCTGAATGCATTTTAAATAAGCCCAGGCTCTGCAATTTCTTTCTATGAATACTACGTAGAAAATTCAGATGGCACTTAAAGAACTACTGAAAACTCCAATCTCCACCCCTGATGGCAGCACATTGGTTTCAGAACTTGAAGCCTATAAATACACCTTTATGGTTAGTTTGGCAACCTGGGCCTCAAACACCACCTTTCTATTGAAGGATGGCTCCTGAAAACCACCGTGAAACACTCTATAGCATTAGATTGATTGTGAAATGTTTGCAGAAGTCAGCAGTGATGGAATTCTACCTGCATTTTATTCCAGGAATGGAACTCACAAATAATTACTTTTTAAAACCATGTCCCAAAATAAGAAAGACCCCCGAAATGGTGCAAATAATACACAGTCCTCTTGCTGAGACCCTGCAACACAAAACACTATTTTCTCTATTGCACAAAGTATAGATAGAATCACAGAATCATCGAATCATAGAATGGTTTGGGTTGGAAGGGACCTTTGAAGATCATCTAGTCCAACCCCCCTGCCACGGTCAGGGACATCTTTCATTAGATCAGGTTGCTCAAAGGCCCATCCGACCTGACCTTGAACACTTTCGGTGATGGGGCACCCATAACTTCTCTGGGCAACCTGATAGATAGATACATACGTACAAAAGAGCTTCTCATTTTTTCTTGCAAGTAGGACAGGAAATAAAATACACAAGAACTTTGATTTCTTCAAAACACTCCAGCTCTTGCACGATTCTGTACCTGACTAATCACAACAAATAGAACAAATAAGGACAAGACAATCTGCATCTCTGCCTGCAAACTAAGGCACAGCTGGTGTGTCCAATTTTACATTTGCCAGTCTCGAAAGTATGCCTGTAAGTACACACTACTATAGATAATATAAAGTGCTGCGGTACCCATAAATTATGTCTATTTGCCATAATGACCCTAAGTTTCCATCTAACGGGAACAGTAGTCATTAGAGTGGGACTTGATTGTCTTCAAAAGCCTACAGAGCACAAAGCCCCTCGCTGCCAGCACTTGACAGATGGGAACAAACACTGCGAACACCCAAACTTTGCGTTGAGCTGACAGTTCCCATCTGCCCAGGGCTCTACCAGAAAAATGGCGTCTCGGATATTCCCAAAAGCTTCAGAGCAAAGGTGTGCCCTTGACAGTTTGGACATCTTGGTAAGAGAGCTGACATGCACACGAAACAGTTAAGGCAAATAAGGACATGTCAACGCTGTGGTAGTGAGATACCTGAGTTGTCCCTGTCTCCCCGCCACGCTGGTGGGAGCTGAAGCCCTGGAAGCAGCAGAGCCGCATGAGCGAGGTGCCGGGCCTGTGACAGCCACTTCTGCTTCTCACCAGGGTGGCTGACCCAAGCGCAGCCCCACTCCCATGTGGCTAGGCTGCTTGGCGTACTTGAGGTGCGTGACTAGACCTTGCTCAAGGGTCCTCTGTACTGAGCCATACCATCTCACACATTCACAATTACTTATTACTTGCATGCGTTAGTGACCTCTGCACACAAGCTAAGCGCAGTCTCTGCCTTGGAAAGCTGACTTTGGGTGTGCTTCTGCTAACATTGAAATCAACAGACCTGGTTTGGTTGAACAGACAGGAGGTTTCAGACTAGTCTAAAACACACTCTGCAAAGCCTATTAGGCAAGTATAAACAAGAAGAAAAGAAAATTTAAAGTAAACTCTACATCGTTGTCCATAACAGATATATGAATTTCTGATGTTACAAGTTCATATTATCAGTACCACTTTCTTCCCCCAAAACCTTTGGTGTCTTTTCAATAATCTGTGCTCTAGCACAGCTGTCTTATAAATAATTGGTGTATTGGCATAACCACGGTATAAAATGCTACCACGCAGAAGGTTGAGGCTGAGATCTGACCTTGATATTTATGGACCGAGGAGCAGAGTCAGAGTTTTGCAGCTCTCAGGGGTTGCACAGGATATTTTGCCATTCAATGCCAACCACTCATGAAATGAAACTTTGGTAGGATGAGTCAGGAAACAAGTTTATTAACTGCCCTCTCTTTCCGCTTTGGTATTGCCTGAGCAGCAGTTCAGCAAAAACATTTCAAAGAAATAGAGAAAGTAATTTAGGCAAATTGCCCTCAAATCCAACACAGAAGCCACGGTTCTGAACATAAGCTCTTTGATCCCACATCGCAAAAATAATCCAGGATTGCTTACTTGTTGCCTATATATTTCCAGCTTTTCCCTTCCCAGTGCTTGTTCCAAGCAACACAGAAACAGGACTACTGGGAGTATTCACACATTTAAAGTAAAAGAAGGTCTCAAAATCCCCTGTTCTCCGCAGTGTACATTTCCAGCAAAAACAATTCCCCACATTTCTTCTCCCAAAATCCCAACCAAGCAATAACCTCTAGAAACCCAAGCACCCCTTAACTGACAGAGTCCCAGCAATGAGAAGTGCACTCTTTCATCTGCTTCCTCAGTCGGCAGCCTGCCAGCTTGCTGCCAGGGTCACCCTTGGCAAGGTTCCTATGCAGCTCCTCTTTTGCCGTGGGACAAGCCATTTACCTCCTGCCAGAGCAGCTCCTGCTGCCAGGCTCAGAGGGACTCCAGGTCCTCTCATGCCCCTGCCTGATGACTTTTTTCTTTTTGAAGATGTTCCAGTGCTCATAAGGTACGCAGATTTGTAATTCACTAATTACTGAATTTGTGTAAAGGAGAAACTGTGAAAAGCCTTTTCCAGGTGTGTTTTTCTTTTTTTTTTTTTTTTTACCAGTGAAAATACACCCAAATTTACCTAAGCTGTAAAGCTCTTGAAAAATTAGAGGTCACGGTGCTCAGAAGGCAGCTATTCCATTTAACACTGCTGAGCTGACCGTAACAGAAAGAATTGTAAACCCCAAATGAATTAGGAGTTGATTAAAATCAGCAGAACATCAATATAAATCATTACACAAATACATGCACATTAAAAAAAAGCTCAGAAGTGTCTGTTTACAAACAGAATGACATTAAAAGGAAAATATTACAGTCACCATGTGGGCACAAAACACTTCAAACTTAATGAACCCCAGAATGAATATTGCCTGGATGAACTTATTTTTACCTCCCTTCTTTAATTAAATAATCACATATTCTTCTTCCTTCAAGAGCCTCATGTGGAAGGTAGACAGTGACTATTTAATGAGTAGCAACACTTTTCCTTTTTTTTTCCATGTTCATGCCTTTATTACTAAACAGTGTTCTCATCCTTCTCTGAACATATGTGGTGGGGGAGAGCTATTGTACGGTACAGCCTCTGAATATTCATTACAACACACGTTTATTAACGATTTTATCTTATAACCACCCTTTAGAGCAAAAGCACGGTGTTCTCCCCCCTGTATAGATAAACAAATGAGGATCAAAGAAATGAAGGTCGAAAGCATCCGTTATACTGGAGAGGCTGACCTGAGACACCTACGCTGGGATTCACTGCACCAAAACGCAGGCATCTGTAGAGCAGACCTGAGGTAGCTACACCTGAGCTAGAGGCTTAAACTCCCTCTACAACCACCAGAGAAAACTGGCATTTAAAAAATGTGTTTCACCTGCCCTACTTTACGCATCTACATCAAGATGAGACAAGCTATTCTTTAGAACATTGCTCTCACTTGACTGTTTTCCAGATCACAGAAGGCGACTGATGAAGGAAAAATGTATGCAATCATTCCAATTAAAATCTGTATCATAACACATATGCTCAAAGCATCTGAGTAAGGCTGCATGGGCATCTTTAATTCCTGCATTTCCCATCCCCGAAGAGCTGAACTGAAAGGAACTTTGCAAAGACAAGAAAAAACATTTCCCAATATACATAAAATCTTTTGGAAAAGTCATCACAAAATGCTGCTTCTCCTGAGCACACTGACCTGTATCCTTTCAAAGACTTCCAAATGTAGCTAAGTCTGGGTGGATTTTCACTGGGATAAGCAGAAGAGACTTTCCTGAAAAGGGCTTTCCCTCCCTCAACCAGTACCTACTGAATTGCATGTCCATGTTCCAGTGCTTCAAAAAGACGCATCTTCACAAAGAAAAGATTCTCCAACTTTCTCATCATAGGCAAAATAACTTTCTCTAAACTCATTCCTGGAAATGGCAGCACAATTTTGCCTGAAAATGCTTAAAAAAATAAAATAAAAAAAATGCAGACTTAGGCAGTTACTAGGGGGGAAGGTGGAAGGAGGCCACAAGAAAAACCTTAGCGTAAACTGCTGAAGTTTTCACTGTTCTTAAAATCATGGGTTTAACTGTGAGGCAGTTTACAAAGTCTCAAAAAAGCCATTCCTCCTTCAAGGGGGATCATGGAGAACCACAGAAAGGACACATCCTTTCTTCTTTGCTCTTCCTTTGCAGCTGTTTTCTAGTTTAAACATAGCAGTTGATACTTCTCCCACATTCCCTATCCAACTAAAGAATGGCAGAATGCACTAAGACAGACCAGCAGCACCAATGTCTCACCATGATTTGTAACATCAAATGCTAACATTTGAAATCTGGTCTGTTATGTGAAAGCCAAAAAGTAAATCAAATGAAATGCATGGTGGCTGTTCATCTAAGAGTTTCTCTAGCATGCTCGAGAGTGGAGACTTTTGCTGTAATCTAGATCCAAACTGGGACGACCTATAAAACTTATCACAAAACTGGTAATTTCATGCATGTACACCATTTTCCCATGCTAATGGTGAAGTACCAGAAGAGAAATATTTTAGCAAAGGGGCGAAGAGAAAACGGGCCTGGCATGTTTACAGTTGGAGTCGATGATCTTAAGGGTCTTTTCCAACCTAAATGATTCTATGATTCTATGTTGTCTTCTCATTAGTAGACAGGAGAGGACTGAGTGGTAAGTGGGTGCAATTAAACAGTGTAAACAGCACGATTTTTAAATAGTGTGCATCAGAGTTAGGTCCTTGTAATAAAGGTCTTTTCTACACTTTAGACTTGAGTTGGCTGTAGAATCCCTAAAGTAGATGGTCTTATGCTGATAATGAAAGAAAACATTGATTTAGTGGTGCAAACAGTGCTTAAACGAGAAGACTTTTAAGCTGGCAGAAGACATTTTTGTTGGTATAAACTGGGTGTCCATTTGGTGAGAACTGAGGAGAGGGGCAAAGAAGCACAGCTCTGCTGTTTATTTCCCTATGGGCGAAGCTTTTCAAATGTAGGACAAGAGCCAGATTTTTCTCCTTTGGGTCCTATTTTAAATCCCAGCTGAAATCCATGAGAGTCTTCCTACTGAGTCAAACAGGCTTGGATCAGGCCTTGGCTAACTTCATGAAAGGCACCTGATGGCTGACCTAAGGATCAATAGTTCTTGTTTTCATCCTAAACATTTCAGATGACAGCACACTGCAGCACTGCTGTGGCTAGGGATTATATGCAGCTTCGTGTGCATGCAAAAACTACTGAATTCTGTGGAGCGAATCACCTAGCAGAGCCTATTCAACAATCAAGATAAAACCATACAGTTAGCTAAAAATGCAATTCCAGGGCATTTAATACCTGAATTAAGCATTTATTTTAAAATGAGAAAGTTAAATGTGAATAACAACAGCTAGTTATAAGTTGTTGTTGGCCTCCCTGAGCCAAAAAATGGCAGGAAGAATTGCAGGGCGAGTTTGTTTTAGATTTTCTTTGCAGCTATGGGGGATGTGCCAAAATCATATTAATGACAGAGGGAAAACCACAGGCTCAGTGTGTCTGCAGTCCAGGGTTTTTTTCTTTCCTTTTTTTTTTTTAATTTTATTTAAGCGGCTTGAAGCCTTTAAATTGTGCCAAAATCATATTAATGACAGAGGGAAAACCACAACAGGCTCAGGTCTGCAGTCCAGGGTTTTTTTCTTTCCTTTTTTTTTTTTAATTTTATTTAAGCTGCTTGAAGCCTTTATATTTCAATTAAGAACTCAGGCAAGGTGACCTGAATCAGCAATAGCTTTTGGATATAAAATAAAGGAGTTTTTAAAGAAAGTGTTGAGGGACTTCCTAAGTAACATGAAACAAGTCCCAAAGCTCTCCCTCAAGGTGTACATATTACCATCTTTTCATGTATATAACCTTTGGATTATCTGCCAGAAAAAAGTGAAATCAACCCTGTAATTCAGAGGCAATATGGGTTATAGATGCTTGTATGTAATACAACAGGAAACCTTACCATAGAAAGCCCTTTCTTCCTCATTAGCATCCCCATCTCTGTTTCCCCATCGTCTGTCTCTTTTCTCCCCGTCGCCTTATTGCCTCTGATGCCCTACAGCCAATTTCGTCTATTGGCAAAGCCCTACTCTGCTTCCAATTTCATGCAGGTAACCTGAGGGTCTGGGTCACCACATGACTTGACTCGCTTCCAAGAGTGTTTTTATACTGGTGTGGGTTCTGCGTGTAAAAATGCAATTTTATCAGCCAGGGAAGAAATGTCTGGAGGCACATAAGATGATGGAAGAAACCGCAGCTTGCCACAGCTTTACCTGTAACCTTGGGAAGCTGTCATATCCCTCATTACTCATCTCTTCAGGAGGGCTCGGCACTCTTTTTTTGGCTGCAGTGAGCCACGACTTTTCTGCTAGTGTCAGAATTGCCATTAAAGATGAAAATGGTAAATGGTCTAGATAAGTACTCTTCATAAAATCACTCCCACCCCCTTCTCCTCCCCCAAGAAGAAAACAGGTAAAATTTAAATGAAACCTGCAGTCAGGTTCTTGCCTTCGGTTTATTTCAAGTGTATGTTCAATTATCACAGAAACATCATTTTGTTAGGGTCCTCCAGCATCTACATTGAATAACAACATGACCAATCAATAATACCTGTCAGAATATTCTGGCCAGTTTCCTTACAAATGAAAATCATGAGACTCACAAAAGGTCAGACACTGCTAATGTGAGTCACCAATTAATTGATTAAAAAAAGAAAAATCCCATGGTTTTTTGGTTGAACATGGGCTGATACACACAGAGCAATTTTTATCAATACTGTTTCCCCAAACCACTCTGATAAATATTGAGTTCATAGGCTACGAAATGACCTCTTTAAATGAACAAAGCATCGTAACCGTGCATTTAGGAAAAAGATACAAGGACAGGTTATTATGGGTTTTTAAAATTACTGTAGGGGAATGTGGTTTGACTAGCAAATGCACAGAGAACATAACATTTCACTCATCGTACAGCCGAGTAACACCATCGGAAGTATAATTCTGTGTAACAAAATCACATTGCGAGATGCGGCACTGGTGCAATTATCTTTGAGTAACTATGTTGATTTCAAGATAAACTCGTTCAGCTTAGATGTCGATTTTCTCCCTACCTACATTTCCACCTCACAGGAACTGTGAGTAGTACTGTCTTCTCTGAACAGTACACATCTCCCATGTGCTGAATACTAGATGGTGCAGTCTCACAGCATCTGCTTCAGACCTCATCCGTACCAGTTTTGCACCAGAACACCATTAATTGAGACAGTTCAGATTTAGGCAAAATACCTACAAATATTCATACTTTAAAATCCATCCTTTTTCAGCAAAAGTGTTCTGTAAAATGAAGAATGAACCTTAGCGTAAAGGGATGAAAATCTGCCCTACTGCATCCCAATTTAACCTCTTAGGTTATGCCCAGTACAGGTGTTCCAGGAAATGATCTGAGGGATTCTCCCGTTTTGTCCCCTTGGCCCAACCTGTCAGGCACAGTCTGGGTGTGTCACACCCATGAAAAAAGTCAAGTGGATGGAGTCGTTCGAATCTGGATTTTTTTAAACACCTCCCTCAGGGAAAGTTGTGGGAGACATTTAGTGTTTTCCTCTCCCTGGAACGCAGGCAGGAATGGAGCCTTTGTTGCTGCTGTTATTTCCTCAGAGATGGGCCCTTTTAGAGACAGCTTCTGGGGTTACAGCCCAAGTTCTCTCTAATATAAAGAAAATTGAATCTGTCCCTTATTGCTCAGTCTCTCGGATGACTGCAATGCCACTAAACCAAATCCAAGGCTGAATTTTTGTAATTGGATTTTTTCTGATTACAGAGTTTCTCTTGCATTGAAGTGCATGGCACATGCAGAAGATCCTTTAATCTCCAAGAAGCTTAATTATCATCCTCTTTGTAAAACTTTCACACCTGCACTCTGAATTTAAGTACTTCAGCTATCTGTTCAATTTTTTTTTCAGACCAGCACAAATCAGGATATTTCATTATCCTTGTTAGTCTGCTGTTGACCAGCATGCTAAGTAACAGATAAGCCAACTTACTGAACGACCTCTTGACTAACTTCCAGCTGACCAGAGGTATAAGCACGTAGTAGAGATGGCAATTGTCTTTCACACTGCATTTCATGGCACATCTGGATAGCCCTCATGCGAAGCGGAAATATTTGATCAATCCTTTTTTCCCATCTTTTACTAAATATATATGAGGGTTATTTGCTCCTTCCCTCCGCTTGCTTGGAGCCTGGATGGTGGACAGGAGAGGTTATTACAGCCATCTCCTCCTTCCATCATCTCTTTTTAGATACTTACTAAAAGAAGCACAATAGCATATTTTTAATAGGCAGAGGCTGCTTCCATTTGAAGATCCAAACCCTTGAATTAGCATCTAAAAAATTCAGACCACATGCTTTGTGAGGAGATAGAAGGATCAATTAGGAAGGCTCTACTTTAATGAATGCCCATCATGAAATACATTAGATATTTCACACTGATTTTTTTGAATTGTACACTATTTAGACTAACTGCATACAAGTATAGGTTTCACTTTCCTGGTAAGTCTTTGAAGAAAAATTTGTCCTTTACTCTTGGTACCCAGTAAGTAAAACATAGAATATTTTCATATATAAGTGGAACTTGGAAGATAATATCCCCTCCGCCTTTCCTAGTTATTTATGACAATGAAATTGTATTTTTAATTTTCTGTTACAGGGACATCTCATTTCACCTTTACAGTTTTTTCTCCCATGCAAAGCAGTGTTTATTAAGCTGCTTTTAATGAGACCATGGTTTCAAAAGCACTAGAGAGAAATGTTAATTGGACCTGTTAGAGTCATTTATAACGTATATGGCTCAGCTAAACTCCATTTATTTCACTTTAGAGATGATCAAGAAGTTTGTAAAGAAAGAAATATCTGTGAGATTTATGAAATCCTTGTAAAACATGACAACTCCTCCCTTCTGTAATCATCTAGCAACATGGCTATCAAAATGTAACAACAAATCATAAACAGGCAGAGAAAAGAAAGTAAAAAAATTCTGTAGGGCAAATATACTTGGCAATCATAGACTTTTCTCATTAAAACATCTTGATTTTAATTGCTTACAATTTACAACCTGGCCACAGTTCAAACATTTGGTGTGATTTTTTTCTTATGATGGTTACCTCTCTCAGGCTGTATTTTTTTTCTTCCCTTGGTTATTTCAGCTGAAACAGGTCAGCTGTGTCTGAGAGCATCATTAGGGAAAACCATACTGTTTTGTCCCCACACAGAAAATTCTGTAGGCTTTATACTGAAAATTTATGTTCCCTATGTGTCTTCATTGCCTGACAGATCTGGCACAGAGAATCAAGAGAAGAGCCAGGAGGAGGGGACAGTAGGACTTCTTGGGCAAGAAGGGGAGGAACTCGGGGAAGGAACTGAGGTGAGAAGGTGACTGATTTGTAAAGAAGCTGCAGTACATGGAACTTGGGAATGGTTTGCTACGAGACAGGGAAGGAGAAAGGGCTAAAGAAGGACAGGCATGAAAACTGCAAAAGGCCTTTATGGAGCAAAATCAGCAGTGTGAGAGAAATGTGTTGGAAAATTACCTAAGCCTCACTTGGCAAAAGACAGAAGTAAAAACTGGGCTGTAAGGACAGGGAATAGCATGTTGGGGATTTAGGACCTTCTAGAAAAGAAGACTCAAACTAGGTCACTAAGGAAAGGGAAACTCAAGCAGCTGCTGGGAAAAAAGACAGTAATGCAGCTAGGAACCAGGATAAGAACAAAGAACAGAGGAAAAAAGCATCACGCTTGCATGAAACGGATAGGAAGGAACACGGGATCCTGAACCTTCACAGTTCTCCGCTGGCAGCAAACGTCTTTGAAATCCACTGGTCACATGTGTGCCTCAAGTCTTTTCTGGTCCCCAGGAAGCACATATGTACTATGCTGGACAGCTGGTCTGATAACCTGGCTAACAGGGAGCAGACTGGTGGGCTTAATGGTTCTCACTCTTTTGAGGAACTATTTGGGTACAGATGTAATGTCAGATACAAGGTTTTTCCCACAGAGAAACCTAGGTAATGGTACATAAAAATGTGTCAATACTGTTAAGGGTGTAAGCTCGCACAAATATTGGGAAACGACAAATTGACAGTTGCTTATGCAACACAGTGGTACCATTCATTAGATAGAGAAATACTATTTTCTTACAAGGCCCCATTCCACACCTTCTTCACTACGCAGCAGTCCTCATAGTGAAACAAGTGTCCTATCCGTAAGACAAAGCACTGTAAGTTTTGAGGGAGCTAACAGTGAATGAGTTGGGTGGCAGGTGTGTAAGGCGTAAAGAGGGAACTGCAAGAAAGAGAAGGTGGTCATGTAACATGGAGGAGACACCTGAGTGCTGCTTTGAAGTACCAGATGGTCTGTCACAATTTCTGTAAAGGCTGAAAAGGATATTTAAACTGTATTGGTCACTAATTGCAAGCATTTTCTTGTTTCACTATCAGCAGTCAGCAGCAGTATCTCTTGATCACACAAAGTACTGATGAATCAAGAACTGGGTTTTGAATTCGCCAGCCCAAAATGCTGGATTTTTTTTTAAACCATAATGCCTATTTACCTTAGGTTTCCATGCTACCCATTTATCTCAAGAGGTGTTAAAAAGGTATTATCTTCCTTTTAAACCAGGTAAATAGAGTGGATTAAAGCAGGTAAGCAAGCATGAACTGATGCCTGACTGATAGATATTAGTCCCCTTATAGGCTCACGATGAGACTCAGTGAAGTCAGCGTGTCATATTTAGTAGCAGCATGAGAGATGGAGGGTTAAAAGGAATTGTCATTGTAAAAAAGCAGTCCTGAAAGCCAGAAAACTCGATAACAGAAAAAAATCACAAGCCTCAGACTTCTCTGAAGGAAAAAGCCTCTTTTGGTGCCAAGGATAAGTCACATCCCAAAACATGTATCTTTCACTAAATGAAATCCTAACAAGCTAGCACTACAGAGAGAGAACTTACTTACTGTATACATCCACACCTGCCTGTCAGTTCATACTAATGTCCCTGATGCAGGCATCTGGGCACTAACAGCAGAAAGCACAGTTAGTGTATTTGATTGTGCTGGTTTGGGCTGGGGTAGAGTTAATTTTCTTCACAATAGGTAGGATGGGGCCATGTTTTGGATTTGTGCTGAAGACAGTGTTGACAACACAGGGATGTTTTCGTTATTGCTGAGCAGAGTCAAGGCCTTTTCTGCCTCTCACCCCACCAGCGAGTCGGCTGGGGGTGCACAAGAAGCTGGGAGGGGACACAGGTGGGACAGCTGACCCCAACTGACCAAAGGGATATTCCATACCATATGACGTCAAGCTCAGCATATAAAGCTGGGGGAAGAAGAAGGAAGGGGGGACGTTCGGAGTGATGGTGTTTGTCTTCCCAAGTAACGGTTACGCATGATGGAGCCCTGCTTTCCTGGAGATGGCTGAACACCTGCCTGACGATGGGAAGTAGTGGATGAATTCCTTGTTTTGCTTTGCTTGTGTGTGCAGCTTTTGCTTTACCTATTAAACTGTCTTTATCTCAACCCACGAGTTTTCTCACTTTTACTCTTCCAATTATCTCCCCCATCCCACCAGGGGGGAGTGAGTGAGTGGCTGTGTGGGGCTTAGTTGCCGGCTGGGGTTAAATCATGACATTGATAAACAAGGAACTTGTACAGTAAGATGAGAGACTAACGTGCCATAGCATGTAGATTTAAATATTTGTGTAGTTTGCGCAGCGTGAACGTGAATTGTGCATTGGCCTCCAGGAGAGACAAAAAATCCCACGTGTTTTATCTAGTGACACATCTGCAAGTGGATATTTCTGGAACTGTTAGAGAGAGATAGGTCTATATCATCGTCTGCCTTAAGAAAGAGCCAACACATTTGGAATGACCTTGGGACACTGAGGCTTTCTCCTTGAGATCTGCATATTGCCTGAAGCACCCAAACTGTGGCAGGATTAGGGCCTCGGGAAAAAAACACCAGGAAATTAATAACTCCGCATTCAGGCAAGGATCTGGGCAGTGCCTTCCATAAGCCTGTGGTCACATACCGAAGATAGAAAGAAAATATAAAATGAATAGCTGTATAAGAAGGTTATTATCTCTCCTGTGGGTCTTGTGACTGTATCGCATGAATACCTAGCTGGATGGAGGCTGAGCAGACAATCTCAATCCTGACATTTCCTTACTAGCATGTTCAACTTTTTGACTTCAAACATTGTCTTCTAGCATAATTTGTGTATGTGTTTGTGTAGCAGTATGTAAAGTAGAGTAATACTTCAACTAATACAGCTATCATGACCTTTGCTTTGCACATTCAGTCGGTCTCTAGAGCAACATAAGAGAGGAAGCATTCTTTAAAGGTTTAAGTAACTAATTCATATTTAGAGTTTCAAGGGATCTAGGTCTGTTGCTCTGTGACAGCCAGGAGACCAGCAGTCACAGACAAATGCTAGAGTACACTGCCTATCTGTTCTGTCAAAGACTTGTAAGAGACAAAGGAAATGTTAATTTTAAGTTTATAAAGAAACAGAAAGAAAAAGGCAGTGTGGAATCCTACAGGCTTCCTGACTTTCCTTCAACTCTCAAGGTCTTGCAACATTTATAAGGTTTATGAGGATCTTGAGTCTGTCCTTGGAGTATCTGGAGCTCCTATTCCTTGGTCTTGTAAAACTCTAGCTCTCAAAGGTCTCCACAGCTCTGGATACGCTTGAGTGATACTGCTTTCTGAAACTTAAGGGGCAGCCCATAAGTTCTTTCTTCTCCTATATTTCTTGTCTTGCACAAATTACTGAAAGTCTACACTGGATCACAGATTACCTCACCTGATGTTTAAACTATGCAAGCTTTCTCTCCCTAGTGCTCTTCTTGTCAGGCAGAATTACTGAAGGTTGAGTCAGATTTCTTTAAATGTACTCTCATAAAATTGTTACTGCCTTTTGGGGTTTTTTTTTAATTGAATGGGTGAACTTAAAGAGGCAAAAGGCTTGGACAGTGTTTGTTAAGCTGCTGTCAGATTTACTAGCAAATGATTGCATGAGTAATTCCCACTCTATAAAGTTGTATCAGTGGTAAATGTAGAGTTCAGAAAATTGAGGGTGTTGCTCTAGCTAAAGCTGACCAGTGACTCTGGTAGCTTGGGACTAAAAACCAAGCTGACCATCTCTGCTTTGCAGAGAACAATTACAGGGTGCCACATTCCAGCAAATCTATTCTGGCTCAAATAAGTGCCAGAATTGTTAAAGAAGCCAGAGAAACATATGGAATTCGAATGAGCAATATGTTCCTTCATTCCTCAAGACCACAGGCCTCTATGGCTTGAGTTAAGAAACTTCATCCAGTTAAGAGATGAGAGAAAAACATTTTATGTCTCTCAGGTGCAAATAGCTAACAAAAGCTTACTTTTGTGCCAAAGTCCTGGCAATAGCTAATAGTTTTGTTTAACTACAGCATCCTTGACTCAAAGATTACCGCAGCAAGAACATCCAAGACTTAAAAAGTAGATTGCTCAAAAGCTCAGCAGCAGCAATTTATGAACTAGAGCTACATAAAAATGTTATATGGGCCAGAATTTAAACTTCAGGTAGCCATTACCTTTGAACTTTTTTGAATGCTCCCTTTCAGAGTAAATATGGAAGATTACCCAAGCAGATGCAACCCCAATTACAGAGACAACAGAAAGCCCAGTAGCATCATGGCAGATTTTGGAAAACCTGAAGAGAAACTGCATCTGCTCTGCTTCCAAATAAATGTAGTGATAAACTTTTATTTCTTGTTTTAGACAGGGGCAGTGTAAATCTCTGTTTGCAGCTTGTTATTAGCATTGCATTCTAATTCTAATTCTCACTCTAACTGAGGATGCCTGACCTATGGCTTTCAAGCTGTGAGTAACTCGTTAGGACACCTCACCCAGACCATAACCTCTGCCAAACAGTGAGAACTTCACTCTTCCCAACCTGAGTTTATAGCTTGGAATTAATATTTGCTGTTTGGTTGCCACAGGACAAGATTCAGGCTGCAAAATTATTTTGGTGGTGGCAGCAAGTCACTGCTGAGCACTGCCCTACCTCTACTCCTTCCCCTCCACAACACGAGGGATGCAGGTGTAGTCATATGGCACAGAGAGAGCTGCAATATTCAGACCTCTCCTGCCACAAGATGAAAATAGGTGATCCACATGACCATAAAGGTTGGACACTTCAGGTGTAAGGATTACAAAGAAAAGTGATAAAGCCCACAAAGTTTATCACAGTTGTGTGTAGGGCTAGTCACCATATCCATCTCCTCTGCAAAGACTGAAGCACAGCATTATTAAAGCCTCACAAAATTAAAAAATGCAGGTAGTCTCCTCTAAAATCAACAAGGAGTATAAGCAACCACACTGCTTCATGATCGGAGGAGGTGTTTTGGAAAAGAAAGAGACATTTGGACATTTGCCTGTTGGAAAAGGACCTGGGGGTGCTGGTTGACAGCCGGCTGAACATGAGCCGGCAGTGTGCCCAGGCGGCCAAGAAGGCCAATGGCATCCTGGCCTGTATCAGAAATAGTGTGGCCAGCAGGAGTAGGGAAGTGATCGTGCCCCTGTACTTGGCACTGGTGAGGCCGCACAGGCT
>NW_008795442.1:3587302-3617787 GCF_000699145.1 Aptenodytes forsteri
GACTCGATGATCTTAGAGGTCTTTTCCAACCTCAATGATTCTATGATTCTATGATTTGCTACCTCCACAACTTCAAATGTAACTTTTATCAGGTTATAAAGTATTTTCTCAGAAATTATGTTTCTGTATTTTCTTCAGGGATTATCTTGGTATTTCCAAACTCCTACTATTTCAAAGTCTCTTTGAAACTATACAGCAGTACACTCCACACATCAACCTAGAAACATTTTCAGCACAAAAAAAAAGACCTAACAAGCTAACAACATCTCTTCCAAGAAGCTGAATTGACAAGTTTATTTCCTAGGACCCAGCTGAGCAGGATACTTCAGGATGTATTTAAGCAAGCACAAGTGTAACCCCAGAGAGTTCAATGGGACTAGCCACATCTCCTACATTATATACACACTTAATTACCCTGTACAGAACCCCTTGATGCTTTTTTCACTCCAGTTTGTCTAGGTTCCAGAACCAATAAAATGTACAAGCTTCCCAGGTGACCTCTTGAAGACTTCAGGCGAAGGAACTAAACTTTGAGAAATATATCACCTTTGAAACAGCTTATGCTTACAGGAGTACAAAAAGTCAGTTACACTCTACAGGACTGTAGCTGAAAAATAGTTCAGGATTATTTTCTTCATCTAGTGTAACCTTTTCAAATTAAGTTCCAATTTCATGCTATAAGAATATATTTTATGGCTCTTTCCAGTTCTGGCCACATGGAACGCTACTTTA
This sequence comes from Aptenodytes forsteri, assembly GCF_000699145.1. Lineage (NCBI taxonomy): Eukaryota > Metazoa > Chordata > Aves > Sphenisciformes > Spheniscidae > Aptenodytes > Aptenodytes forsteri. The sequence goes on from NW_008795442.1 coordinate 3,588,035, forward strand.
TAGGATATAACCATCTGCTAACAGAAGAGAAGATATTAAAGCAAGTAATGGTACAATTATATCTCTGGAAATAAGATATTCTACTGAAAGTTTATACCAGGAGGACCCTATAGAATGCACCAGACTTTATATAACTTTTGGATTGTTGCCCCCTCTCAGCAGGCTAAACTACTAAACTAGTGTCAAGCATCAGTTATTGATAAGCCACCTTACCCAATCCTCTTCCTCTTGTTTTAGCTTATTTTCATACTCACATCAAGCCTGAGGTGGCATTATAAATAGCTTGTCTTGTGGGTAATATGAGAGTTGGGGAACAGAGTAACATTTCCGTAATTCCTAAATTTCTGTTCATGGTTCATATCCTCCCTTTCACGTTACTCCCAACTTTGACTTCACTGCTCTTGAGCAGAAGTAAGAGAAGATTCAAATCAGCACTGTTTTCCTGGAAACAATGGATTAGGATGAGTGATTTTCAGCCTTTGCACCGTGGTCATAACATAACTGCAAAAAGCAAAGAAAGCTTCCCAACAAAATTTTTCACACCACGGCCGGAAAACTATGCAGGGCATGCAAATTGGAAAAAATCAAAACCTACTGGGGGCTAGATAAAATTTAACAAAATTGTAATGTATTAGAAAGAGAGCCTACTGGATCCCTCCTTATTTCTTCTCGCAGACACTGCAGGACCACCATCCCATGCATTTCCCAGTGTTTGATTCCCTTTTCCTTCCTTCCTTCTGACTACACAAGTCTCAGGTTCTTCTACCTCCTTAAGTTTCCCCAGGATAAAACATTCATTGCCAGGAAGGCAGGAACAATAAATCCAGATTTGTTACTGAGAACAAAAGGGAGATAGCAGAGTTTATTCAGAGAGCGAATGACATGAAGAGACCAACTGGTAGGTACTGCCTGTACAGTTATAAGCCTGCAATTTCCAACTAAGATCCGTATCCTCCTGCACTGAGCTCTATCCAGATAACAGTGAAAAGAAGGTTCCTGCCTTGAACAACCTGCAATTTAGAGCACAACAGAGCTTCTCATCATGTGGTCTTGTCCTCACACAAACCTGCAAAGATTTCTAAAAGATCCTCAGTGAAATTGCAGCTGATTCCCTCTCTGGGGTATACAGGAGAATGGGGATGGGAGTTTTCTCTGAACTTTTTTTTGCTGGGAACTTCGTCTGTCTAAAGCCAGGGGTTCTTTTGTCAATGAGATCTCACTCTTAGAGAAAGTGGAGCATAAAGAATCTGGTTTTAACCGTGATGATAGATAGGGTTTGGTCATCCATCATCTTCCAAAGAAAAAGAAGAAATAAATGAAAACACCTAAATTCTAGTCCTCTTCAGGTTACAAGATCACCCACATTTCCATTTCCTACATGGGAGGTTCCTGCCCAGGTGCTGAGCTGTCTCCACCTTTCTGGACGTGAACCTTGCATGAATGTCCAGCAGGCTTGCCAGACGCCATGCAAACCTGTCACTCCATTCTTGATAGTTAAGTAAATAAAGATATATATTATAATAAAAAAAAATAAAATCTGTGTCTCGAAGAATAACAAAGAGGGCTGTTCCAGAATAAACAAATATCTGACATTCTTCTAAGTATTAATCTTTTACAAGGCTTTGAAGTTTGACAGTGCTATTTCACAAATTCCTATGAGGCTGCTTTACTGCTAGGCTAGAAATCTGACTGTGGAACTAAGGAGGAAAAGAAGAGAAAAATCCCCAAACAAAGAAGAAATATTTTAGTCTGACTGGTGAGTATTTCTATTTCTTGCTGCCATGAATTTTCTGTATCTTGCAAATATGGAGGGGAGATGACACCTTCCAAAACAAATGGAAATAACTCAATTCCAAATCTGTTATGACAAATCATCTGCTCTCGACTTTCCAAAAAAACTCCCATATTTTCAGTGAGTTCAATCAAACTTTGTATAAAGCGTAAGCTCATTTTTCAAGCCATGATTTACCACCTCTGCATTTCTTAACAAATTTTCTCTTCCCCATTCTTTTCTATGTGGCAGTTTTGTGACTTTTTAATAATGTCTTGGCCACCTAGCAGCACTGGCAAAAGGGAAAAGAATTCCTGTAAGAGCAAGTAAACCCCTCTTCGATGTGACACAGAAATGCCTACACTTCATTAACCTTTATTATAAACTAGTCACTGGAAAAGTTACTTTGCTAGAATCCACACTATGGTTTCACTCTACAAACCATGAAATGTCAGAATGCTGAATTACAGTAAAATACTGCTCACCTCCTTATGAACCCAAGATTAATGATACGGTGCAGAAGGGAATAGCAGTGCTACTAGGAGCGTAACAGGTCACAATCACTTCTAAAATAGCTCATCAAGAACAGGCAGCAAAACATCACAGATGGTTCCCAGAACTAAAGTCCCCCTTCTCAACCTACCCATCACTGAGACATCGTATTCAACCAGCAGAGTCGCTTCCTGTCCACATTGTTTGAGAATACTCATGGCTTCAGCATGTGTCGTACCCAGCAGTCGGATCCCATCAACACTCAGCAGCCTGTCCCCGGGTTTGATTGTGCCCTCTCTGAAGGGAGATTGAAGGAATGGTCTTTATTAATATAAGATAAATTGATTTGGAGATAATACCATTTTTATGCAAAGCGATTCTCTCACACCCTTTCTGACATCCATCCTTCTTGCCTTAACACTTAACATTTACTTTGATGGTGAGAGCATTCAGAGGGCGCAGAGGAAAGGAAATTGCTTTAATTGGAAAGTCAGCGACTGGAAAACAGCTTAACACATAGCTAAATAATCAAGTCATGTTAAATTGCAACTAAGTATAGCTTCTGCTTCAACATATGCTTTCTTTCTGCCTTGTCCACACAACTCCTCTTTCACACATAAACACCTCCTCCCCCGATATTTTCTTAAAAATAAATACGAGGTGCAAACACATGGGTGAAGAAACAGATTGCAAAATATGAATGTCCATTTACTGATTTTCTTCAAAAATATCCCTTACTTGGATAATTCCATTTTTCTTTTCTTCCTACCTAAAAATAATTTGGCTATAAATGTACACTGTCTCCCAGGCATATCTCATAATGTATTCAGAATTATAATAGAAAATGAAGTACTAATGTTGTCAGCTCAAGAACTGGGGAGAAAAACAAGGAAGCAAGGGGGATGAGGGTGGGAAGAAAGGGAGGGACAAAAGACAAAAGCTCTCTTGAAACGTTTGCTTCTCAGTTAATGTTTCCAAGGTCGAAAATGTCAACATAAGCTACAGAAAATCAGCCTGCTTTAAAGAAATTGCCCTTTAAGTTTCTTTAATGGTTTAAGGACACAAATGCCATTTTTTGAAAATATAATTCATACATATAAATAAAGTGAATATTCTTTCTTTATATAGCTGCAAGATGGTATTACATACAAATACGTTCATTGGGTGAAAACATAAATCTGTACTCAGAAGTCGCCCAGGTGAAGTTATGTGTGAACTTACATGCAGATCTGTACAAACATCTTAAAATAATAACACAACAACACCCAAACACTTGACAGTATTTTTCTGAAGTGCAAGAGAAAAAGACTGTGGTGTTAGAGTATAAAAAGCATAATAAAGAGCTACACCAGTTGTCTGAAGGCTGCAAAAAAATGTGCTCTGACCTATTGCAGGCATTTGTTTTAATTATTTTAGGTTGATTTTTCAAAGTGTTTAATGGGAAAGTCTTGAAACATGCAACATACTAAATTAAAATTCATACACACCATGATGTGCCAGGCCTCTGGGGTTGCCTATTACTGTTGTTATTATTGTTACAATTAAATGCATAAACCATGAATTTCAAAGGAACAGGTTTGAATATATCGACTTCACTCCAAATCCTAACTTCTGTCCCAAATAATTCACCTTTCTCCATTTCTCTTTCACATGCACTCCAGAGAAAGATGAATTGTACCTGTCAGCAGGCCCTCCAGGGAGCCTCTGTGGTTGCCCATTACTGTTGTTATTATTGTTACAATTAAATGCATAAACCATGAATTTCAAAGGAACAGGTTTGAATATATCGACTTCACTCCAAATCCTAACTTCTGTCCCAAATAATTCACCTTTCTCCATTTCTCTTTCACATGCACTCCAGAGAAAGATGAATTGTACCTGTCAGCAGGCCCTCCAGGTCTAACACATGTTATTACAACAGGACGAGATTTATTTCTGTCATCGTGTGCTCCACCTAGAAAGGGAAAAGTGAGAGAAAGCACACCTTCATTTTGTGATTTTTATGAAAACTCATTCCCAAGAGGCAAGTCTAAATCTTGCAGCATGCACATTTACAGATGGTCTAAAAAGATCAAAAAATGGCCAAGCCGTTAATATGAACCTCCACTGAATTTTATCTTAAATAAAATCAACCTACTGTATGGTATAGATGATTCTTTGTAAAATATTTCTACAGAGTGATTCTTAATAAATGTATATTCTTTTCTTAGAACCTCTAGTCTGCAAATCTGATCTCAGTGTGAAAACTTACTGTTCTGCAATGTTTGCTGCACAGAGGAAAAAACATCTGTACTTCAGGTATACTCAGAATAATGAGTGGCCCCTAAGGCATTTATATAGTAAGGAAAAAAAAAAAGCTTTCCCTGAAGAAACAAATAATTCATCATTGGGGTATATTATTTAACAGCTGCATGTTTTCTTCTGTTCTCTAAGTCAGTGATAATACTTTTGTTGTACGATTCAGACTACCAGCACAATTAATCAGATTTCATACCTAATTTATACAAATACTGTATGTGAATCTTTTTTAAGAACTACAATCTTCCTGCTGATTTCAGTGGTAGCAGAATCTGGAATAATTCATCATTGGGGTATATTATTTAACAGCTGCATGTTTTCTTCTGTTCTCTAAGTCAGTGATAATACTTTTGTTGTACGATTCAGACTACCAGCACAATTAATCAGATTTCATACCTAATTTATACAAATACTGTATGTGAATCTTTTTTAAGAACTACAATCTTCCTGCTGATTTCAGTGGTAGCAGAATCTGGTCTTATGTGAAATGAAGTTTGTCATGTTCTTGGCATAGTTCATTAATTATTGTTCTTCCATAAACAAAAATTAGAGCAGGTCATAAAAGCAGTACATTAATGTATGGAAAAAGTAATACATAAATCACAGAGATTTTTACAAACTGTAAGCCATAAATCTTGAAATGATTTATTAGTGTCATAAAAACTTATTGGTTTTTCTGCTGATTTAGAAAATAGACAGTTCAAATTTAATGATAACTCACCTCTTATTACAAATCCAAAAGTGTTCCCCTCTTTATGTAAAGTAACTTCCACAGTTCTAAAGATGAGACCTGATCCTTGTACAGCTAGAAGAAAAAAAATAGAAGAAAAAACATTCCAAAACTTTATTATTATTATTTTTCTAATTATACACACAGATTTGTACCTTTTCCAATTTAAGCTAGCTATTGTGTTTCTGGTCATACAATTGGAAAGAATCCACTACAGAACAGTCAGATTAAAGACCTGTAATTAAATACAACTCATCCTCTTTTTGAGAGAATTTTGGGCCAGATATTTTGCAGGTTGCCAATGGTTTGGAACAAGAGCCATAGATGCATATAACAGATGAGGAATTTGAGCCTTACTGTTTAAATTGTGGCATAATTTTGCTTTTCTTATAGTTACAGAAGAGAGCTAGAAAAGATGGAAATACACACTGGGACACAAAAATGACAAATGAAATTCTTAAAGCTACCTATGAAGTTGGTTGGTCAGCCATGAAAATGCTTATTTGTATTGCTTAAAGTCAAGACAGTTGAGATTTTTATGGTGTATTTCTAATCTCAAATTGCTAGATTAAGATGAAAAAAGTATTTTGCATCATAAGGATCTATTATTTTTTTCCTTTTTCAAAATGTAACATGCTCTCTCATCATTGATAAGTGAGTAAAAAAATCTTTGACTTCTAGTTCAGTCAGTATTTTCTCTGTAAACACTAGAGGAGTGGTGCACAGCTGGGTTAGGAGGTGAGAAGCCTAATGCACAAACCAACACATTTGGGTGTGATAATCCACTTTACAGAATTTGAAACCACCGCTGTTAAGAGACCAATGGCCAGTTTACTCTTAGCTTTTACAGGAAAAACTTTGGCCGGGTGTAAGAACTCCCTTTACCAAAGGGAAAAGGACACTGGGCAAAATCACACGCATGCACACTTCCCAGCTTCCAGTAAGATACTGCAAACAGCACAACACAAATAAAGATTAACCCCCCCCCCCTATAAAATAAATGTTCTGCGAGCAGCAGAACTAATGAAAACTTACATCCTTTAATGCTCCTGCCTGCAATAATCAGTTTCCCCGGTCCCCATTAGGATACCCTGAGGGGGCAGTGGACACAAGAGGCTACACAGCTGGGGAGGCGTCTGCCGCCACCCACAAGCGAACCCCAAGGAGAAGTGGTGCCTCCCCAGTGCTGCCTGCCTCTCCTTCTGAGGACTCCCCTGGCCTGGGACTCTCTCTTCTGCCCAAGTGTCTATTTCCATGAAACATGCTGTAATGTACTTTTTTTTGGAGTCTTTCAATCCCCTGTTAAAAAAGTTACTGCAGGGAACCAGAAGAACAAGCCAGTGAAATCACATAAATCTCATTTCCTTAAGAAAATAGGCAAAAGATGGCCCTCCAAAGCATTGCTTTGTATTGCAGTAATTCCTGCTACAGCTTGAAGATCAAGACCGTGTTACCGAAGTCCACGCGGTTGGTTCCTTTTCAGCTAGAAATGTTTTACTGCCCGAAATTATGAATTATGGGGAGGAGAAGATAATTCTTGCCTTCATTCCTATCAACTGAAAGTGGCCCAGCATGTAGCTTGAGCTGAATCTATGCTTCCTAATCTGATTGGTGTGGCTTGTAACCTCCACCGGGGACAAGCGAAGCCTGTAGCTCAGCAGTGAGGAACAGCACGCAGCGTCCTTCCACTTGGGCAACAACCATTCAGGTGGCTGTCCTTCCACCCCAGCCACAGCCTGGGAGGGGAAATAAGTCCTTAACCTTTAGCAACAAGAAAAGGCAGATATGACGCAGGCATGGCTCACGTTCCTGTTTGAAACGCTGAGGTGGCTCGTGCTGAAAATAGCAGCTGGATGCTCCTGCTGTGAACACTGCCAGACAGGGAAGGAAACACTAGGGAGAGTGGGATTACTAGCGCTCAGCCAGATTTAATCCATCATTATTAAACTACTCACATTTCCCCACTCTGAAACCATGATAGTCCTCTCTCTGAGGGGGCAACCATGAGACCAACAGTAGAATTTCATTATATATGGGGCAGGGAAGGACGTGCTGGGACTTCACCACGTGACCTACTGGAAAACTTCTGCGTATAATGAGGGCACTGTGTCTAGCTTGTTCACTAGAAGTTAATGGGAACAACTAGACTGCTAATTATCTCCAACTTTATTAGCTATGCTTGTATGAAGGGGTCAGAAATTCCAGGGACTTACAGAAAAAAGTATGATTGCTACTGTAATTTAGCATGTCAAAATCCTGTTTCAGTGGGCAAGGGTGGCACATATGCCAAAAGCGGGTGAAACAGAAAGAAGCCCACTTGAGTAAGTGCAAAACAATGCTCATAAACCAACTGCATCTCCAGCAAAATAATTCTGAACTCAGCTGACTTCCTTAACTCAAATACTGTGTTTCTGAACATGAAGTTCCCTTACCACAAATGAACACTAATCAACAGAGAACATTCAAAACATATTAAGGTTGTTGTCAGGAGGTCATAAAAGCAACTAAATACTTAATTAGACTAACTCTCCAGCTGCTAGAAAGCAATGGGGAGTTCATCCTCTTTTGAGCACCAAAGAGAGTGATGGATTTTTTGGCTTCTATCGCAAGGAAAGTCTTTATTTAAGGAGATGAGCTTCCTAGCTGGCTCTGCAGATTTTTCTGGCCAAACACCAGCAAACCACATCTCCCCTCCAGCAAGCAGCATGAAGGAGCACACACTCTTTCAAAGGTGTGACTAGTGTAGCCCCCTTGGTGCCAGACAGCCACCTGCCACTCACTCCTTCACTTTAGGTCCCAGGTTTCCAACTCACTATTTCTCTAGCTTTCACTTCATACCTGATAGCCTCAATTCTCACTGATTTTCTCCTACAGACACACAGTCACAGACATAAGCACAAAAAGAAAGAGCAAAGGAGAGGCAAGGAAAATATTCAGTAGCACTCTGAGACTTCGGTGTCAGCATAAACTTGTATTTTGAAGACAATCCTGCTCGGCGAGAAGCCCTTGTTTCAGTCACACAATTCTTGCAGGTTTATGTATCCTCATAGCCTACCCCACTGGGTCTTCTGCTCTAGAAATGAGATGTTGCCTAAAAGTGATGTCAGAAAAGACTGGAAAAGTCCCGAAGTATGTTGTTGATCTGGGAGAGCGGGAGGGTGCTGCAAGTGGAGAGAAGGAAGGAAAAGGCAGAGGCAGAACTCACAGACAGTCATTGGTCTCATCTCAGAAGATCTTACTATAACAAGAAGGATTCTCTTGCCCTGGAATCTATTTAATCTAATTCCCAGTATTCAAAACTGTAAGCAAACAAACAAAAAATAGTGGAGGTTGACAACTCTGCTCTGCCATTGGCTAGATTTGTGCTCCTAAAACACCTGAGCATATCTGAGAGCATCCCCCTCTACTGCCAGTTCTTTCACACCGCTTCCATGTTCTGCGATAAGCCAGAGGAAAAAAAAAACTTAAGAAAACAACCACTACCAAAAATGAAGATCACCAGCCATGCCCATCTCACTGCTGACAACACGTCTGCTATTCTGCATAGGTTTCAGTTTGCTCTGCTATTACTTACAGACTGGAGGCAGCTCATACTCCACTTCTAAAACAACCCTCTCGCCAACATTCTTGAGCAGGCTGATGATCTCATCATGGCGAAATTTGGTCAGGTTGATTCCATTCACAGATTTGATGTAGTCGCCTACATCCAGCTGGTCACTCCTAGAAAAAAGTACATATTCCTTTTGTTAAAGGCAGATCTGCTGGCCCAAACTAACTAAATCCTTTAAATTACTCTATTGTGATGGTAAGAAATATTTTTTCCATTCATCTAGATTAAAACAAGTTGATCTTTCAAACAGAAAGCGGCATTTTAAGATATTAATCTAGTCTAGCTTGTTAAATATTAAAAGAAGAACACTGTTGCATTATTAATTTCTGATGTACAAAACCAACTGTACAATAAAGGAGTCGGATGATTTGACTGGTTTGGGCACAGGATCCAGGAAAACATCTTCATGTCCTCATCTTTCTCTCTCTCTTTGGGAAGCATCCAAAACTATTTTTTTTGGACAACAGTTGCCTTCACAGCTAACATCACAGCTACAGGAGACAGGCCACAGCCCAAAAGCATATGTTCTGCTCAGTTACGTAGAATGATTTAGCTTAACCTTTATCTTTTGACCTGTTGCACTCATGAATAACAGCTTTTTGGTTCATGTCCTCATTTTTCTCTCTCTCTTTGGGAAGCATCCAAAACTATTTTTTTTGGACAACAGTTGCCTTCACAGCTAACATCACAGCTACAGGAGACAGGCCACAGCCCAAAAGCATATGTTCTGCTCAGTTACGTAGAATGATTTAGCTTAACCTTTATCTTTTGACCTGTTGCACTCATGAATAACAGCTTTTTGGTTTCCACTGTAGTAGTACACAAGGTAGGTATGACTTTAGACTTCTTTTTAATCTTAAAACCAGCTGATGAACAGGTTTTTTTAATTAAATTATGGTAGTACTATGGTTAGGTTTTCAATTTTACTTTTTCCCCTGAGTATTTTATGCTGCTTCTCTCAAGTTTTTGTTCAAGGACACAAAAAAGGACAAATAAAATTTATATAATTTAGAAGAAACTTAATTAGTCTTATGATGACTTTCAAATATCTCATTGGTATTTCTAGTTTTTGTCAAAGTAGCCTTGAGGGAAGAGGGGGACCAGCTGTTGCTGTTTCTCTCTGAGCTTCTCCGGTCTGATGGGCTGCCATTATAGATGCATCTAGTCACGTATTTGTTAGTGACCTTTCTGATGTAGTACGTATTTCTGAAGCAATCACATCTTATAATGCATTTTGTGGCTTGAGACGTGGTTACCTAGCAGCGATTCCTCCTTGACGAAGGTTAGATACTCTTGGTTTCCCATCCTTGTCGATTCCACCCGATACTGTAAGCCCTAGGGTGGTGCCTTCTTTTTTCATTAATTCAACTATTGTTGAGCCCTTGAATTCCTCTGTTGAAAGAAAATTATTGGCATTATTAAAATTTAAGTGATAACACAGATGTTGCCTTTCTGAAATGTCATCTACTTTCCAAGAAAATCAATGTGTATGTTAATAAGAAATAACGCGTACATCTGGAGATTCTTTATGTCACAATTCACAAGTTCTGTCCACAGGCTCTGCATATAGATAAATCTGAGACATATGTTTTGTAAAAGGTTATTAAAAACTACACAAATGTGCTAGTATACTATACAGAGCCAATAAATACAAAGTCTGGCAACACTTACAACTAAAGGTAGTTGTTTCACATTTTAAAAAAGCTAGCTTTTCTCATTTTCTGCTTTCTCCCTCTGAACCCTATGTTTTATAAAGTACTTCAACTGATTAACTAAATAGAAGGGTAAAAGACACAATGATATAACGGTACTAGAAAATTTTAGATCCAGACTCACTTTGAGGCCACTAGTAGATGTCAGTGTTAATCAAAACAACTGAACATAACAAGAATCCAGATGGAGATTAAACGTATCAGATCTTAACAGCTTTATTCCTTATTCTTACACAGATAGATCTCCACTATAACTCTGAAATCTCTGCAGAACAGGTATAAAGTAAGTGAAGGGCTTTCACAGCCATAGTTAGATATAAAATTTCCCTCAAATGCTGTCTGGGACACTCTCTCCTGCAATTTGCCTATTTAGCATTCTTGGAAAATGCCAAGCTAATCTCACAGACCTCAACAAATGCAAGTCACCTGCAATGGAAAGCCTCAAGCTCTCGAAAAGAGTTGTCTTTATTGTTGCATTATTATCTGGTTCTCAGGACCATCTAAGATTTTTTTTTTTAACAAATACTTTGCTAGAACATGTATACAGGGCATCAACAATGCACTGCACTGTGCACAATCTTTTGCCATGTGTTTTGATCTTTTATATAGGTTCTGAGTTTGCAGTCCCATGATGGGGAATACTCTGCTGTCTGAAGTGACATGTAGAACAGATGATCCATGCAGTGTTTTAAGCTAGCTAATAATTATACAGTTCCCTGCAACTACTGGCATGGAAATTAATGACCAGGCTTGCTCCTTCTCACCATCTACTCTGACAAGTTTCTGTATACCTCTGCCAACAGAACACGGACCTCTAAACACTCTTCCTTGGTAGGCAGGAGGGAAAGATGGACCAACCCTGTAAGGGAGTGGTAGTGTGAAATACTCATTGCTAACTGACAAATAACGTCATCTAAGAGTACGCAACAGTGTCATTAGGTTTGCACCTCTCAAAGATTTTGTAGCTTTTGCTGTACGTAATCATAGCAGGAAGAAATTAAACTACCTAAGCTGGTTTGACTTATAAGAGACTATTATCCCTGGAAGTGCTCTGAACCAGGCCCATTTGATACCCCAGTCTCTCCATTTTTCATCTTTGCTTTCTTAAATCGCACATAATTACCGTTCTTATAATGCTATATATTACATGTTTACTCATCTGCATTGCTTTGACATTATTATTACAGACTAATCCCACTGGAGTATTATTGAAATGCCCAATATCAGAACAAACCTGGGACTTCATTTCCAATCCAACAAGCAACCGCATCTGTACATGCTATTCCCCAACTAATGCAAGGTCAGTCTCTGTTCTCTAGTTAACACAATGCTATGTTACTCTTTGTGGGTTAAAAATCAAACCACTTCATGTATCACCTCACTCATAATTCATTACTTATGCCAACCAGCAAACTCTCTAATTAGTTAGAAGTCTCTGGGGCCTGTTCTTTCCTACATGTACTCCCACTATGCTAACAACATTAGCATAGCCAGCATCAGAAGGGAAGGCAAAGAAGTTTCTTCCAGATTTCTTATAATTTATGAGTAAAACAGGAATTGAATTTACAAGCCTTTTGCTTAGTGGTAAACTGAATATAGAACATGAGCTTAAGAAACGTCTTCTTACTCCATAACAGTTTATGAAGTATCAAATATCAGAATACCACACCTGCAGTACAGCTCTGTGATATGAACCAAATGCATTATTCTAAAATGAAACCGTGTAGAGAAAAGATGGTTCCAAGCCTATAAAAAGCCCAAATCAATACCATTTTACACTTCAGTTGGAGAAATGCACTTGAGAACTTCTTCCCTCCCACCATTAACAACTCCAGCAGCACTCAGCAAAATGCAGCTCACACTGGGTCCTGCCTTCCCTCGGCCTGGGGAAGGTTTCGGGTCGCTGGGCGGTGGGATCAGCACCCAGGACTGCTTCGGGACTGCCATCGCTTCCTGCTGCTGCAGGGGCGATTCTGGGCACACATCTGTCCATGCTGCACCAGCCTCCCTACAGCTTTGCTGGCATCCACCTACCTCTGGTAGAAGGCTCAGGAATCTTGCTGAATACTGGAGATGGGCTCAGCAAGGGGAGTGCAAACATGCATACTTGTACACACACACATACTTTTACACACCTGCAGACACAGGATGGAAAAGAGGCATTTGGACAATGCCTTTAATAACATGATTTAACTTGGTTAGCCCTGAACTGGTCAGGCAGTTGGACTAGATGATTGTTGTAGGGCCCTTCCAACTGAAACAGTTCAGTTCAGTTCAGTTCAGTTCAGTTCTATTCTATTCTATTCTATTCTATTCTATTCCATTCCATTCCATTCTATTCCAAAGAAAGGTTCTGCTCCTTTAGGTCTCCGGTCCTGTGAGGTGGAGCATACATAGCAGGTGAACTCTAAAGAAAACATTACGCTGCTGTTGCTTTCTTAATTCCTGGTCTGGATGCTTCTCTTAGGTTCGTTGCTGCAATACCGTAACTGTGTGTGCCTGTCTTGCAGCAGGGTCAGTTGGTGTAACAAGATTCTATTCCAAAGAAAGGTTCTGCTCCTTTAGGTCTCCGGTCCTGTGAGGTGGAGCATACATAGCAGGTGAACTCTAAAGAAAACATTACGCTGCTGTTGCTTTCTTAATTCCTGGTCTGGATGCTTCTCTTAGGTTCGTTGCTGCAATACCGTAACTGTGTGTGCCTGTCTTGCAGCAGGGTCAGTTGGTGTAACAAGACTATGATCTGCCCTGCAACCTAGAAGACTACAGGGATACTCAACATAGGACAAGAAAACTTCAAAGATAAGCAGGTGCTCAAATACAAGACTGGGCAAATCTTACTGTAAGAAGATGCACAAATGGAACAACTTGCAGCTAAGTAAAATCCAAGAAACACCATGTCAAATTAATTTTTCTTCAAGGAAAATAGTATCATGATGAAGTTCCTAGAATTTTATACATGGTCAGACTTTTTGTAATTTCCTGCCTTTTGATGTATGTAAATAACATGTTTTAATGAATAAAATGCATGGAAAATAAATTGACTCATGAGATTTTTGAACCTGGAATATATTCACTTCTTCAAAAAGAAAATTAAATACTAAACTACAGAAGAGATTTTTTCACAGAAGAACATTTGAAAGCTGAGAGAACTCTTAATCAAAAGTTTTATCGTCTATTTTCTATATTCCTACAACTTTGTATCTGAATTTACTTATTAAAGTAAAACTGAAAAACATTTGGCTTTATTCCAGATATTGAGTGTCTTCTCTGTCCCTTCTATGAAAATTTCATTTTAAAATCCAAGAAAACTCCTAAAATCTACACAATGAGGTCAAGTGCCTCTACCCTCCACCTAGTGAATGAGTTTGTTCAGTGCAGCCCAAACAGGGCATAACCCAAACTTAACCTAAAAGTAAAAAAATACTTGCTGTTATTGATTGTTTCCTACCAAAAGACATACATAATCAGTAAGTAAGTAATTGGTAAGTCTGTTGAAAATACAGTCAATGCTGTCCTTGTATGGATTTTCCCTGTACGTCAGCAGCAATTCTGCAGAGGAAACATTTTGCTTCACATTCCAGTAGGCATCTCACAGCTTAATAAGAAATCACATAAAGATAAATTCAGTTAAGAAACAGATAGCAGTTTGTTATACTGGGGACATCACATCTACTCAATGTTTCAAGTCCTGCGGGTAGGTGTATTTCTCCGAGTGTGACAAGAGGGATGTCAAGAGATGATGAACGTTCCATTCCTTGTTGCCCTTTTCCCGACTGGCTGTCACTAACTCCTAAAACACCTAAATTTTTATTAAAAACAAGCAAACAAAACCACAGCAGTGAAGAGAATCTGAAAACATGAAGCTGACCTCAACCTACTCTGTGCCATCTCCTCCAGCCTGTCGAGGGGCAATCCCCATAGCAGTCCTAGTTCAGAACCCAGCAACCTACAGCAGAAGACAAACTGGTATGAGGTGCATCAGAGCACATCTACAAGGCACAACACACTGCAGTTACCAGTGGGACTGTAAATTTAAAACAACGCCAATGCAGGTTGCCTTGGGTTGGCGGCCGGGCTAACGTGACTCTGATAACTTGGATAAATGTTGTACAGGTGAAATGTTGTACCATTTTCAGTGAAAGCAAGGGAGATGGGTGAGGCTCGGGCACTTGCAAAAAACTGCCTAAAATAGACTCAATTTATACCGACAGCTATTTTGGTGGTGTACAGGGCATTAGACAATCCTTTTTTCCTTTTTTTTTCAGCTATAAGAGCATCTACGAGATGACTTTGCCACTGCAGAAATATTATCTAAAAAACAAATACCTTCCACCAGCGTTTACAAACTGGAAAAAGTCTGACTGTTGCCTGGTCTAGGCATGACATAGAAAAGCAAATAATGATATTTTATAATGAACCACAGGCTGCGATACACAGGATGTGATCACATAACTCACTGAAAACACCAGGCCTGCAGGACATGGCAGCATAGCTCACATCTGGGTTGGCTGGTTTCCCACCTAAAAAGAGCTTAGTTCTTGTGCTATTTGGTTTTGGGTACGTTTGTCGTATTCTAAGGCACAGAAAGGATGCCTTGGCAGCCAACTCTCTCTAAACCAAAACTGAGGCATACAACAGGAGTGGTCTTCAATTTAGCGTCAAACATAAACATTACATTTGAAACTCTGTTTATACACCAAAAGATTAGAAATGAATATAAATATCCCAAACCTGAAATCAAATAACCACCAACTGAAAGCCAGTAACAGACAAAAAATGCCTCTTTGTTCTTAATGACAAGAACCTCATCAATTTCTTAGCAGAAGAGTATTGGAAGAAACACCTGATATAAGACACAGTTATCGACGCACACCACAGTCACTTCAGTAATTACATTTCAGGAGTGAAATGTTTAGCAGGACTGTACGAGTAAGACCCCTTCAGACCCACAATCAGCTGTTGGAGAACTGCATTTCATTTTTTACAGAGACCAGAGTTAAACCATTATTACCTTCGTAAGGCATAACATTTCCATCCCACAGCCTACAGTGCAGTTATGACAAACTGTCCCAGTGCTTCTCAGGCAGCAGCACAGCCATGCTAGCACATGTTCAAGAGCCAATATCCTGCTTGTGTCTGAATCCACCCCTCTTCAATAGGAGTGGTAAAAAACATTTGTCAGAAAATGCAAAAATGGCATGGCATGCCACGGCATGGTGTAAAACCAGTTTTCACAGAGAAGCAGCTTCATACAGCAGTGATAAGAATGATCTCTGTACAGCCAACTTACAACGGATGGTGTCATATAAGGATGCAAAAAGGGCTGCTTTGAACTTAGAAAGGGAAAAGTGGTCCATGGAAGCAGTTGTATAAGAAGCAGAGAGGTTTCTCTGGGCTAACTGCAGCAGCTATGCAGACTACAGTGGGAGCTGGGTGGCCAGGTGGCTAGAAGCTTCTGCACAATAATACCAGAAAACAAAAAAATGTGTGTTGATACACAAAATGACCCTAAGATTCCAGTATTAGAAGTCTAAAGTTATTTATCCTGCTACTTTGACAGATACCGCACATACAAAGAGATTAACTTGAGTTATCTCAATACAGACGATGCCTTCTGAATCTTCCAATAGCTGGGGCTACTAGGATTTTTTGTCCATGACCACTTCTGAATTCTCCTCTCTGTAGTTTGTTTTTCATCCTACATCAAGGACTGAAAGTATCAGGCCGCACACAGTCAGAACAAGCAGCCCTTCCCTCTCTACATTTTCTTGAGATGGCTGTTGACAAGGCTTATGGAGGAACAAAATTAATGCAAAAAGTAAGAAGATAATGTGAAAACAACACTGAGAAAATGTTTAAAACTGCCATACCATTTGGAGGGGTTCTTATTTTTAAAGTATCTTTCTGTCATTTTTTGCTCGTATGCGTCTTGTTTTCAGAATTTTTGTAGATGCCCATAAAGGTGGAATGTAATGCAGTGCAGAACATCTGCTTAGAAGGAAATTGAAAACATACAAGATTACAGTTTTATAATCCCCTATTATAGGTAATCAAATTACAAGCTTGAATTCTTATAAGTATATTGAAGAACAATCAACATATTTTAATTAAAATGGATTTAGAAAGTAAGATATGTTTCAAGTTTGAGTGTCAAAAATAACAGAATTACTATTCATAATCCCTGAGCAAATCTTGGCAGAGAAATTCAATTAGAGGAAAAATTATTAATAAAATTATAAAACATTAAAACATCTGGCTTCAGTAAATATGAATACTTTAATAAGATGCAGATTTAGTGGAATCATAACAACAAAACTTTTTTTTTTTTTTGCATTATTACCTACAAAAAAGATATTTTATCCGTGACGTACCACTGTGCAACATGGTTGGTATAAAGATGCAGTGTGAACTACAAACCCACTCAGTGATGTAGGCTAGCTAAAGCACATTTATTCCTTGAGCTAGCTGTGAAGTTCTAGCATTTTCATTGATGGCTTTCTTTGGGAGAGTACCTACATTCATTCTTTGGGAGAGTATCTACACTATCTGTTGATCACTACCTGCATGCTTGAAGATTTGCAATGATCAACTTCCTCATCTTGGGATAAGGACCCATTCCACCTTGAGGTACTTGCTAGGTTTCAGTAAGTTCAAGCATTTTTCTGCTTCCACGTTATCTGTGGTGGCAGTTAAATTCCTGAACATGTGCGGGGCCCAAAGCAGCTCACTAAACTGTCAAAGTGGAGCTTTCTGAAGCAAGGACATTGGAGGGTAGGGCAAAACAAGCACGATGACGAACAACTTGATGGTCTCAACCTTCACAACCACTTCAATAGACAATACAGGGCTTTCCTGAGCTCAAACCTCTTTGCTTCCACACAACGTCAGTTTTTTTGCTTGGATGGGGAATGGGTAGAAGGTACTTCTGAGCTGGAGCTCGCATCCATAGTTATCTCAAATTTGTATCTCCCACATAACACAAGTGGCTCCTTTTGAAAATTTTGCTTCGTACTATAAGCAATTGAGTCTTAAACTCAAGAATGGCCCGTGTATCAGCAGTGTTTCCCTGAACACCTCTGCATGTCTCTGCTAGGCGCTGTCGATGAAGAAAGGACAGAGCTCCATGCCAACACTAGTCTTCTCTAGATTTCTGTCTGAATTGGACGAAGGCTTCACTAACCCTCCTCCCTTGCTAGTGGAAGTCCTGCTGTGCAGAACAGCACAGAGCTTTGACACTGATGTGGTATTTTGATTTATAAACATCTGCCCGTAATTCTGATGGATTCACTTCCAACTTCTGCTCCATTTCCTTTACCAAGAAAGTAGCACCAGGAGAACTGGGGCTAATTAGCACTTATTTGTACTGAGGTGACACTATTCACAAAAGCGCGGCCTGACTGTTCCAGTTTCTCTGCTTTCTACACTTACGAAAATGGATCAGGCAGGATTGATTACAGGATTGATTGCATTTGGGCATTTCAAGGCAGGAAGGAACCACTGAGAATGATTCCCTCCCTGATCTCCTGAGTGACACAAGCAGAGAAACATGATACAGCGATACCTGCAGCTACAGATTAGCTTTTAGAAAGATATCCAATGTGGATTTGAAAGCATCGTGTGATGGAAAATCTGCTACATGCACAGGTAATTTCTATCTGAATTGGAGTAGACAAGCCTTCAATCCCAAGATCTCATTATACTAGCACCATTACATTCAGCATCTCCCTGCAGATACAGAACTGTAACCTCTGATCAAATCACCTCTTAATCTTCTTTCCATTTTAGATTAAGAACTGCCTGAATTGCTTAGGTTTTTGCCATTTAAGACACGTTTTGCAGCTCCTTCCAATGTTTCAACATCCTGTGGCTACCAGGTAAGTTTTAGCAATAGTGCCATTAGATCCCATTTCTCCATTTGAGCTATCATTTATTATTACTAAACGTACTTTGAGTTGCCTGCCATGGTCTACAGTTGCTGCATAATTTAACATTTTAGTTAATACAAAACATCAGTTTTCCTTTTTATGTTGTGGAGCCGAGATTATTAGTATCATGGCAAAATTGAAGCAGTAAGGATCAGAAAAGAATATAGCGAAGGTGTCACTTCTTTTTAGATAAACTATTGTGCAGGCATTCAAATAATGGATGGTGAATTTTCAAATATATATTATGAGGACTGAAATTTGGAGGAATGGGCCAGTAGAACTTTTCCTAGTACTTGGATTAAGGAGCAGATATTTTAAATTTTTAGGGGTCATATACCTCTTTGTTTGTAGAACATACAAAGTTGAATGATACGTACACCCTATCCTTCTACTTGGTAGTACTGAGGGGGATTCGGCATGACAAAAGGGTTTATCAAAGTCTCTGTGTGGAAGATTAGACAATCCTTGGAAAAATGAGAAATTAATGAAAAAAATGAATGAGAATGAATGAGAAAAATGGTAAATGAGAGTGAATACTTCCTACAGATTTTACTTTTTGTCCTTTGTGCTCAGTGATCACTGATACCTTTATGGTTTGCTTACTCTCTACCTTTGCGGAAAACCACAACTCAGAAATGTTCACTTCTGGAAGATGGTAGTTCAAAAACAGGCTGAAAGAATGCATAGCTATGAATGCTTTAAAAAGTGATCTGATAATGACTCATTCTTTTTCTATACTTCAGTCTGATATAAAACTAAAGTTACAAGGATGGCTTAGGGGGAAATTTAATAAGCAACAATACCTGACAAATAGGATGCACTGAATTTTTTTATTAGGTGTTTATAGTAGAAAAAAAAATGCCTGTGACAAAAGGACCATTAACTTACTCAACATTCAGGATGTAGAAAAAATATAGTTAAAGCCAAAGGAAAATCAGGGTTAAAGAACTACAAAATAAGCTACTGGCTTATATTAAAATTTGCCAAATCACAGGAATAGCGATGACTTTAGCTGTCAATAAGCATTTAAAATCCACAAGGATTTACTACTTCTGTAAAAGAAGTTTGCCAACAGGAAAAAAATTAAGGAAAAAAAGAAAAGGAATAATTCGGGCATTTCTTGGCTGCTAACCTGTGCTCTGTAACTCTCTAATCAATCTCCGTACTTATTCCCTAAGGTTTAATGTATGCATAATGAACTAATGGCAAAGAGGAATGACAACAGTTGCATTCATTTGCATGAACTAACTTATTAGATAGTCAAGCTTGCTGAACAAATCACTGCAGCGAAACAGTAAAATGCACAGCTGCAAGAATGTACCTATGTGATTTCTTTTGTCATCTAAATTGCCAGCATATGCCACAGAATTAGCACAGAAACTGAAATGGCATCATATTAGCACCTAGTAATAGCGCACGTATTAGCCTGTGAGACAATAGGAACATTTTACATCTTCAGGTCACTTCAAGAAGCTGCATGCAGTTCTCAGTGAAAATCTGAATGTGACATCAACGTAAGAGGCTTATGTCATCCTGGAGCAGTCTCATTATTACATGCTGCAGGAAAAAAAGACTTTCTTCTGCCAAACTCCAAAATGTGATGCACGTTTCACAGGAAAGTTTTTTGGCTTTTCTTTCAACATTTCCTCCTATCCTCCGGAAACTTCAGGTGAAAAGGAACAAAGATGATTACACCTACCTGCCTCTCCAAAAATATTAAGACATGCTAGCTATATATTCTGGTTCACGTCTACTTCAAACACTCATCTTGTTCATTATCTCTATTGCAATGGCTTGCTTTCCTTTCAGTGACCGGGAGGTTAAGAAAAAGACAGACAAGTAAGTGTCTCTATGAATTGAAGAAATAGCCAAAGTCTTCAAATAGACTGAAACAGATAAAGATTCAGCTAAACAGTACTACCTGGAGGCTTCAATGACATCTTTCATTTCAAGCAAAATGCAACGTACAGAATCTCAACAAGGATGCTAATAGGGGAAACTGCTAACATGACTCAAAGCACGCCTGTGGAAAATACTTGCTTATTTTAAAGTTAGATTGTCTGTGAAAAAGAGCTGTTACTTTATCAAGGCTGCTCTTAAACAGAAGGAAACTGCCTGCTTGTGAGCACTTCTTCAGGTTGCTGACTCCATGCAAACAACTCATGAGATGTGACTGTCCCTGTGTCTCCTCTCCTCTGCTGTTAAAGGATATACTGCCAGTTTTTTTTAAGGAAATATTTACATTCTAAATAATTTTAAGTTTACAAAATCACCTAAGGAACCTACCAGGCCTCTCTCAATACAGAGGCCTCAGCACAGAGATA
Source organism: Aptenodytes forsteri (assembly GCF_000699145.1). Taxonomy (NCBI): domain Eukaryota; kingdom Metazoa; phylum Chordata; class Aves; order Sphenisciformes; family Spheniscidae; genus Aptenodytes; species Aptenodytes forsteri. The sequence continues at coordinate 3,608,897 of NW_008795442.1, forward strand.
TTCTAATATCATTTACAGTACAATTTGCTAACCAGAACTAGAGGAAAAACTATGGGAAAATTGTATTTTTACATTTGATATGGTTCCAGTTTGGTATAAAACTTCTGAAAGTTACACAAACAAGTGCATTCTGAAACCTTTTTCTTCTCCAGATATACCAACACGTGGTGGTTTTGAAATGAAATAAACTTCTGCTCCCTGTGACCTGTATCTTTTTGTTTCACTGCTGCTTATACCGGGCTGCTCCCAGCTGTATGCTGTGCTGTGTGCCCAGAAGCCTGGAAAGGCTGGGGACCCCACGCCAGAGTAGTTCATGCGCAGTTCAGTTATCCTTCGTCACTGGATTTATGAACTACCCCAGGTTTAATAAAGCAATGCTTTTCAGCTGAGGTCTGCATCACTGGGAAATTTCCAACTAGTTCAGGCACTGAGCATCTGCAATTGCCATTCATTTCACCTGAAAAGACCGGTGCTCAAATCTTCTTTTTCTTTGTATTGCTATACTGTTAAATTGCTTTGAAAAATTGTGATAGGCTTACTCGTGTGACTAAAGCAATCACAACGGCATAAATCATACACTGCTTGCCTGTCCCAAGTACGATATCAAATATATCAACCTGAACTAGTTGGATTCCTTAACTCCCATTTTCAGCCGCTTTAATGCAAAAAACCACCATGATTTAGACTTTAGAAATATAAAAAACTAATCCCCCCCTTTGTTTTTCTATGTCAGATTAACACTTTGACAGTAACAACAAACGATTTCAATTGCTTCCTTTTAACCCGTTAGTTCCTGGCAAATAAACTGACCAGAGATCTAATTACAGACTCAAATTTTGCAGCTATAACTTCTGAAATCTTCAAGGATGTCACTCCAGTCCTTAACTTGTATCAGATACTCAGATTTAACAGCTTGTTTTTTCCCTAACTTACAGCCTATCCTATAGTTTGGGCATACATATAAAGGATATCATATGCCAAACTTGCAGACATGTTTAGTATTTCTGCCATTTTTATAACATCACTTACCTTAGCACTGTTAATGAGAGTGTCTCATACCAGTTTGAATGTACCTTATGGAGCTAAGATTTACACCCACAAAGAACGTCTGGCATGATAGGATCTGTTTTTACTCGTAAGTACGCAACAAACAGTTCATTAAAATGGCCAGCAAGATTAGCATCATCTATACGCACAACTTGGGATTTCCTAAGAAGAGCAGGAGAGGCTGCTGATGGTATCTAATACGGCACAGAGCTATTTATCTAAACTGGAGAATTCGGAAGAATTGCTAACGGTAAATGTTTCTAGACAGGATCTATCTTAATCCCCAGAATTTAGCTTATTCTGAAGGTCACCTCCTCTGAGATTTTTTTGACTGAAAATAGATGGGAAAGGTGATTTCTGCCTGAACAAACCTACCCGATAGACACATTTGCCCTAATTTTTTCTAGGCATTTGTAAAACATGTTCAACTATTGTATGGATTTTTCTTCTAAGTTCGCTCTGCATAAATGTCTTGCAGGTCCCATCCCAAAACCTCTTTTCTGCTAAGGGCAGATTTACATTAACAAAATGTCCCCAACGTGACTATATAAGCACGGATATAATGTCAAACCCTCCCAGCAGAGATGAAGTCATAATGGGGGAAAAAAGAAGCCAAAAATATTTAGACTAATTTGTCAAGCAAGAGAAGAGAGACAGCACTTCTGTGCTGATGTCACTTTGCCTACCTCGAAGCTTTGGTCATTTAGAAGTACTTCAAAATTCATACTTCCAACCAACCCGGCTTCACCAGCAATATTTCCCAGGAAATACCTAGTTTATACATCTTACAGAAGGCCTGTAATAAGAGCCTCTGCTCTGAATTTTCTTTCCCTTCTTGGTTTAGCAAAGTCTGGAGCAGGTGATCTTCAGGCCATAACAGGTCTGAACATTCATCATGTTTTTCCCCAGTGAAGACCCAGGACTTATGATGGAGATAGAGATACCAGCCTAATGCTAACTGCTACCACCTGATAAGAATATTTGGTATGGTTTTGAGTTTATAATGTTTAATTTTAAATCATACATGCATTAGAAAAATACAAGATGATGCCCTGACATCTTCTGATCCCCATGTATTGACTACTGGTCAATGATATTTTTATAGGGTAGTGGATATATTAAAACGTGCATTGGATCAGCATATAAAACGTTCTAGACTGTATTCCAACTTTGCACATAGAGAAAATTTGGACTATAAAATGCATCCATAGCTTGTCAAAAATGCTCTGAGACTCCCAATACCCTTAACTCAGACCATGAAAAGCACATCTTACCATACGTTACAGTCATGTCCAGCTATCATCCTAGTTGGCTAGCACTTAAGCTAGACTGACTGACTTAAACAGCTTGTCTATTATTTTCTGTGGTGTGGGATTAAGTAAGTCGAGCTCCATGATTTTTGTTATGTTCCCATCCACTATATGCTCTCTATTGCACCATTACCTTTTGTTAGTGGGTAAGGAATAAAGCTCTTGGACTTTAATGATCTCATTAGAGTTAGGTACCATCCTAATCATAAAATTGCAGAAATTCCTTACTAGGCATCTGGTTTTGTAGCTACAAGTTTGTAATGACTTTCAAATACATAAATTTTCAATTCCAGAACCAATGATGTATCTTTTAGCCAGAACTCAACCTGAAAACTTCTTGGAAAAGCATATGTGTTTACTCCCATGTGAATATATTCCATGCAAGTTATTTAGAAATTATTATTGATTTTGATTGCACTGCAGCATTAGTTATTCTTGACAGACTTGGTCCTTTTTGCTGGAGTCTTGGTTTAATGGCAAAATTTCCCTATACGACCTCTATCATTTTTTACTTCTAACTTTTGTTTACAGAAGCAATATTTTGGGGATCAATATTCACACTGTGTCACCAGGTATGATCACTCATAGTTTGCCAGTGATATCTAAAATTCAGCTGCAGCATGTGTCCCTCATTTTTCTATGACATTGGTTTTTTACTACCACAGAGGGCAATGCTCATTTTCTATATCATTTATCTGACAAGTATTTGGGGTCACAATGTCATCTAATATGGGAAGAAGGTCTTGGCAGGATCTTGTCTCAGAGTTAACTATTAAGCTGGGCTCATTTTGCTTCACTGATAAAATCAATTAACATTGAAGATTGGCACTTGTTCCTGCTTGGATTGATATTCACAGTGTCCTTCCACCAACGTTTTCTATGAATAGGAGCATTGAAATCTCTTGATTTTGGCCTTGTTCCTATTTTATCCTACTAAAATTCTCCTTGTTTTGCTTTCTGTACTCTTTTCAGTTTGTTAATAAGTGCGACTTTACTGAAAAGACTTCTTTATGCCCTTATTCACACAACATTAGTGGATTCCCAAGACCATGCAGATAAAAAGTGAGAATGATATCTGCAATTTGGACAAGGACAATAAATAAAACCGATAAGCATCTGCATTCTACTAGCCTGTATATCACCTACAAAGTTAATAAAGTCTCCCACTCTATTAATGTAAGTGGTATGAATGGATGTATGCACCTATATATAAAACCAACCAGGTGCCCAGTAAATTAATTATGAAATTAATTTGGACAGAAAAGGATTTGGGAATCCTGACAGGTGATCAAAACTCACTGGCCAGAATAATTAATGCAAACCACAAACATATAAACATGACAGTTTTCCACAGCAATACCTAGTACACCTTTGTATTTAGTGAAGTAGTGACCGTCACTTGGATGCTTTATCTCATTCTTGTGACATGATTCAACAAGATTATTATTAACCAAAGAGAGGGCAGGAGAGTCAGAAAAGAGCTTTCAGAATAGTTAAAGAAACACGCCTGGGAGCAAAAGACCCCAGAAGCACAATTTGTTTACTTTTAAAAAGGGAAGATTAAATGGTGATTTCATAATGAAGTACCTATAAAGGATGAAGTGAATTTTGATGAAAAACAACTCTTTATCACAACTCAGATGACACTGAAACGACACATACTTAAGCTAGAAATAAAAGCAGTGAGGCTAATTAACCAGCAAAGGCTGCGATGGATTTTGTATCACTGGCAATCTTAAATACATTGAATGTCCCTCTGAAATACAATTCAAATACAAGTAGAAATATAACGAAATTCAGGGAAGTTGTATGTTTAATTTAGATGGTCACCAAGGTCTCTTCTGGCCCACGAACTCCATGTAAATTCACAATAAATAGAGTAAAACCTGAAAGGATGAGCTCTTTGTTCTTACCACAAACGAAAAACTACTTTGTAATGCTGCTATAATTAACTTGTGGTCTTACAGCTCCTACACAAAACAGACAGGTCTAACTCTTTTATTCTACACTATGAGGCACGAATTCATTTCTCTCTCTGCCCCACATACCAGGGATGGATGAGGAAGACACGCAAGCACCAAAGTCTCCTTCCCTCTTTTGATTCTAAGCAGCATGAAAATGCAATTAAACAAACAAGCAAAGAAACAACCCTTTCTCCATCCACATGAAACACCGTAAACCATTTTATATTGGCAAAATGGACATACAATTTTGTAACAAAAAAAAAATTAGATTTTGATGTAAAAGTCAAGGTTTACAGTGAGAGTAGTAGCTTTGACCCACAGATAAAGTTGAAAAGAAGCAGCAAGCTATTATCCAGATCTGGGATAGCATATTTTGGTGTGACAGTGCTGTTATCTTGGTAGATTACGTATTATTTCCTTGCTATCTTCATGCCCTGAATTTATAATCACTGCAGAAACTGAATGGGAGATTAAAATAAAACAGATGGAAAGCATGCATTAACTCCTTTAAAGAGGTATTGAAAATACATTAGGAACATCATTAAAAAATCAAGTTAATTATCTATAACTGTAAGATAAAAAGAATCTATCAATTGCAAAAAGACCCAAGTAGGCAAACGGTAAAAAATTATCCTCAGCTTCTCAGTTTAGCAAATTACTCAGACCTTAAAGGAACATGCTTGGATTTCTTTTGCTAATCATATGCTTCTGCCTACAGCATTGTGGGACATAGGACTTCTGAAAGACAGCAGTGCCCTGCTGGGTCAGATTAACGCTCCATCTAGTCCTGCTGCATCTTGGAAAGCAAGAAAATGAGGTCCTGTTTAGGGAGAGAATGTGAGCCTGCCTACTTTGTCCAGTCCAGTCCTGCCACAGTTCCCTAACATCCAGTATTGTCACATTAGAGAGTACAATGCTCCTCAGTCTTTGTAATATTTACATATGACTCTCTTGCCAATTCATTTGTTCAGTCCCTTCTGAATCCACCGACTCAGTCTGCATCCACGGGTTTACTGCTTACTCTTCCTCTCTGGTGATACTGGATCCAGGAGAATTGTCTTGATTGAATGATGCAGAAATCAGTTTTTCTGTTGAATCCACATTTTTGCTCCAATACTGGACTGATAATAGTATAGATAAGAATTTCTAAATAGATTTCCACCCAAGAGAAAAAGATATCGCCTGAAAATTTTTTAATACATTTCCTCCCTTCTGAACAGACTAGGGAACCTGAGCATCCTCATGGATCTTCTTCTCATGTAATTTCCATTTTTCTGAAGACAGCCCCCTTCCTTGCCCATGAAAACCCAGCCGTGCTATCCTGTGGAAATGCAGTGGTTTTCAAGAGGTCAATATCAAGCTTTAGCTTCTCAGTTACCTAAAACAACAAAGAACCTCTGGTAGCTGTATTGGGCTGTTCTACTCCACAAGGGACAGTCAAAGTCCAGTTTCACAAAAGAAGAGTTTTACAACTTTCTGTGGACAGCAGAGATTATTGGGATTGATGAGTCTCATGTTCAGCCAGGATCGGACACAGTCATAGGGTTACAGATCTCCCTGTGCTTGCCACTTCTTGCCATGACCTTTAACGAGCATATGGCTTTCCTCCCTCTTCCCAAACTCACCCAGCCTGTCCAGCTTGTCTTTCAGAGACGAGGTCTCCATACCTCTCAAGCCTACTCTTGACCATCTTTCTTTGGTTTTTCCTAGCTTCTCTCTCCTCACATGGCCTCTACAGCCTGCTCCCTCTTCTAACTGAAGCCTTTAAAGGAGAATAAATTTTTCAACAGACATCACCAACACTTTGATTAAAATGAACGTAACCAACCATCACAAAGATGTCTTCCCTTTGTGGAGTTCAGAGAGCATGCTGAAGTTGGGCAGGAAAACAACCAGGAGATGGGACTCCCAACCCAAGGAGACGCACTGATGCTTCCCAGCCTATTTTCAGGTCCCAGGCGCCACTGAGAAACCCTGTGGTGTCACAGTGACAGCAAGGCAGGCGCTACGGACTTGTGCTTCAAACTAACAAATGGCCAATGGAGTACATGGACATGTACACACTGCAAGCACGTTTGCTGAATACAGAACGATTCACTTCTTGCGAATCATCTTGCCATCTCTGCCCCAAAATGTGTGCACGCAAGGGCTAAATGGCTGAGACAGTTTTTTTAATGATGTTACAGATACTATATGGGGTTTCATCCTCATCATACTACATATAGCTAAACTGATTTTGCTGGGAAAAACTGCAGCTGGAAAAATTTAATACATTTTATTTTGAAGGGCTGAAGTTTGGTAAAATTATATGCAACTGAATCCAAATATCCATAAATGAAGGTGTTTGGTACCATCAGCAACAAATACTCAAATACTGCTATTGGCTGTGCCCATAATCAACTTTTATACAGAAGTGAAAATAGTTTAAAGGTATTTTACTTTTCAGACCTCATATCAGTTGGATATTTGAAAAAGCACCGTGTTCCTCATGTACAGTATTGCCTTTAATGCATTTTCTTCCTCATTAATGGTGAAAGGAATGAAAATAGATTGTTCTCTATTCTAATCCTTTTCAGTATTGAAAAGCACTAGCATGGTGGGGTAATTATTGATCTGTAAAGAAAATGTATAAATAAATCATCAGCAATCTTACCTAAACAAAGGTAAGAACTCAGTAGGGTTTTTCCATTTTCTACAAGAGCTAAACTTCTTTTGGGTTTATCTGTGTATGAAACATGTTTACATGAATGCCATATATGAAATCATTCCAACAAAGTTATTTTGGTGGAAGGGAGGGAGACTAAGGAAGAAATCTTACTTCTTTCAATATTAAATATGTAAAAGCAAATTCAGGAATTTCCAGTGTTGATGAGAAGTAAAAGAGATGTAGCTCTGCAGATGCTTCACAGACCACTTGATAAACCTCCAGCAGGTTAAACAAACACACAGGGAAGACTGTAAATGATACAGCAACTGCAGCCTCTCATCAAACATGAAAATCAGCAAATGACTTTGTAGATATAATAAACAGCTCAAGTGCAGAAAAGCTTACTAGCCTGTGATCTGCATTTCGCAGGTCAAAACACTTGCTTCTGCTACGAAATGACCCAAGATAGTTACCATAATAACTGTGACTGCAAAGGTTATTGCTAATGGATTTCTAAATGCTAAAAATCTCTTCAGTGGCAAATCTGAGCACTCTGTGCTGATTTTAAAAAGTACACAGTAAAAGTAAGTGTCTACGAGACAAATGCAAACTGAGGGGAAAAAGTGCTTTTCTAGACGCATACTTCAACTTTCTAACTCAGCCTTTACTGAGATATATATATTATTTTCAGGTTTTACTTCCGCAATGAATTCTTTTTTCCACAATGAGAACTGTGAAAAAGGCAGGGGATGATTTTGTAACAGGTTTCCTCAGGCAAATCATGCTCTTAATCTGCAAAAACAGTTAGCCAGTGAAAACTATTTAATATTTTGGTAGGGAATGAAGGATTAGGGCAGGACAGCACAGCATCCGTGAAATCAGAGTGCTTACTTCGGGAAGCTGAAGTCAAAGGCAAGGCAGGTTTCTTTTGATGAGGCTGGAAAAGGTGATTGAGGTCCGCACAAGTTAAGCAACATCGCTTGAGAAGGTGGCTGCCCTGTAGCAAATGATGCAAAGGGGGCTGCTGAAATTAGCAGCACTCCATCAAAAAATAACAGGATCGTTTACATTTTCTGCGGTTTTACTTAACATAGGAGTCTGAAGGAACTGGACCAAGTTAACTGCAAGCATGAGAACAGCTATTTTTGAATACCTGCTGTCTTGCCAATGTCATATTAGTCACAGAGGAAAACAAAACTGGCTCTAGAGGTGTGTTTGCACATAGGTAAACATCTACCCACCAGGGATGGATCATCTGTCTGTCACATTTGTCAATCACTGTGAACCTGGCTCAGATGTTAACAGCTGAGCTACAAGAAGAATAACCTGGGAGCCATCTTCCCTCCTAAGCAGTGTCATTTAATGAAACTTGTATCCTTGGATCACATCAGAAGTCTTTAATTTTTTATTTTAATCCATGTGGATTTTTTTTTCAATTCCTCCTATCCCTCTGTATTACTTTCTGTATTTCTCCCTTATTTCTGAGATTATCTTGTAAAAGAAAAATAATGCACTCTATCTATTCTAGTATTATACTGTGCTGTACTGACCTTTTCCTCATTTAAATTGTAGCACAGCACACACAAATGTTAAATTCAGCTAATACAATTTTATATCAGCAACTCAAGCAAATCGTAATCGGATCACATGTTCTGTCTCTAACTGTAACCTATACTGGATCCTGGAATTATACATATATTTTAATTCTCAATTATTTTCTTATTTCTTCACAACCTTTGCTTGTTTTCCTACAGCAATATATTTTTGTTTTCATGATTAAACAGACATTTCTATATGCTACTGCCCTGGTTTCGGCTGGGATATAGTTAATTTTCTTCCTAATAACTGGTATAGTGCTGTCAACGAATCAGCTTATGGATGGGAATCAGGGGGTCTTCGCTGGTGCAATATTGCTGCCGGTGC
>NW_008795442.1:3620272-3629243 GCF_000699145.1 Aptenodytes forsteri
CTTATATACTGAGCATGACGTCACATGGTATGGAATATCCCTTTGGGCAGTTGGGGTCAGCTGTCCTGGCTGTGCCCCCTCCCAGCTTCTTGTGCACCTCCAGCCTTCTCAGTCGGTAGAGCATGGGAAGCTGAAAAGTCCTTGACTAGTGTAAGCACTACCTAGCAACAACTAAACCATCAGTGTGTTATCAACATTGTTCTCACCCTAAATCCAAAACACAGCACTATGCCAGCTGCTAGGAAGAAAATTAACTCTGTCCCAGCCGAAACCAAGACAGTTACAAAATCATAATGAAGAAAGTAGAGTGGTCTTTAAAATTCTTCAGCTTCCAGCTGACCTACATTCCAGTTCGTTAGTTGGGGGCAGTAGACAAACCCCTCAGGGAAGCCACATTTGGTGTAGCCTGAGACAAAATATGAACATTTGCTGCACAGCAGGCTGTGGGTCAGGGAGGGGAAAAAAAGGCGTATTTTTGTAAACAGCTAAATAGCACCTGTATGTGTTCAGAGCCAAGGATCAGAAGAAAACTGCCTTATTGCTTTCTACTGACATAGACATTGCGTGTGTAAACATTTCAGAGCCTGAAAATTCCCAGGACATTAATTATTGTTTTTATTACAATAATTTAGTATTTTATGGCTTCTCTGAGGAATATTTTGTGTCCTAAGCAATTACTGAGGACATTACATCATACAGTAATTATTTGCTTAGTATCAGCTCTGTAAATATTATCATTGCAAGGCATTTTAAGGTTCTTTGATTTGTGTGTGCTCCCTTCTAGCTCAGTAGTTCAAAATTCAGCCTACCCTAAAATTATGTTTGGTTAACATTTCATTTTTGCATTAAAATTCTGTTACCAAACTCCCAAAAATGAGGCTGCAAAACTGCTAATAACAGCAATACCAGAGCTTGCGCCACTGCAGAGGATGTGCTCAGGACTGTACATTCACTCTGTTTTCCCTCCAGTTTGATGGCTAGCCCTGGTTTTGAGATCAAACACTGTGCTGAAATAGGAAACCTGTATTATAGCATGCTTCAAAGAATCAGGTAGCGTGGAAAGAAAGTGCAGTATACACGCATGTACAAAGGAACTGGAAAATCTCGTCACTTTAATTTCAGACTTCAAAGTCTTGACAATTTTCCTTCAGAGAGGAGTGACCTATTTTAACAACTGACCTGTTAGGACATCCCTGCAACTGCATACAAAACTTGCAAATGACAAATAACAATAAAAAGAATTGGTTAGAGAGAAAAACAGGCTCCCCACGGTGGAGAAAGTCAAGGGAATGGTTTATAACATCTAGGTTGGGTCTTTCCTGCTCTTCTCCATAAGGGTTGGCATGCACTCTCACCATAAATACAGAAAATTTGCCTGTTCAGCAGATCAGGTATCACCATGGAATAGAAGGTGGCTGGAATGAGATTTGGGAAGGTGTAATGGCTCCTGTGGGTCCCAGGGACCGGCACAGCTGGAGCACAAGGATTAGGCGGGATGTGAAACACCAGTGGATCAAGGACAACGTGATGAGGGGCAAGACTTCAAGGACATTTTGCTAGGTGTGTTGAGCAGGGCAGAAGGCAGGCAGCTGTGTTATTCTTCTGTCCCAGAGAAAAGGAAATTTCCTCTGTTTGAGGAAATATTCCCACTATGTTTCCTCGTTATTTGGCGACGCTTCCTTGAACAAGAATTTACTTAGAGAGAGACAGCTACATGACTGCAATCCTCCTAGCTAAACTAAATCTCTGAATTCACAGATTATTCAAGTACCTGTCCCAGACTACAGTTTGCATTATAGTCCTTGACCACTTCGGGCAATAAAACTTCACATTTCTAGAAGTCTCCCATAGTGCAGATGTCCGAGTCAGTAGATGCAAGAAGTAAGAAGTATGGATTTTTTTAATTTAATGTCAAATAGATTGGGTACAAATTAGCTTTTCCCTAAAAAAATAGACTTTCAACCCAACCAAAACTATTTGCAGAATTTAACTGAAACTTACTAATGATTTCAGCCAACAAAAATAAAACATTGAGAAGCTGAAACATTTCAGCTCTTTAAAAACTGTGGGGTTTTTGACTATTAATTTTAAAATGTTTTTTTAGTAATAGTAACTTTTAAGTCTCAATAAAAAGCATGTACAGAATTGGACTAATACCAAAATGGAACTTTTGTTGCAGATTTTATGAAATATTTTAATCAGCCTCAAATTTATGGTGTCTTTTTTTTTGTTTCATGGAGGAATTATTTTTATGCTTGTGTCAGGTCATTTCTTTCACCTCCATCCCCCCAGTTTTCAGTGAGTGAATGGAAAATAGACAAATAAATAAATGAAGTGAACAATCTGCACAGCATTAGTGTCGACAGATTTCTCCATGTTGTTAAAACAGGTAAGAGGGCATTGGATTTTAGACTGGAAAGCATGGGAGCAGCTATTCAGCCTGTCCACATTCAGGTCAGCACTGAGAACATGCTTATCTTTAAGCATATGTTAGTCGCCTTGATTTCTTTAACAGTGTCATCAGCTCTTGACATTGTATCAGTACTGTTGGAATACTTGATGCCCTTTTTAAAGCTCCCGCAGGAATAAGCAACCACAGGAATGACACCTTTGACTCAAGTGCTATTGACCTAATGCTTCCCCTTGGCTAGGCACCGCTTCGGACCCTCGGCAAGCCAGGAGGAAACCTCAGCCCAGAACTCAATGGGAACTATGGCCATCTAAACCTAGGGATTCAAGACGTTAGTTAACAAGTGAGTATCAAATACTTCATTTTTAAATGACAGATGTTTTTAACTGCATCTGTGATTCTGAGGGAAGGGTCTCAGCCATGAATTTCGAAACACGTTGCTTTCATTTATGTGCCTAAGTACTAGTCCGACAGTGATAGTTTCCTGAATGAGGCACAGTACACACCTCCTTGGCTTCTGTAACATGGGCAGAGTAGCAATAAGGTTCCATAATATACTGGTCGACAGTCTAAATTTAAAGGTTCAGAGGAGAAAGCCTGTTTGTTTCTTACTTTGCAGGCTGCTTGTCATGCTGGCGTTACCTCAAGCCTCATTTTACGTTAAGAAATTCTAAGCTAAATAATGTTTCAAACAATCATGTATATATAACTAAACACCTACGCACCTGCAAAATTAAGTCCACATTTCAAACTGCAATTATATTAATGCATATAATTTGAATTAACTATGATTTCAGCAATTCTGTAAATCCCTTTGAAAGGATCTGTTACTTGTTGATTTTGTGCCATGTGAAGACATGATAAATATGACATGTAGTCTCATCACATGAATAATGCATTCTGCATCTTAAGCGAGGAAGTTCTGCTCCAGAATTCTGGAGCAGAGTTCTGCTTAATCCATTCCCTGCTTCTGGGGATGAAAGGAATTAAAACTCAGTGCACTGATTTCACAGTATGTGCTCATTTGACTTTAATTATAAAATGATTATTTCAACATTTTTTCCTGTAAAATAAACCAAGCCTGAGCACCATGTAACCTCTATAGAATTATATTACTTCTCTGTGCATTCAGTCTTTGCTCATCAATACTGCACTTTCAATACAGTTTCACATGGAAGGATAAGAACAACCTCTTGGGGTTTACAGTTGGTGTAGTAGTTTCAGGTCTCACAGCAACAAAAGCTCCTCTTTTTGATACCTGGCCAAAGGAAGGAGCACTGGAATCCTTTAAAGTGAATTCAAATGTCACAAGAAGGAACTTTCACCAGGCACAGGGAGATGACACGATCCCACACGACACTGGAAGATTTACATCACACATCCTGGATATATATTTTCACTAGTATTTTTTCCACAGACTGTTCAAACCTGTGCAAAGCTCAGTATAAGATCATTTACCTTGCTAAAAACCACAAGTTTTCTTTTGGCTGATTCAACGGCCAGAGCATTCCTTGGGAATAGGACATCTGCTGTCCGTGTCTCAGGAATGACAGAGCATCAAGTGGATTAGACAGCTATACTGTCAAAGGCACTGCCATGCTTCAAGCTTGAAAAAACAGCACTTTCAGGAATGTGATGTTTTATCAGGCATACCATCTGGGGGGAATAGAAAGGAATGCTTTCCATGCAGTGTGTGCTCTCCATGTAAGGATTACTGACAGTAACTCCAGCTGGCACGTGTCCGTCCAGGTCTAGAAAAATTTACCAGGTTCATTGCATCACACCTTCCAATTCAGAAGCTATTTGGAGCTGACCTACATACTGTCAGAAGACAGATCCTGCCCCCAAGCAAAAGCAGCTGTACTACTTCTGGTCTCAAACTGGTTAATGCTACTAGTTAATACTACTAGTACTCCTCTTACTGCCAAGCCAAGCTGGCTAGCTGGGATGCGTCTGCATCTGTGTCAAGACTAATCTGCCCACAGACAAGCAAGAATGGATGCTATTTACAAGGTGCTAGTTTACATATGAAATGTGGGGGGAAATTTTCTCAGTGTCCAAGTGATACAAAAGTTTATGGGTTATTTTCAGACACTTCAGTCAACTCCTAAATGTTCAATTTACTTCCCAAAACAGTGCTTAGTTTTACAAAGGTATTTATGTATCCAAACCCACAACATCCACTGTGCTAGAATGTGAATTTATCAGGGCATGAAGAACTTTTAGTTATTTTTTTTTAATATCCAACCAGCTCAATCTCATTTATCTTTTGGGGCTCCTAAGGTCAAGAGATGCAAGAATGAGTTAAGATAAATGTCTTCACTATGTTAAAAGCTGAAGAACATACATAAGCTTAGATCAGTTTTTTCAGAACACCTGAAATGAAACAGAGTACATCTCACCAAACACTTGTCAGTATTATTTCTCTGAACAAACTGTGACTCATGCACAGCACACAGAAAGATTTATCTGCAATGCTCTCAAAAACTCCATAATATACAGCAACTTTAAAAAAAAATTCAAAATAAATGGTTGTTGATCATGACAACTATTCAACACTTGAAATTCCTAATCTTATCAAACACTCTAAAGAAAAATTGCTTCAACTTTCATCAAACCTTCTCTTTAAAGAACACAACTGAAAATCATCAGGAGTTCTCAAAATGTCATGTGAAACCATGAACTTCAGTCTGTATTCGGACCTTAGCATAAGTGTTTTGTAAATACAATAACCACATCATAAATAACAACTGCTAAGTTCACAGTGAAAAAATTCAAAAGATTTAAAAAAAAAAAAAAAGTAGATACTTAGTATGTTACATATTAGTGACTTATGAGCTAAAGCATTACCTGAAGAGGTACCTGTCTTAATTCACTCTGAAGAACAATGAATCTTGATTTGTATTGACGTAGAGAAAAAAAATCTGGTTGGTGTTTGTATAATTAAAGAGTTTCTCACAACAATAACTGTACACTGGACACTGTAGTTGTGTCATTTCACAATGGTTATGACCTTCATGATTCTACCATAAAAATAACAATCTTTAAATCACTAGAATGTTTTCAACAGACAAAAATGTTCATTATAAGCAACAGTAAATCATCCATCTCTCTCTCACGCATATAAACATGCACACAAAGCATCCACAAAACATGTACTTTGGCCCTTCAGAAACACTACAGTTACTGGGATGAGATCTGAGCCTGGCAGTGGTAAAGGTCTGAGCTCTATCCCCTGTATCCATCCACACAGCCTCCCTGTGGGTTGTGTGACTTTGTTCAATAATAAGGCCATGGAGTGCAGAGAATATTAACATTAGTCATTAGAAGGTCGGTGACATGACGTTACAGTCTCTGATTTCTATTGCAATACATCTTCCCTACGAGTCAGAGGGTACTGTGCTTGAGGTGAGACTGGCAATAACAGTTATTCTGCCTGTGCACAACCTTTGTCAGTGTTCATTTGTTTTCATTAAAAGATCTCTCAAATTTTACTTGAGGTGAAAATCCCTTTAGATTGCTGCATAATACATACAAAAGTGGCTTTTCATAGGCACATTTTGCAGACTTGTTTGAAGTAATTAAGAGACACAGGTTCGAAGATCACATATTTTAACCATTGATCTAGCGGTCCAGCTTTGTGCGATAGGATGACAGAAAAGACAAGGATGGCATACGTGTGGCAGAAAATCACATGAAGATGAGAACTCTGACAGAGTGTTGCTCTGCTAGATTTCTGAGCCTGTCCGATCAGCAGTGGAAAATATGAGCCAATGTGCTTATACCATCGAAACCAGGTACCAAAGAACAGATTTCACGGGGCCTGAAAATATGCGAGCCTCTGATGAAAAGGTTGTCGTGATCAATGTCTGAAATCTGTTGCAAAAGACAGAGACACGGGGATGCTCTTCACAGCAAAAGCCCAAGTAACCTAACTGCGGGAACTCCTTACAGCTCCCATGGAACCTTCCTTATAAAGTTGCTTGGTAGCAACTGTAATTCATTTGCTTTTTATAACTAGCTGAATTTTGATTAGTATTACCTTGCTGTTCACAAACAAGTTAGGTGTTATAAAAAGCAAAGCAAGTCTTACCTGGAATACTCTGTCTCCTCACAGACAGTGCTCCATCAGGTGGCTTTGCCTGGTTTGCAGACTTTGTGTAAGGACTCTCATCTAAACAGAAACAAGCAACACTTCCAGTTACTGTTAAATATAATGTTAAAAACAATGTCATTTTAACCCAAATACTGTGTGAACTAACAATGCAGAGCACAAGAGCTGCTGTGAGCTAGATGAGGATGGGTATTTCTGAATGCTGACTCAATGCTCAATGTCATGTTTAGACTCGATGACAAAGGCTCTGAACAGCAGAGCTGAAAAGGATGGGGTAAAACTCAAATTGGAGATAATGCTTAGTTGATGACAGGCTTGACATACAAAGGCCTTTTCAGTTTTAACATAATCACAGAAATTTCCTTTTTCTCATTTTAAGAAGCTTCACATGTCAAGGACTCGAGCGAGAGAGGTACCATCCCTATTCAGGAGTGAAAGACTTCCAGAAGCTTTTGAATATTCTGGCTGTAAAGACACACTCCTTTTCCTTCGGGATCCGTCAGTGACTGGTTCTTTTTCTGTCATAACGATTGATTGGGGAAAACATCAGAAAGCTGTTGCCAAATAGGCCAGGCACATTTATGCCTGAAGAACGGCACTGTAACAGTCTGTATCTAAATAGGAGGCTACGTGGAACACCTACTGATCAACCTCAGCACATAAGAGACTACTAACAGTGGGATGAGCAGATGAGTCATCAATTAAAGGCAGCATTAGGCAGAAAGTGAGTCACTTCTACACCCCTCTTAAGAGCAGAATGACGGTAGGGAAAAAATCAACTATATCGTAGCTTTAAAAAAGACAAGCTATAAGCTCAGGAAAGAAATGTGAATAAAAGAGAAGAAATAGTATTATGCATTTTATTATTTCAATCAAAAGAAAGGAATCGGAAGAAATTAGGCTTCTGTCTTGCTTGTCCTTTAATCAAGTGCTCAAACACTTTAAAGTATTATCAAATCCTTCGATTTGCATATTTTCCTTCAGGTTGCAAAGGACCAATGCGTTTACAGCATGTGCATGAATACATGCTTAAATACAGATCAATGAGTAAAGGAATTAAAGACTACGTTATCTGGTATAGCATCCTCAGATCAAGTAGAACCATGTAAACATTTTCTGGAGAATCAGTTTTTCTTTTCAGCTGACACTCTTGACATTATAAGCCTTCTTTGCTGATTACACTATTTACATCTTGCAAAGTCTCAGACTGCTTTAGAAACTTGCATCAAAGACAGCAGTCCATTTTTATACAAGTGAGATAAAGTGACAGCCGGCTGAACATGAGCCGGCAGTGTGCCCAGGCAGCCAAGAAGGCCAATGGCATCCTGGCCTGTATCAGAAACAGTGTGGCCAGCAGGAGTAGGGAAGTGATCGTGCCCCTGTACTCGGCACCTCGAATACTGTGTTCAGTTTTGGGCCCCTCACTACAAGAAGGACATTGAGGTGCTGGAGCGTGTCCAGAGAAGGGCAACGAGGCTGGTGAGGGGTCTGGAGAACAAGTCTTATGAGGAGCAGCTGAGGGAACTGGGGTTGTTTAGCCTGGAGAAGAGGAGGCTGAGGGGAGACCTCATCGCTCTCTACAACTACCTGAAAGGAGGTTGTAGCGAGGTGGGTGTTGGTCTCTTCTCCCAAGTAACTAGCGATAGGACGAGAGGAAATGGCCTCAAGTTGCGCCAGGGGAGGTTTAGATTGGATGTAAGGAAAAATTTCTTTACTGAAAGAGTGGTTAAACATTGGACCAGGCTGCCCAGGGAAGTGGTTGAGTCACCGTCCCTGGAAGTATTTAAAAGACGTGTAGATGAGGCACTTAGGGACATGGTTTAGTGGGCACGGTGGTGTTGGGTTGACGGTTGGACTTGATGATCTTAGAGGTCTTTTCCAACCTTAATGATTCTATGATTCTATGATTCTATAAGGGTTTGGTCAGCGTAATTTAATTTAAGACCAGGACTCAGAAAGAAGCAACTAGAAGAGCTGGTTGGCTTTTAAAACCAGAACCTCAGCAATGAACTCTGCTACTGTTAGGCGGATGCAGGAACAAAAAACCTAAATGAACTAAAAGAAAAAGAAAGAACAAGGCAAAATATTGTTTTATAGACACGCACCTTGATGAAAATGCAGCAAGTAATGAAGAACATATATTGATAAAATACCTCAACAGCCAATATAATTGTTTTTTCTACAGTAAAATGAACTCCAATTACTTTAGGACTACATTGTTACAAGGAGAAAGATAACAGGCTTGACTATACCGTATGCTGCTATGAACTTGTCGTGGTTTAACCTCAGCCGGCAACGGAGCACCACACAGCCGCTCGCTCACCCCCCACCCCAGTGGGATGGGGGAGAGAATCAGAAGAGTAAAAGTGAGAAAACTTGTGGGTTGAGATAAAGACAGTTTAATAATTGAAATATAATAATAATAATCATCATCATCATCATCATCA
>NW_008795442.1:3629303-3633627 GCF_000699145.1 Aptenodytes forsteri
CCTCCAGCCTTCTCAGTCGGTAGAGCATGGGAAGCTGAAAAGCCCTTGACTAGTGCAAGCACTGCTCAGCAACAACTAAAACATCGGTGTGTTATCAACATTGTTCTCACCCTAAATCCAAAACACAGCACTGTACCAGCTGCTAGGAAGAAAATTAACTCTATCCCAGCTGAAACCAGGACAGAATTCCAAGAAAATAAAGCTGTCAGCTACAGGAAATACAAAAGCATGAAAAAATATTAACATAGATCCAGCTACACAATTTAAGAAAAAGGTAGACATGTAAAGCTTTAGTCTTCCATTTGAGGAAAGTGGAAAAGCTAATGTTATTGCATATGCAGAATATACATCCCCTCATTAAAGAAAAATATTAAAGTAAGAGTGAACTAGAGCTTCTGAAGGAAGCAGGATTATCTTTTTTCTTTCATAGAAGAGGCACCACTGAGCTCGAACTCAAGACAAGGCTCTCCCGAACAGCCTTGCTAACTCATATCAATACCAAAAAAATAGAGCTCATCAATAACATGTGGCTTACATGTCCCATCCATTATTACTTATTTGCAGGTGCTGAATGTGACAGCAGATAGTGTGAGACACACATTTTTCTATTAAAAAGTGTGCAGGAAACATAATACAATTTCTCAGGAACTGATGGATGGTGATGACTTTTGGGCCCTATTTGAATGTATGCCTTACCTATGAAAAAATCTATCAATTTACAGAACAAAACAGTCCTATCCTAGACAGACTTATTACAAACGAGTTATTTTCATCAGATTGGAGAGAGGGCAAAAAGGAAAGAAGAATTTTCACAACCAGACCTTTTTCATTGAATCTTTGTTACTGAGCAAATGAGTAAATCGGCTACAATCTCATGCTGGAATAGGATTTTCCCAATATGGCACTGCACTGGGAGTACCTGCAGTTATCCTGAGTTCAGCATAAAGGACAAGCCTGCAAATCTTTCTGGTTAACAGCACCAATGCGGGGAGGGGAGTGCACGTTCAAATTACTTACGAGGGTGCCTGAGCAAAAAGTCTAGTATTTTCTACATAACAACTGGCAGATATGAAAGGTAACTGAGACGGCATACATGAGTAAGCTAGTATTTTAACTTAAGCATATTACACATTGAAAATTTATCAGATATTTATATGGGTTAGGTACTGTAGGCATGTAATTGTGTTACACTTCTTAATCTGTCTACAGACCTTCACAGCAAAAAAAGAGGCCCAAAAATTTGCTTCATAAACTTTTGAACACCTGCTAATGCAAAATATGCCCAATTATTATTGGGAAAGAACAATGAGCAACTGTATCATCGGTGGATTGGGAAGCTGTTCTCAGGACAGGAAGGAACTCTCTTTCAATGCTCATCTAACAGTAAAATCACACTGCAACATAACTAGAAATCAGTGTAAAGGATTCCCAGAAGCAAAGGAAAACAAATATAACCAACTGGAGAAAGAATGCTAACAGCCTTATTGAGATGCTTATTTGAGACAGGAAAGTAATATAAAAAGCAGACAGATGCAGAAATAGATGCCATCCTGAAGAACAAAACAACTGAAAAGACAAGGAAGCCCTAATAGCCCTGAAATGTCAGACACCATTCATGCTGTCAAAAAAGGGAAAAATCTGTTTGTATGTATTAGCAAAGTTGTATGTGTGGCCACAATAATTTATTATCAAATTATAATTTATTGATGTCCCCATCCACTCTATAGTTAGCAGGGAGGGTCTTAAAACATGCAAAAATATCTTATGATAGCAGTGCCTAGAGGGATTTGTCTGGGTGTTTTGTATTACCAGCTTCCCCCTCTACAGCACAGACAGACTTCTTGGAGATGAAACCCAACCCAGCAAGCCAACACCCTGAAAAAGCAAAGGAGCAAAAGGGTATGAAGCATTCCTCCGCAATGGGAGACAATAACTCAAAATTTGGTAAAGCTGCGACGTATTTAAGAAGCCACACATACAAAGCAGGGGGAGAGACAGGCTAGATTCAGAAGCATAAATCTCATGTAGCTACACCCCTAATACTAATATATCATCAGCAGGGAACGAGTCACAGTCCATGAAGAATTCACAGGCCAAACCGCATCGCCCCTGAGCACAGAAACGCCTTCACTGGGAACACGCAGACAGGCAGCTGCAAACCCTGCCGGCTCGGTGCACCAGCTCCTGCCCGCTTCTAGAGGAATCGCACTGCAGGTGGCCACGTTCACTACAGTGGGACTAGCTTAGCTATACGGATACACTCTTGGAGCTGCATTCATTACATCACTGGCTTCCCCCCCCGCCCTAATTTCCTCTAGCTAAGAGATTAGACAAGCCAGGGTAAATGATATCTAGCAAGTCAGCAGGTCATATAAAAGTGACTGCTATACCAGCAGCTCTCTTCACTCAGTGACTACAGGAAACCAACCCTCTTATGCTGTAACAGGTGGGGGTCATTTCCCCCCAAAATTCATACTTTGCATGTTTCTTGCAGTTGTAAATGTGCAATAGTGAACAAGATGCCCCCTGTGTTAATTCACCTCCTTCCTGGCAGAACACAGTGATAATCTCGGAGGCGATGCCTTGCAGACTGATGAGATTCTCAACCAGCAAAGCAAAATTATCTTCCTGTTTTGTCCTTTTACTTGTCCTGATGGAACAGCCCCAAATACTGGTAAGGGTAGCTCACATATCATCCTTTCAAAGCTCTGCACACAATTCTTCTAATTAAAGACTGCAAAGATAATGATCAAGTGGACAGACAAGTAGTCCTACTACTTACAGGTATTACTGTAGGCTTATTGCCTTTAGCTATTGACTCTGAAGCAGATAAACAGCTTTTTACACTTTCCTGCCTATTTTTAACCCGCTGGCATCTCTATCCTGTCTGTAACTGAATGATTCGTTCTTTCTCTGAGTTAGGGACCATGCTGTGACCCATTTATATCATTCTGTGTTACTCTCACTATACGGGGGGGCCCCGTCCAAGACTAAGGGCTCTGTACACTGTAACAAACCAACAGTAATATAACCCTATAAAAATTATACACTGGACAATGTGTATAGATATATAAAGTGCTTGGTACTGTGCTAGCAAAATGACCATATGAAATCTTTAGACATTTGCTGTATTCAGTTTAATATCCTTTGAAGGATACCAGCTGGGGACACATAAGAGGGAATAAAAGGAAAGCCTAAAGATATTTCCTCAACAGTCAAGGCCAGGAATTCAACATATTGGGCAGTTTATGGTCGCTGAACCATTTGCATGTCTCTCGAGGTGGCTGTGAAAGCTATTGACACAAGGATGTTGTTTACAGATGTGGTAAAGCCTAAGAGCACTCCCTCCTTCAAGTCTTCACAACTGGTTAGAGGATGTTTCCTTCACTGCTGCTGCCGCACGTCCAGGAGATAACTACTGAACCCAGTAAACATGTCCAGATCCTGTGCAGCACCAGATGGCCCCAGAAGACGATTACGCACAACTGCGTCCTGTCAGATATGAAGGGGAAGCCTCTTCCCACACCACTGGGAACAGCTACTGAACAACTCGGCAGCTGCCACTGCCTCCCCCAGTCAAAAATTTTACGTACTGTAGATGGGGATAAAGCCCCTGCAGTGCACATAAAAAATATGCTGGGGAAGACAGTCTGGGTTATTCCTGCCTTGGGCAAAGGCAAACCCATCCGTGGGATTGCTTTTGCTAAAGGACCTGGGTGCACTTGGTGGGTGATGCGGGAGGATGGGGAAGTCCGATGTGTACCTCAAGGGGATTTAATTTTGGGTGAGAATACCCAATGATTTGAACTGTATGATGTTAGTTGCTATGTAATATTATATGTCCAGATTAATGAAGAATGAACTTTGATGAAACTGAGCAAAGTGCAGTGCTGATGGAACCAGAACTGACTTTAGCATGCAACAATCTAACACCACACCATCTCTCCTGCCCTAAAAGATGATTATGACAGATGGAACCCAAAATCATGGACTAAATGAACCCAACAGACATTTTAGAGGGATGGCCCATAAACTAAGGGAATGATATCTGTGTGTATATATTAAAAGACAGGAAAAGTGGTGATGATTAAATAAAATGTATTGGAAAGTGTGGGACCTGCGCATGACGTAGATGGTATAGAATAAGGGGAGTATACTGTCCTGGTTTCGGCTGGGATAGAGTTAATTTTCTTCCTAGTAGCTGGCATAGTGCTGTGTTGTGGATTTAGCATGAGAATAATGTGATAACACACTGATGTTTCAGTTGTTGCTAAGCAGTGTTTATACGAAGTCCAGGACTTTTCAGCTTCCCATACTCTGCCAG
>NW_008795442.1:3633876-3650302 GCF_000699145.1 Aptenodytes forsteri
TTAGTTGCCGACTGGGGTTAAGCCATGACACATTCCTAGATGAGCACCCAAACTCCCAGCTACACAATCACTCAGTCTTGCTTGCTCGCTCTGATGAATGTTTTAGGTATGTCATACAAAGTAAAAAAGATTAAAGCTATCTCCTCTACAATCAATACCAAGCCCTGCACCAGAACAGGCAGAAGAGGGAATCTGAACTCAAGATCCCCTGTGTACCCCTGTAAGTAGCCCAGCCACCACAAAGTCATCAGGACCACTCCAGAAAAATGCCCCTGATCCCACATAAGCTCATCTCCTCAATTCCAGTCCTTTGTTTCTGGTAAAAATGCATAAACATTTCCTCTGAACTGTTACAAATTCTGGAAAATGTAATTTTCAGGTTGATCTACAGCAACGGGAAGGGAAAAAAATACTGAGAAGGGAGCTGAAGCTTTGTTATCACACTGCCCTACGGCTTCCAGCTGAGAGGTCTTCTGTTAAAGACAGTGGACAAATCTTTCCCCTGAACTTAACAACCAAATAATTCTCAATGAGAACTGACAAACTCTGAATATTTACGCAATACCCTGATCAATGTAACCAGTAGCAGTCACAATCAATAGATACCAACACAACTTAACTGAATCCATAACAGCTATAACAGCTGTAAATGAATCATAGCAAGAATACTACTACCCAGACCTTTTTTTTTTTTAAAATAACTGAAGCATATAAAGGTAACTGGAAGTTCTAAAACTCTGGTAAGTTCTACAATTGAATTATTGAATACAATTGATAAACCACATTGAAATTTGCTGGGAAGCAGTGAATAGTGGGAATTTTACTTTGGCTGTTGATGGGCGATTTGGCACAAATGTTTTTAGCCTGGTGTATCTTTTATCCTTAGTAACTGTTATTGACAACAATAATGAAAAAATATCTCAGGGAATGTATTTTTCCTGGGAAAGGAGGATGTTTTTAAAAGATTTGCTTTTAAATAATGCAAAATTCTGGAGAAAAATTAATATCCTGGAACATTCATGGTTAACACAATGTCACCACAGCTGTGTCAGGGCATAATGGACTATAAACAGTTGAAAAAAGAGACAAAATTAGCTAAGTTCTTTCAGCAGATAATGTACAGATTTTGAATGTATATGCCTCACGAAACAACAAAATGTCAACAATTTGCTTTGCCCATACGCTAACCCTTTCAGACTTGTTATGGGAGCTCCAACCATGAGAGAGAATGCATTAATTTCTCCTACTGAAGCAGAGGAATAACAATTTTTGGAGTTCCTTTTAGAGCTATGGCTTCAATCACTTCCAATGAGACTTCGTTTTGAAATGGCAATGCTGCTCTTCGAAGTAGTGCTTAGAAATATCCAAGATTTCCTGAGAGCTGCATGTAAAACAGTCATTAATGAACTAGGCTCCAAGTAGGACAAATATGAATGTATTAAATCTTAATCCCTTCTTGTCAAACTCTGTGCTCAGTGCTCTCCAGTAGTCTTTATTAAGAAAACATAGGGTTTCAAATGCTTCCATAAATAACATTTGTTGGTGTGAGAGACACGGAAAAATTATGAGAAGGAAAAGTTAGAATAGCTCCTCTGGTAATTTTCTTTCCCACATTTAGCAGACGTGTCCTCCGGTTTTCTTAGAAACTTAATTTTAACAGTTATAGCACCCAATGAATAACTGTGTTGTCTCTCTAAAGTGAAAATTTATTCAATTTTATTACACTTTATGTAAATTTAATTCTCCTTTTTCTGAATTATATGGTTACTTATTACAGTAGCAGCTCAGTTTTAATCTAGAAGCAAGAGAAGTAGGGTACTGTAATTATGCATAGCCGTGAATCCATTTCCTATTGATATTTACAATACCTCAGCGAGCTTGACCATTTGAAAAATGATCTGAATATCCTCCAAGTTTGCTTGTCCAAAGTTAATTTCCTAAGCCTGTGCCTAGGCACCTGAATAGAAATGCTTGGCTTCCTAAACAGCTAAGTACGCGGATCTCCTCCCAAAGCTATTTTGCTCAGGAAAATTCAGAACTTTCCAAGACCATCTAAAACATGCAGGATCTGCAGAAAGCTGAAAACATGTCTTGAGAGATATTAGCATATGGTGAAATTCACTTCAGTGCATTATCTAGTAAAGAAGTAATCCTATTTAAATAATACCCCAACCACAAACTACTTCAAAACTGATAAATATGTCTTTTTGTTTATACAGCATCAAGCATTTGTTAAGAGATTAAACTCGAATGCCATAGACCACAATCACTACTGACTCATTACATAATTTTAGGATTCAAAGTGAGTTTCACTCTGTTGTCTTGAGCTTCTGTTTATTGTTTCCGGAAATAATACAGGCATCACATAAGTGAAATAGGTGAAGATTAACCAGAGCAGATAGAAACTGAAGAAGCTGGGAAAGTGAAAAAGCTCAAAGCTGGGAAAGCAGAAGAAGCTGGGAAAGTGAAAAAGCTCAAAGAAACTGAAGATGTAAACTATTTTCCTCTATGAGACAGTTTGGGATTTTTCTGTACATAAAACTTCTGCAGACAACCTTATTCTAGAGGATGGGGCTATAAACCTTTTCACTTAAAGGGAAATTCCTAAGTGACACAGATCTCACTGACAGGAAACATTTCCAGATATTCAAGGTACACTTTTTGTTCTGAACACCCATCGTTTGTTAGGAGTTGCATCTTGGTCCGTAGGAAGGTTTTGTTGTCCTCCCTGCATGTGTATTTAGGAACATCACATCGCTCTGAAGTACCGCTGCATGCTGGCATTGTGTGAGGGGGCCATATATAAGCTTTTTTTGGGGAAAAAAAAAATTAAAACTGTTTTCTTTATGAAGTTCTAATAATTAAAAGATTCAATTACATTGTTTAACATTGGTAAATGCTAAATCAGCATCCCTCAAGAATATTTGAGCCAAACTTGACACAGAAACATCCATGTCAAGATGATAAAAGTTCCAACAAGGCTCCTGGAGAAGGGAGCTGAGCAAAGGAGCAAGACCTGAGCCAAGGCAGCAGCCAACGGCCAGAAAACCAGATGGCATTAATGCCACACCTCATGGAAAAACACTTTTATGAATAGGTATTTACTTTAAAAATACATCAATGACCTTAATGTTACCTTTTATTCTCTACCTTTGATTCAGCTACCCCTTCCAGATGGGATTTGGCTGGGCTGGGAAGACAGCGATAGCTGATCAGCGGAAAAGGGGCCAAGCCATATCCCAGGGCTCCTGGATGATGCCTTCAAGCTAAGCCACCTTACTCCTGACTGCCATGGCTGCCCACCACTGTGCATCCTTGGGACAAAAGGCAATCAGCTTCCTGGCGGGCAGCATTTCACTGTATATTAACAAAAGATGATGTGTGGTAAGATCTGCTATTACATTTGTGGATAAAATGCAACAGGAGAAATATATACTGCTTATTTGAGCTGTGCATATCCTGCATGGCACCTCCACTGTACCAGCAGATGTTAACAGCAACTTTCTTGTGCATCAAAACTGTTCCTGTGCTTTCTTAGCCCAACCGTGGCAGAGATTTTCCCTGTAGTCTGACTACTTGAAACTTAAAAAGTAGAAGTGATGTTTAAAACTGCTGTTAGGCTTTTTTAAAGCTTTCTGATTTTTCCATTGGGGGAAATAAAATTCTATATTCCCCCTTCCCATCATTATATATATGGATAATGATCTTCTAGGAGTACCCGTGGGGAAGACACCTTCCACCTTTTTTACGTGTCCAGACCATAATGCAAAGCAGAGCAGGACCATCTGCCCAGGCTGCTGTCATCGCAGTTGACAGAGACTGGGGAAGAGAGGATGTCAACTAGGAACTTCTCTACTGCATGCCAGGGAAAGCAGAAGCTAGTTGTGCGTGTGCTGTGGGAAGGCAAAGACAGAGGTAATAGCTGCGACAGTGAGACCATCACTCAAGTTGCATAAAAAGTAAGTAAAATATGTTAAACTGTTTAGAAAACAGGAGTTTAGTTTGCTTCTGGAAAAATAAGAATAATCAAAGTCACAACACTACGTTCAAAGACAAGACGTTAGGAATGGTAATTTTTTCATGAGGTTATTTATCCTACCTCCATTCCAGTGCCGTACTAATGCTATTTGTAGTAAATTATATAATGTATTTTTCAGCCTACTTGTGTCTGTAAGTGATGACATCTCTAGCGATGACATCTCCATCGCTTGCCTTTGGAGACTGCTCCACAGGATGCATCAGATCTCACGCTGGAAAATAGTTCCCTCCATCAGTCTACAATTTTCTTTCCTTGCTTTAACTGTCATTCCATTACTCCTAATAACATTCTTCCCCTCTTCAGAAGATCTTACAAAAAAAATGTCTCTCATGTACTGTTCATTCCAGAAATCACATGGTTTATGGTGCTTGCTGCTTTAGGCTGGGATCCTACCAGTTCTTAGTGGGCATGACTTACCACAAAGATAGGCTGATCTTGTCACTGAAGCATGGTGTACACTCTGACTTTGCAGTGGGATATCCATTTGGTGAAGAGTGAAATTATTTTTTTAAACCAAAAATTTGCACAAGTTTAACTCCGGTATGGACAACATTAAGAGCAAAGCATACTTTTACATCTTAGTAATATGTTGTATAAATTTACAGCATTATAGCTATCCTTTTTAATCCCACTAACAAGCTTTATTTGATTCATAAAACAATTCTAACACTGCCACTAGGAGCTGCATAAACATTATACCAGTACCAGCGTATTTATATTAGCACATCGGTGGGATTGCCCCACTTATTTATAGTCCAAATGACACACATTAGTCCAAATTGGCAAGGCTCAAGCTTAGTGAAAAACTGATCTTGCAGAATGCACTTCTTTCAGGAGTCAGGCTATAAACCTGTCACCTTCCTCGTGCCCTTGTGAAATACTCTCCTACTTTCAGCCCCTACCCTGGAAGAGTT
This sequence comes from Aptenodytes forsteri, assembly GCF_000699145.1. Taxonomy (NCBI): domain Eukaryota; kingdom Metazoa; phylum Chordata; class Aves; order Sphenisciformes; family Spheniscidae; genus Aptenodytes; species Aptenodytes forsteri. Next base: position 3,638,830 of record NW_008795442.1, read on the forward strand.
CACTCTAAATATCCACAAAGACTGTGCAATAACTTTGACTAAGTTCAGTTGTCAGCAAAACTTCACTGTTTTTGGAAGCTGTGACAAGTTTGAACACAGTGCAGAGTAAGAGTCTTTTGAAATAAAGTGCTGTGTGCTTTTAGGAGTGGAAACAAAGCATAGGAACAAAAGAGATGTCAAGTTGACAAAACAATATATACATATTTGTTTTACTTAAAGCTTACATAAAGCCTAGGCCACCTTCTGTGCTCCAGACAGCATCTACCCATGCATCCAGTTCTTTACGGCAAGCCTTTTAACCTGTCAAATACTCTTTATTTGCCACTGCCTCCTGAGTCCTATTTAATCTCAAAGCTTATTTAGGGCAAGCAGTTCATTGTCTGCAGTATTTCTCAAATTCTGTAAAATGGTAATTATTAGAACTGCTTGCCCACATCTTTGCCTACATGCAACTTATCCATGTCTGAGTCAGCTTTTTGTAATCCTATGGAAAATACAATAAAGAAACAGATACAGATGGATGTGTGACATACATGAAAAATTATACCCCCATAACCTTCAAGAAGGCAGGCACCTTCCCCCCCTTTCCATGCACCAATCCCCCAAGCTTTTTAACCAGGACTCCTTCTCCTTTAGGAATTCACAACTGCACATTTACAACATCTTTGGCTCTGAAGCTCCTACAAACGACGACAGCATCAACCTATCGCCTACCACAACTGCAGGAAGAATAAACACAGATTTCGTTTTTTCACAGTGTGAAAACTCTACTTAAACTTTTTATCCAAACACTACAGCAATGGCGATGTAATGATTAAATCTTTCTCTGTATTACCAGTGTATGGCCAGCACTTTCAGATCCATCATAATACTGTGTGTGTGCGTGCGTGCGTGCATGCACATGTACTTAATTTTAATGATGGGTTTATTCGATTCATAAAATAATTTCAAAACAGGCAGCAGAAAGCAATTAAAAATAAAAGAAAATCTCACACATTAAAAATAGCTTGAACCAACCTGACACAGTATCAGCAGAAACACGGCGTTTAAAGGCAGAAGCTCAAACAAACCGTCCGGACTTGCCACATTCTGAAGGTCAAGCAAGCCCCAGTTTTGGCAGACCAACAGCATGATGAACGCCAGAGTCCAGATCACTCTATCACGGCCAGTCTGTGCTCTAGCCAGGTTTTTATAATGAAGGACTGAGGGAAACCAAGCTGATTTTAGACGCCAGAATAGAACATAGGCAATTAATAAGACACAGCGTATAAGACTTCAGACCCGAGCAAGTGCTAAATAGATTAACGTCTGCACTTCAGACCCAAGCAAGTGCTAAATAGATTAACGTCTGCACACTATGCAGCCAATGAAATACATCTGTAGTAAGCTCCTGAAAAAAACAAGTTAAGCCAAATAGGCCTCACCATTGTTTCACAAAGACGCTGCATTCTTCATTATCTGAGAGCTTGGTGCAGAATACAGTACACATTAATGTAAACTGCCATTGGAAGGTAGGGAGAAACATTCAAGATAAGAAATGACAGAAAATATTAAAACTGCAATTCCTAAGCAAGAACAGAGCAAAATGCTTTCAACTACTTGCTGTAGCTTTGAAATCCAGAAGACAGCAATATCTTATTAACCATGTCAGGAAGCATCTGTATAGCCAGCATCACCACCCCTATCAACCAGAAGATACAACTGCAGGCGCAGCTGGAATTTTATTGACTAAATCGACAATAAAACACAGAGGACAGGACCTATATCAATAACCAGGACAAGATGTCTGATAGATGACAGTAGAAGCCTGATCTTTAAGGTATTTCAAGAAATAACTGGTATTTTAAAAAAATGCCAATGATTCCAAGCTACGATTTCCATATTGCACGAAACAAGCACTTTGCTGCAGAGTCAAAGAATTGAACACACTCCTTAAGACTGCAAGAACAGCAAAGCAAGCCACTGAGACCCATAAGAATTGCTGGTTAAGGCAGTGACTTTTAACCTGTTGTCTGTCGAGCCCTGAAAGATCACAGGCTATCGTGCCACATCTCTTGAAAGGTCCCTAAGAAAAAAAGACACCTTTACTCTGTACTGCAATCTAGTTATGGAACATATCTATCAAGGTGTGCAACACCTAAACAAAGAATGAAGCCATTAAGACTAACAGGCACAGTTGGCTGCCCCAGGCTGCCCCAAGAGCCTGAAAAAAGCAAGTTTCTGCACTCTAGAGCAAACACATTCTGCCTTCCAGGTCTTATAAAGGCTCGAAGATATGCATTGGTTTTGGCTGGCTAGAAATGTAAATATTTCGAAAAACATTTTGTAACAGGAGTTAGGGCAGCAACCACTGACTGCAGAACAAGTATTGTTAACTCCTCCGATGGACAGTCCCTGTTCAATGTGCTTTCAGCTTCCCTGGTGCATCCTTTGAGAAGAGAGCATGGGGAGGAGGTGCAGTCCCCTGGAGGAGGGGAGCCTTGCTTCTACTATGGGAGCGCATGAGCATGTAGGGGGATGGAAACATCAGTAGGGCAGGGTGCAGTGGATGGAAGAGAGCAGAAAGCAAAGGCTGATAACAAGAATCACTGGTGAATGTGCTGCACGAGCACTGAATAGAAGGAGGACCTCCTGGGGACCCGAGAAGTCCTTGCAGGATTTGCAATCAATCAATCAATAAATAAATAAATAGAACCCGTTTAGTCCAAAAGTCTTGCTTGGTGGAGGGGAAAGAGAGACTGCTTACTATAAGTTAAAGGTCTAGGCAGATTTATTTTAAAAATAACCTGGGTTCCCATCAGTCACTTTAAAAAATAAACACATTAAAACACACCAGAAGAGATCTTCCAGCAGAAAGAACTGCCTTTCACTACACATAATATAGGACTCACTTAAATTATTCTTTGTGAGGCTTATAAAACATCTTGCTAACACTTCCCTCTTGCCTCCTATCCTCCACAAAAATTCCATTACTATTCCTGTCTTCTTGCCTTCAGAGAATAAATAATAATAAGCTCATTGTCTACGAGGTTTATGGGTGTTCAAAGTTGCCAGGCACCTGCCATTTCCAAGCAAAGTATAAACCCAAGCAGACTTGTCCTTGAGGGAGATGTAGGGCAGCTGAGCTGGTGGTACTGACCCTGGGCTTTCTGAACCCATATTGTCTCAAAGCTTATCATAAAAATGTTGCTCTTTCCGTCAAAAGAGGCTTCCACTGAACAGCTCTGTGAAAGCAGCTCCCACGTCTCATAATCCTGTATAAGGTCAGACTAGAGGCGAGGGATGCTAAATGAGAGAGATGTGCTTTTGCATGTTTTACAGCAGCATCCATTCTGCCTGCTTCCTTGCGTCCACACTCCTCCCCTTCATAGGGGCATTACATTTTAACAGCATATGTGGAATAGAAGGAGTAAAAAAGGAGATGAGGTCTGACAGAAAACATAACAAAATAAATATATGCAATGTGTAGGATGCTGTGTGTCAGATAAGGAAGAGGGAGAGAAGAGGAAAACAAAACTAAATCAGGTTGCAGAGGGAAAAGAAAGGAAGGAACTGTATGGAGGGATGAATGGGAAGAGACTAATCCCACTTCTCAACTCCTTCTCAATCCCCTCCCAAGCTCCTCTAACAAGCTGTATTTCCTTTGCTAATTACACAGTAGAACTGAAGCAGCCGGATTTAAAATCATGCAGAAGACCTCAGCTTTGAGTTTCTACTCCTTATAGCAAAAGGCCAAATTAGAAAACACTGGAGAAGCTGATTTGATATGAGACACCAAGACATCAGTATCACAGCGGGAATTAATACTTTGCTGCTTTCCCTTCCTGAGCCGTCTCCTCTGCTTCTGGGCTAATGCTCCTCCCTGGGAGAAGCAAATGAATCAGGGAACTAGCGAGAGCTGTATATATTTTCTATCACCATCACCAGCTCAAAGAAACTGAGTGGGAACTGAAAACAAGGTACGAAGTTCAGGAAACAAAACTCTTAATACTTTTTCAATCATGCAGGAATTTTTGGTTCCGATACTTTCGTTAATATTCCACTTAGAAGAGAAGCAGAGATAACAATGACAGTGTTACTGCTAGCATTATATGGATGGAATAAAAATATAAAAGTGTCAATGACAACCCAAAGACAAAACAAAGTGAACATAAAGTCTCGGCACAGAAATCAGTTCTTTAACCACAACTGTTCAGTACAATTTTTCCTTTCTAGTATGATTTTTTCAGGGACTGGATTAGCCTCAGGATTGCTCCCATCACTTCCACTATAAAATGTAAGTCTATTGAGACTTGCATGTAAAAAGTTAATTAAAAGTTGAATAAAATTACTACAGAGATCAAACAATGTCTATTCCCCAAGTTCATGCCAAGATCCATATACATGTGTTTCATGCAAACAATGTAAGTTATTTCATGATGTTCTTTTCAATAAAAATGATGATGAAGAATAAAATGTTCCCATTATCCTTTACTAATAGATTTATTCAAAGTAAATCAGAAGTTAAAACAAGTAAGTTAAACACAAAAGGATTATTCTATTCATTGACATTGCCAGGATAACATCTTCAGTCCAGTCAGATTGGCTTCTACACCAATTGCAAAAGCAATATTTTTCTTTAAGCCCTTGCTCTGAAAAGTATGTCAAATTAAGGGATCATTTGTGACTATTAAAGACCAGCAAAAAGGCAGCGGGATTTTAAAGTTAGCAGGATGCTTTAGATTCAAACACAAGTTGGGTGCTCTCCTGACTGGGGCTGCTTTCCTGAAGTGGGATTACATGCCCTGGTTTTGCAGATATTCAGGCACATACATGGCTTTTTGCTCTCCAAGTGCATTGTGAGAATCAAGATGTACTCACCATGAATACATTTTTCTGTGGGGCTATGTCATATCATGTTTTATAATGTAATGATAATGTAATAATACCATGTTTTGTAATGTAAGTATGCAAAAATCCATCACAATGTGGTGGATTGTGTGTCATTTCTAAACACATTTCTAAAACCTGGAACTTAATATTAAGCTCCTAAATGCAGCTATGACAAAACAGGCCACTATTGTAGTGGGTTCCCACTGAATACACTGGCAAATTGCAGTGAGCATGGCTATGCGCAAGTCTGACACAATTTCTATGTAAGAATCCAAAAATGGATACTGAAAGTCATGCATTCATCATTTTAGTCTATTTTAAAAAGAATACTGTGACATTTATTCTCATAAAGCTCATAAAAATAAATAGCCCCAACATAGAGATTTATGATACAAAACAATACCAATTTCAGAATAACAGCACTTTGATATAGAAAGGCTGTGAAAGATCATCCAGCATTTTGGTATAAACACACAATCTGTTTTGAAATTCTCACACGTGTGAGCTACCACCCCTTTCTTCGAAGATTTTATCTGATGTGTGCTCATACACACTTTAAAACAGACTGAGGTCTATTAAAGTGCATCAAAGTCCTGAAAGAGAAAAGGTGGTGATCCGTTCGTGCATATAGACAGTGAGCTCTGACAAATACCACCATTACAGTGGCTTTCCATTTAAAAAAACCCCAACTTTATTTCCTTAATTTCCCTTCTCTGCTCTAATTGACTCTAACATTTAAAGACTTCCTAACCATTTACGCATTCTTTGCAATTAATCTCCAGTCTCACATGAATTTTAGCCTTTTCTAGTGTACTATGGAAAACAATGAATTTGTGAGCAGATAAATGATAAAGAATAGTGCACATTTGTAAAGGTATGGGTGCTGATTTGACTGACTGAGTCCTTTTATGAAATCTTGGCTAAATGAACAAAGAAGAGCCATCATGGATTATAATTATAATTACAGCTCCACTGGACAATGTTAGTCAGTCATCATTTCTTCATGTTGCTATTTTAGCTTGCCAAAAAACCACCCAACTCTGGTAGTGTTCTAGCTCCCCATACGACTTACAATATCCCCAGTCCATTGTAGTTTTTTCTTCCCCTGCCAGTTCAAGTCAGTACACTGAAAATCCTCAGGACACCCCGCAGAGTATAATACTTTACACCTAACAGAGACACTGGCAAAGATCAAGGATGGAAAAAGAAATTTTAATTTAGCTGATGGGTTCAGCAGGCAGATATTTGGCAGATGTGACACATTACCCATATCTCTGCTTCTATTTCTACCACCTCCAGCCTTTTACCGATTAATTTAGGCCAATCATCCAAACCCATGAAGCACTATGGAGTAAGGCACAGCAGTCAACCCATCCACAAGATAGGATGATTAGCACTTAGAATGCAACTCTGTGAACCTCGATCATTATTTTAATGACACTTTATGTGCTAATTTTAAATATAACAGCTGCTTCTCTCAAGTTCTAGCTACGGGATTTTGCTAAAGATCACCTTTAACATTAGAGTCTAAATTCACTGAGATTATACATAAAGAGAAAACATTCACAGTAGCTACTCAGTGAACAGTAAGATTTGTGGGTTTGGCTTTTTTAAAACATTCTATATGAACTGGCTAAAATCAGGAAATAAATTGTGGTATCAATATTGGTATAAAAGCCAGTAAGCATGAAACCAAAGCATTTAAATAATAAAAAAGTCTATAGAGCTATGCTCACAGGTCAAATCCACATTTTTCCCTGGGAAAGGACTACACAGTTAATTCCAGTTATGAGACACTACACTTAAAAATGAAGCAATAAAGTCCCTGGGTAAAATACATCTTTGCTTTAGCTGGCCTCAGAAATGTCCCCACAACAGCGTATCATCTGACCTGTCACTAAGGTTTTACAAAACAACCATTATTCTCTTCTTTTCTTTCTTCAACAACATTGTGCAAGGAAAATAGTTTGATTTCTGTAAAATATATTTTTTGAGTTTATCAACTATTTATCAAGTAATTTGAGTTTATCAAGAACTTATCAAGGGAAAGCTACTCTGGAGAAATTAAATCTTACGTGGAGATCTTCATGAAGTGCGGCCTATGATCATTTCCAGCTCCTGCAGGAACAAGTTCAGTTAATCTAGGTTCAATTCACCACAGCCTGATGGCTGGCATTGGCCCGGCTCCGCTTGTCACAGAGCATTTCCCCATTGTCAGACATGGCTGCTGGGAACAGTCAGCGAGAAGGAGAAATGATCCTGCAGGCAATTACATGTGTCCTCCCAGAAGGGCTTCAAACAGGAGAGAGGTCTTGAACTACATTGAAAGAGAAGACCCCATGCAGAACAAAGTACAGCTACTTAGTGACCCGTGTTTCATCTGGAGTGCTGCATTTGACGCTATTTGGAGATTATATTCTTTTTAATGTGTGCAGCACATAAGCCCATGCAAGAGATCAAGCTTATGGCTTACTGGGACTAGAATTGTAACTGCCACCCAGAAGCACTGTTTTTTCCCCCCATGGCAGGCGACATCACCCTCCCCAGCCACACAGCAGGCACATTTTCTATTAGAGCTATCTGAAACATTCACTAAAACAGGCAGAAATTTTCAAGGCTGCAGGGGCAAGTTGACAATCTGAAGCAGATGATTTCTACTGCTAAGAATATTTTTAGGGAAAAAAAAGATATTTTAAAACTTTCCTGCTAAAGCTACCAGAGATAACTGTATGTCTGACTTTCCCCTGGTCTCTTCAAATATAATCCTCATTAGCCTGCCTTCATCTTTGGCATCTAGCTACCACCTCACCCCAGGAAGGAGAGCATAAAGGAGGGAGGGAGACTGCCCCCATTCCCTGGGTTGGCTTTTGAATGCAGGTCCCCAGCTAACCATGCTGACCACTATTCACACTAGACCAACAAAGTCATAAAATCTAATTTTAGTAACTCGCTGCAAAGTAACTTTCAACAAGATTGTATTCATAGATCTGTATTGTTAGATCTTTCTTTAATTGGACCAGCTATGTCTGTTGTACTTCTCTCCTTTTCATCTACCACAGCCTTCCTAGCAAGCAACACACAAGAGTCTAGCCTGAACACAGACCCAGTGAACTGGTGTGTATGCCAGTGTGCAAGCCGGCTATGAATTTAGAAATTTGGCAGATAGCAGTGTTTACCTTTGACGGCAAAACTACGTACCATGAACCCTCTCAGCTATTCAGTGAAGGAGCCCTGCTAGGAGAGGCTGTGAACATCATGGCGAGCACTATGCTTTGTGCTGCTCATCGGCTCTGCACTTGGGGGAGGACCTGAGCCAAGGTCCCCTTGACATGGGACCAAGAGTTTGGGAGGTAGAAAAAAGAGAAGAAACGTCATTGCATTATCTTCAGACAGGAAGCATTTGCTCCTCAGATCATCCAAAGCCAGGCTCTGTCCTCGTCCTGGGGTAAAATGCAGAAGGGAAGGTCCTAGAAGATGACTTGTGGCATTGGAGTCAAATCTGCTAATTCCTCTATTGGCTGTTTTCAAAGCTATTAAGCTTAAAGCTTCCACTTGCTTTGGCTGTGGAATCCAACTAAATGTTTCCATGGTTAATTGAAAAAGAGGTATGATGTTTATTCAGAGTAATAATAACAAAAAACCCCAAATGAAACAAAACCAGAAAGCCTACAGCTACTCACACTGTAACAGTCTCTTCCCGCTTTTTTCGTCTTCCTCTTCTCTGTTCACCTGCACAGCAGTCTCCACAACTTAAACCCCAACTCCCTAACCCCGAGCACTGTAACCGCAGATTCAGTCTTTTCATGTGCTATAAGGTTTCAAATAGCATACTGTACAGACACAGGTCACCTCCTCGGTCCTCCAGCCACAGGGCTTGGGGACGTCCATCTTTGCCCTTGCCAGGGAGGTGGCCACTCTCTAGACTTACTCCTCAGCCTGACAGGAGGATTGCCAACACGCATGTTCCCAAAGGCTGTACCGATCCTTCAGCCTCAGGGAGCATCAGATCTTCACAATTAAAGCAAGGAAGGCCTATTACAGAATACAGCAGGCAAGGACTGGTATAAAGGGTGTATCACTTTTTTAATGAAAACAATTAAGTCATTCAGATTGCCTTCTCTGAAGCAAAAAGAAATTAAATCGCCACAATGTTCTTTTGAGCTGTATGCTCCAGCCTGTGCTAAAGTCAGTTTCTGAGTGCACAGAGGTTGCCAGAGCCAACGTTAACTCAGATCCAAGAGGAAGTAGCATGACCGTGAAGAGATACAGCTCATTTTGCACTAAGCTGGATGCCTCCGTACCCTGTAGTGCACGCTGTGCCTCCCACTGCAATTGGGCCCTTGCAAGCTCAGAGCGAGCAGAGCCCCTGAGCTGTCCCGCTGGTGTATTACACAGTCAATGGCATTCACAGGCAGCAATTTCTGTTTTTATGGTTCCCCCTTCCTCTGTTTCTGTTACACCAGTGTGTAACCCTCTTCCAACTGAGGGCTGTATCTCTGTTAGAGCCCTGTGCTAAGCCACCTTTCCCTTCGTCCCCACCCTGCTCAGCCGTACTGCCCCTGCCTACAGCAGGCCAATGGACACAACGGTTCAACGGCACACCTCCTTCAGCCACAAAATGCAGATATTCTTGAAATTGAAAACAGAAATGCATTGTTTGATGGCATTTGCTTGACAGGAAAGCCTGGCAGACTTAGGACTTTTTTTGGTGGGGGTCCTCTTTAAGGGAGTAGACAAACCACTCATGGGCAACAGTGCAGCTGCAGAATTTATAGCAATCAGGGAATTTCAGTAAAAACTCACTGCAGCTGGAAATTACCATCCACTCACAAGCAATGCAGACCTCCATAGGAGTGCTTATTGCTTTCATGAAAAACATTGTGCTACAGAAGCAAATGCGTTTCGTGTAAACCGAATCTTGTGAAATAACAGCTACACTCCAGCCTGCCCATTCTGGGTACAGCGAGTCCAAAATGCAGTGGTCAGCCATTTTGAGCACCATTTGACCTCTGATTTTTCTAGATATTCACAAGTTTGGAGTTCATGCAGATTTGTGCCTTTGACTAGGATGAAATCATTGAGGCTGTTGAGGTCTACAGGGCAATGGGCAAAGACAGGGTGTCCACACCCGGCTGCTTCCTCCCAGCACCGCTCCCACAGGAAGCCGTAGGCACACCTGGCGAGGACTGGGCTCCGGCGCCTCTGGTGTGATGAGATATGTCACCTCTCCTAGATGCCCAGCAGTTCCATCCCCTACTTAGACAAATGTCTGGCATCTGGATAAAAGCCAGCTGGTGTGGGCCCAACTCGGATATACTGGAAATGTCAGCCAGCACAGGGAAGCACTGGGGCGAATATCCAAATGCAACATCTGTTCCCTATTGCACATCCTCCCAAATCACCATTGATCTTGAAACATTATTAGGCTTCCCTCTGGTCCAAGATTAACCCAGCGAACAGACGTGTTAGTAACCCTCAAATGCAGAAGGGTTTGGTTGTGCAGGACTATCGCCCATCTTCTTAAGGAAAAAGGCTGATAACCCGGATGCCCTCCAACTCAGCAGAAGAGGAGCCAACCTTGCAAGAAATAGTTCAGTCGGGATGATAATAGCATGATAAAACTAATAACAAAAAGGAGAATGGCTAGAGAGAACAAATGAATATTTATCTAGCACAAAAATCAAAGATTTTCAAAACAAATTTAATTGAAATTCCTAAAGATAGGAAGAGAAGATATTGTGTCTGCATCAGAACTAGAAACCTGGGTGGTGGACAGGAGATGCCAGAATAATTCACTTATTGGGAAAAACTCAAGCTGAGAATAATAAAAAATATTGGGGTGGGAAGAAAAGCATGATCAGATAATTAAGATGAGTAATTAAAACTTTTGTTGGGAAGGATGTGTGAGTGAGAGCAGGTAAACGGTGACAGGCCATCTAGAAATGCTGTTACTAGTTTATGAGCCACTGATACTTCATTGATATGGGAGAAAGTGGAAGTAGATGGTGATGCACAGAAACCACAAACTATCAACTGTAAGAGAACTGCTATAAGAGTTAAAAGGATTCAAGAAAAAGTCTGCAATTAGCAGAATTAAAAAACAATAAAATCTCTCTGCAGTATTTTAGGATAAAGAATCATGATTGTCATATGGCTCACCAAGTATAAGGCAAAAAAAGAGGTGGTAAATACAGTATTTCTTCTACAGTTGAGAAGACGCTGGATGACATAATATATATCATGATAACAACTGCAATGTACTTCTAATCCAACAATAACTTAGAACAATGTTAAACAATATTAGCAAGACAGGTAGTCCAGTACCAGCAGGTCTGGATGACTTCGATTCAACAGCTAAGCCAAAAAGCTCTCTGGATCATTAATATTGATTTTCAATAACATTTTTGTAAGAATGTCAGTTTTCCATTACTAAACATTTTTTAAAATTAAGATCAATTATTTATGTACAGGCTGCTCAAATTTAAATAGGATTAATTCCTTAATTTAGGGAAATTGGAGGCTTGTGTTACACAAGTCATACCACAGGATCACTACAGACTTTTTTTTTTTTTTTTTTTTAAAATTTTTTTTTGGTATTTTG
>NW_008795442.1:3650417-3691522 GCF_000699145.1 Aptenodytes forsteri
ACACTAAAAGCTTTTTTTTTTTTTTTTTTTAAAATCTTTGACTGGTATATCGAAGGTAACCACAGCAAACAGTGATAAACAGCAAGATTAACTGGAATCAGGTGGCCAGTTCCAGGGATACACATTGTGTATGACCCATGAAAAGAAATTAAAAGGTATACAGAGGTAACCATCACTGCTGAACTGCAGCGCTGTGAAAGCCACCGACGCACAATGGTGCCGAGCAGGAATTGCCCCCAAAACAGACACTGAAGAGCTGAGAAAGTTACCTGAAGGTGAGGCAGGAGCCCTGATGCACTGGGCAGCAGGCCAGCTGCGCCGTGGTGTGCCAGAGCGTGGCAGAGAGGCACAGCCAGCCCCTGCTGAGGGATGGGCAGACAGCAAGGGGAAATGGTCAGATGGAGGAGATGCCCCTGGCCGTGCAGCAAGGGTGCAGTGCTTTGGCCAGGTCACCTCCGGCGGCAAGCTGTGGTGCCGGCCAGCCGTAAGCCATTTGAGAGCACCGTGAAGCACCACCGTGGCTCGGTGTCACCGGGACTGCAGCTGCCCTCTGCAAGGCTGGAGACGGTGTCCCTGGCACAGCCCTGGTCTTGAGTCCAGCCCAAAGGAGGTCAACCCCGGGCCAGCGAGGCACCAAAGGGACACCACCAGCAGCACTCGTACTTTCAGGCTGGGCAGAGGAGAAGGCCAGTCTCCTACCTGGTACCAGATGAGTGGATGAGCTGCATGTAAACGATGAGATTTGGCCAGAAAGGTGTTGGGGAGTTATCACGGGTTTACCAAATGCCTGCGTGAAAGGGATACACATCTCAGTTTGGAAAAGCATGGACTGCGTGGTCAGCCAGGAACACCCAAACAAGCAAAGACACTAATTAGTAGTAGGTGCCCAAAGAGTACCACAGATGGAGACTCTACAAAGCCCTCCCAGAAACCTCTACATAATTCCAAACTAATTATGGGAGAAAACCCATCCTAAAGCAGTTCACATTTAAGGACAGGACCTTTACAACCATAAAAGTAATTCCTGCACTGTTCTGGAAGGCAGACATGTGATAAAGAAACCACTGCTGTATTTTGCTACCTATGCCACGCTTACCTCTGTATAAGCAGACACAGGTCTATGCTGGCCTGCTGTGGGACACGAATGAGTGTGTGCGTAATTCTCATGTAATACATGAATGAATTGCCAGCGTCTTCCCTATGAATCCACAAATAAGGGAGGGTGAGCCACGACCACAGTCAGAGACCAAGACCAAAGAAGAGAGAGAGGCTGGAGAAAGCAGGTGTTACCTCTGAAAACACATGGGAAGGGGGCTGTAAGAAGCCACCACCAGGAACAAGCAGTATCCCTGGGGAGGAAGGACAAAGCATGGGTGTAGTCACAGGCAAACGCAGGCGAACGCTTTCTTGTCCACTGGGAAACCCAGAGCTCATTGCTCCCTACAGCTTCCTGAGAAGGGGAAGTGGAGAGGGAGGTGCTGATCTCCCTGGTATCCAGTGATAGGACATGTGGGAATGGTTCAAAGCTGCACCAGGGGAGGTTTAGACTGGACATTAGGGAGCATTTCTTTACTGAGGGGGTGGTCAAACACTGGAACAGGCTTCCTAGAGAGGTGGTCGATGCCCCAAGCCTGTCAGTGTTTAAGAGGCATTTGGCAATGCCCTTAACAACATACTTTAACTTTTGGTCAGCCCTGAATTGGTCAGGCAGTTGGACTAGATGATCGTTGTAGGTCCCTTCCAACTGAAACAGTCTATTCTACTCTACTCTATTTCCCTCAGCCTGCCCTCCACAGAGAGGGAGGTGAGCATCTCCTCCTGCAGCCTTCAGGAAAAGGCAGGGCAAGGCAGAAGCTCCATTTTCTCCAGTGCTTGGAAACGACTAACAGATTATACGAACAGGGTTGCACAACCCGCTGTGTGTGCAGGAGCATGTTTATCTTCCGCTACAAAATTGAACAACTGCTGGTACAACTGCTTCGAAGCACAGCTCTTGGAGAGGTCACAGCACAACGATTCTGTGTTTTTTCCCCCGAGTACTCATCCGTTTCAATTTCTAGCAGAATTAAGTTGTCTGAAGTTGCCCAACTCCAGGCATGCACAACAAAGATACATGGAAGAGACATATAGAAAAAACCTGTGCATTAAAGCTTGATGCACAACTATTTCTGTTTCAGGAAATTTATTTCTGTACGTGGTAGGAGTTTCCTGGTGCTCATAGGAACATCATGAAATATTTACTACACTTCTACTTCTCTTAACTGCAAAAAATAAACAATCCACATCACTTTCCAAGGATGCACTACCTTCTTGTCATACCTTGAAGTCGATAATGAACACCTGGAGTTTGAAACATGGGTTTTGCATCCTGGGATGTGAGGTGGCAGATGAAAAGTACAAACGGGCAAGAATACAAATCGCATTGCCCACAAGGTCACTCACTGGCAATCCCCAAACACATGCAGCTGCCATGCAGTCATTTGGCAGATACCTAATTGATATGCAATGGCACTTTTTTTTTTTTAAATTAAAGATTTTCATGTGTTTTCAATTGCAGAATACTTGACCTGACAAGCACATGCAGGCACAAAAGATTACGTGAGACAACAGGAAAACAGAATAGACAGGAAAATATATCTGAAGTGTACCCAGTAATAGCTTCATTTGCCTGTTCCCTGAGGAGATCTGAACTGTTTTGTGTGCAGAGGCTGTTAAACAGAAAATTATTTATTGGAAAGTTAATACAGCGTGGTTAGAAGCATTTCACATAAGCTGTCTAGGTAAACAACCACCTCTACTAACCAGAAGAGAAATGGTGTCCACCTAATCAAACAGCTGGAAGAAAACGTGGTAATTTCAGCTGTAACAGTGATGAGGTTAAGCAAAGCAAGCCGTCCCTGCCTTACTCACAGAGGCTCCGAGGACCCCCTCGCAGGCAGGAAGAGCAGAGGGCAGAGGGCAGAGAAGGAAGCACCCACTTCAGCACCTCCGCATCTACAACCCACTCAACACCACAATGAAGTTACACTCACAGGCCATTGCACGGACCTATATAAACCAACAGCCCCTTTGCTTTCAAAGGCTCTCTGATCAGAAGGGATACAATTGAAACTGATATTCAATGCGATCGTTTTAACTTTCACAATTACTACTCAATCAAAGGAATACGGACTAATCTGCAGCAGATCAGAGCAATTACCTTGGCTTTCATTCACGATGGATGTGGCTGGTTCTCAGCTTCCACAGCACTGTAGAGACCAAGAGCCTTCCCCGAACACCACGACTGCAGCCATCCCGGCTCAGCCGCCTACGATGCAGCAGGAAAAGGGATCGAATACACCACCTCATAAGGCTGTGCCTACACCTTCTGAAAATGCGGACTTGGATGGGGACCACCGATTCTCAGTTTGCGACTCTCTCCGGGAAACTGGAGGAAGCAATGAATTTTCTGTGATCGGACCTTTATAGAACGTGTTTATAAAGCTGCCAACATAAACCAGCTGTTTGGTAAAGCATAATATTCCCATAACATATTCTGACGGGATTGTCTGTTTTATGTGCAGATATTGTACATATTCTGAATCATAAATTACACGCATTTTGCTGGAAACTTTCAAGTGATTTTTCATACAAACTCTAGCTGAGAGCTGGGCTGATGATAGATTTGAGCACTCAAAGTAAACAAAAAAAAGTTTAAAAAGGGAGGGGAGAGTTTGAATTTAAATAAAAGATATTGCTGCAAAATAATACAATAATAGTACAAATAATAAATCTCATTTTGGGTCAATCTGAGACATTATCTCCAATCCAAAATGAAATGCTTCCTTTTATTTTCAAGCTATTCAATCCTTAAAAACATTCTTTCTTTAGGGAAAAATCATTTTTAATAAAAAGCTCCAAAATATTTTGAAAAAAAAGAGTAAAGATCTAATTTTGAAAATGCTGAAACAAGACATTGCAGCATCTGGGGAAATCATCTTTCTTCTTCAGTCAAAACTACTGGCAATAATCATCCTTGAAAATGCAAATATTTCTGATCCCTATCTAACTCTGCTTTTCAGCAAATTTATGACTTGTCAAAAAAGAAATTTCCCAGCTTTATTCATGAAGTTGGAGGTAATTATCACTTTTTCAGCTGATATAAGAGTGAATGTGTTGCTAATCAAGCCGGTGGGAATTAGAAGAGGTACAAAGCAGTCTGCACAACTCTCACAATTATTCCAGTGAATTGTAAATTATATTAGAGCATCACTTTCAGTAGTAGCGATATAATCCCTCTCCAAACCTAAATGAAACAAAGAAATCATGCATGACACGTGAACTATCGGGGGAAAAGGAACAAAATACCTTTTTTTCACCAACAAACATAAGGGCCATAGCCTGCGACCCCATTACGAATCTGACAGTGCAATGTCCTAACCGATGCTAACATGGGTGACGTGACAGGGTGAGTGGTGTTTGTCTTCTTATGTCTGTTTTCAAGCAATCCGACCTCATCCATTTAAATGCCATAGTTGGCTAAGTTGGTATTTTCCATCATCTGTAGTTATACCCAGATGGCTAATTTGAAATGACTGCTATTAATATGTGCATCAGAGGCATTGTTTCCCACAAATGCCGAGTATCAGTGATGCTCAGTAAAAAAATGAGCTGCATACACTCGATGCTTTTGCAAAGGTGTAAGAATAGGTTGATTAATACTTTTACAGACTGAGGGGTTATTTTATACCCAACAAGAAGGACATTCGCTAAGTCTGAAAGGTGCAAAAGTACTACTGTTCCCTAGAAAACGTAATTTCACTTTAGTTGATTCATCATTGCCACAAATGAAAACTGATAGCTACGTTTTTTCAACTAAAAGAAAACACACTGTATTTAATAAATACGTAATAAAAACCATACATAATTTCCTCTTCTTTTCACTGGGTTTGAGCTTATTAGATTATTTTGACATTATTCCTATTTGTCATTACAGTCATGGTCAAAAACGTCCACACGGTAGGTGGTTCTGCATTAATAATGGAAAGCCAGATGACACATTCATGTATTGGATTCTGTGACTCCTATGTTGACCCACCCGCAGTGGGGAAGGCATCCCGCTGCTGTTCCAATAATACTCAGAACATTGTTCTAATGGTCTTTGACTGTTCCACCTGTTTGTGGATACTAAGACGTCAAGGTGCCAATTTCACACCCAGGAACACATGCATTGAAAAGTTCTGATTGTTGGGGTACATCATTTAATAATATTTTTTTTTCTGATGCAGAACATTTGGGTTTGTCCTCTTTTGCAATTATTGTGCATTAATAAAATACATCACAGTGAAAATTAAAATGAGAAACTATCTAATCGTAACTTAAGTGTCCAACACTTAAAGAAGTTAGAGAGCAATGAGGATAAAAAAGCTTCTACAAAGCTAAGTTCCCTTTTCCAATGAAATATCTCAAAATCTACCAGAACCATAAAACTATAACAACATAGATAATGTTTCCAAAGAAACTAGTTGAGGAATTTCATAACTCAGCATAGTACTTAAACATACCAAGTCAGTGAGATTTAAGCAAGCCTATAAAGTTAAGTTTTGTGTACTTAAATGCTATCCTGAGTTGGAGGGGGAGGTCTAAATTCAGTATATAAATATTAACTGTAATATATTACAGCAAAATTCTTTCAAAAACATACCATAGATATAGCTCTGTGCTTCATTATGCAAATATATACTCAGAAATGCCTTGCAGGGATTCTTATATTGGCAAGGTTATAATTTCCATTATACCTCATCCCAGACAGCTGAATGTTGGCAGCTAAATTTCCACACAACATTTAAGAAAAAAAACAACAACAAACTTCAAACCTTTGAGAGATGCGTTTGCATCTGCCATGTTCTATAAAGACAAATGCCAATGGAAACCACATTTGTTTTTATTGTACCACAGAATATGAAATATCAGCAGTAAGATTCAAAACAGCCTAAGGGATAGATTCAACGTCTATGTTGGGTACCTACACCAAGACTTCATAATGGCCTTTAGGTCTCCAGATTTCCATAATGTGATCCTAAAAATCCTTGCTCGGTTGCCACCTACATCTGAAGGCATGACACACTCCATAGAGAGAGCAAACCACAACTCCCATGTCAAGAGATGTCCAATAGTACCTGAAAGGACAGTTTCTGCATCTTGTTTTTGACAGGATGAAGCAGCTGGAGGCATTTGATCAGAACTGAGAAACTGGGCTCTGCCTAAATAAGTCTACCATATCTTTGGGTTTACTCAGAGATTATTTTTTTTTCCTGCCTGGAAATTTAATTAAAGCAGATCTTAAAGGATTTTAAGAAAAACATTTGTCATTGATTGGACAAACTGCATACTAGAAGAAATGTGGCCCACTGTTAGGGCAGTGTCTCAAGAGACAGGACACGAATTTGGTTTTATCTGCAATCTCTTTCATGTGGAACAGTGAAATACTCCCAGAAGGAGAAGCCAAGAAGCCCCTTCCCCAGGAAGGCAAGTTTCTGTAAGCTGCAAGGATATGATTTCTCTTCTGCTTTCTCTCATCTTTGTCCAATTCTTTATCAGTACAAATGCCACCACTGTGCACCATGAGAAGAAAAAGAGTATGTACTATCGCAGCCAAGCTTGCAATGGTGTGGCTGAGGGACTTCTTTTGTGATGTGGAGGTGGAAAGCGGAGGCTTGAATCCTCTACGATCAAAGAGTAGAACCTAAGTCCCCACATACTGGTGAAATGGACTATCATACAGGGGCACGCAGAGAGAAGTTTTTAAAAAAGAGTGACTTCCATTCCCTGTCCCGCTTAAATTTTAAAGAAAGGTTATGGGCATGTGCCTTCAGAAGAGGAATACACGGACTGTAGAGCTGAGGTGGAAAAAAACAAATTCCTGCAGACCCAAGAGAATCCTCCGACTCACCTCATTCTCAGCGTTACCTACTGGCTAATTCAAGGTAGATGCAAGTGGTGTGACAGCGACACGTAAGCTCTTGCTTCCTCGTCCGGCTGAGATCTCACCTTGGGACGGTCAATTCTCCTCATACGCCGTGTAGGGAACATGGGCACCTAACATGAAGTCTGTGTTCTAGTTCAGGGTCAGGCATACTACAGATGCACCTACTTTCTCGGCATCAAAGTGCAGACCTAACCCTAAATGACAGAATTAACATCATCAAACTGAGAGAAGCCATCGTAGCACTACAACAAAGTGACAGATACAAAAGGGAGAGAGAACTGCACTGTCACGCTGCTCCATTAAGCTGACACAGTTGCGTACGTATCCTTTTAGAAATGGTAAAACTACTAACATGGTGTAATTTAATGCAGTGCATCTTTCCCATCATCCTAATTTCCAGTTACGTCCCTTTGCGTATCTGCCCTTAAAAAGATTATTGCAGCAATTTGTTAGTTGCAGTCACTATTCTTTCAACTCTTGGCTTAAGTACACCATACATTTCACAACGTTAGGATATGGTAGGAACCATGCACTGAGCCGAGAGTTAGGAGGTAGTAAATTAATGAAATATGGAGTTTAAAGTTTGGGGGTAACACAAGGACAACCGCATATATCCCCCAGGAAAGTAAAGCTATTACCAATTCCTTGAATGCTTAATAGAACTGTCCACTTATATCACAATTTGACCAAAAGCACCAGAAATCCACACCAGCACTTAATGATGCATTTAGGAAAATAACATTGCATTAATAGTTTGAAATATGACTTTGGGTCTATCCTCTGCTTGGGAAAAGATGTAACTTGAAACGCTGTTCTCCTGAATGATATATGCCAACATGGAACTTCAAAATTTATATATATAACATGAATTATTCAGCATATGTGTGAAAATGACATTATTTTATACTGTGTGTCATGTGGATATTGAATGGCTATTCCCAACTGCAGCAAGACTTTAATTCCTGAAACATTTAATTTATCTTCCACAAATAAGATATCTAGTGAGAAGCAACTAAGATATCTAGTGAAAAGAGGAACTTAAAGGAGGTCAAAACCAAATTCAATGGCAAAGATGCGTTTGCACAGAGACACAATTCCTAGTGATTAAACCAAAAAAATTACGAGTCTGGAGATACCAATGTCTTCTCAGTTAACATCCGTCACTCAAAGTCCCTCTCCTTACAGCTACTGCTGGGAAGCTCATTTGCCTACTTATACTCAAAGAAACGTCAGGATGCAGAGTCGAGTTCAGGGGGTTATTTACCCTTCCTTGGCTCCCAAAATGTTTAGCAAGCAGTGTGGTTGGGCAACATGAGGCTCTGTTCATCCCTATCAGATTCATCCTCACTGTGTTTGTTTCCTGTGATGGTGTAAATCCAGAAAGCCCCACGGGCAGTAGGCGGGAATTAAAGCGCAGAAGCCTCACACTCAAGTCCTGAGGTGAAATCATGGCACCCCGTCTCAAAAGCAAACTACCACAAAGCATGATAACATTTCTACCCTAACTGTTATAAGGCTCTCAGAAAAAAAAATGGTAAGAAGGACAAGCATCAAATGATTTTTGCCGCATTCTGCTCTAGGCTGGGGTTGTATCCATATCTTTGTATAATATCCCTAGAGAGAGGATGAGAAGAGACTGGAAACTCACTCAGAGCCCATGGGAACTGCTGAAGATGAAGTGAGGACTTGGCTGGACCACAGCTGTTAATCATGTTTTCCTTGTGTTCTGTCCAATACACAGGGCTTCACAGTTTGCATATGCAAACAGGAGCCACTCCTGCTCCTTAAGTCAGGGTTGTTTTGAGAAGGGAGAAAATTACTATAGAGAAGAAACGAGTACGCGGTGTACACAGAAGCTGTTACCTTTTAACTTCTTTAATACATAACCACATTTGCCTTAAGGGACAAATATCAACCAGTTTTACATTATAAAAATAGTATCTGCTAATTTGAGTTATCTTCTGCACAGCACACT
The DNA here is from genome assembly GCF_000699145.1 of Aptenodytes forsteri. Lineage (NCBI taxonomy): Eukaryota > Metazoa > Chordata > Aves > Sphenisciformes > Spheniscidae > Aptenodytes > Aptenodytes forsteri. The sequence continues at coordinate 3,659,360 of NW_008795442.1, forward strand.
AAGAGACAAAATGCTGGCCTCTGTAGATACTGGCATCTACACAAAAATCAAAGAAAACTCCTGTTTTAAATTAATTATTGCCATTACATTACTTTAGGGTTTGCAAAATCAGTTACAGGACACATTTTGCTCTGAAGAGGTTCCCTCAAGTAACAAAGGAGCAGGTAATTTCCAAAAAACTCTCACAAAACTAAACAGAGATTATCTCAGACACAGAGAGGAGACAGGGAAACAGAACTGCCAAGTGCTAAAAGCTTACAAAACCCCAGCAGCTCTCTGTCAAATGACTGACCTGGAGTAGAGTGCACCAGCGAGTGACGTTCGGCAGGCCTGATGCCACATAACCATGAGGAATTAAAACTATTTCCAGATAAATCAGAATATTCTTGTCCATCCTTGGAATGAAATATTGCCACCATCTTCTTAATTGTTCCTCGCTCAAAACAAAAATTTGTAATTCTCTACTGTTATAAGAATGAACGTTCACAAAGTCAAACCCCCACGATTCTCTCACCATTCTCCACTCATAACATTTTTCATTTTCCTCATAAATAAGAATACCAGTTAAAAACAAAAACAAACCAAAAAATATATTACAGGATGTAACACTGATTAAAACTATTTTTTTTCACGACATCTGTAAAATCAAGTTTGAAGAGAAAATACAGCCAACTTGATAGAACATCACAAATACGGCTGGGGGGGTGACAGCCAACTTGATAGAACATCACAAATACACGGCTGTGGCTGTCCCAAAAAATGAAGTTACCAGTTTTCTATAAATCAGAGAGTTTCAGTCAAAAATATATGACCAAAAACCTCGTCATAACAGAAGGATGAACTCTGTACAACTACAACGCATAAAGTGATGACTGCCAATTCTCAATGGTAGCCCAAACTACCGCCTTGTAAAAACATTAACAATCCAAAATACAGCTACCTGGAAGTGCTAGAAGATGTTCTGAATAAAAATATATGAAACAGTATAACTGCTAAGGTTTGAAGACTGACAGTTTAAGAGTTCAGTCAGAAAGGCACTTGATTTGTATAGACTAAAAAATATATTCATATATCTATATAAATATAAAAATATTTTCCCAGCTAGGCAGCACAAGTGTGAATGGCACGCATTTTGTTTCACAGTGTCTTCCACTCCTGAGAATACTGTACTACAGAGGTATTAAGATGATTACTTAAGAAATGATTGAAGCAAGCTATCATTTGCCAGAATATAAACCCAGAAATTAAATTTTGGCCAACATTTCTCAAGCAGTTAATGTTTTAACTAAGTTTCTAAAACAGCTAAGTAGTATAACTAGTTGACAGATACCTGCCACGTCAGTAAAATGGTGTTTTAAAGCATTATAAGCCATTGTTATAAAGAAACTTTCTGACTCTTGATCAATGTAACTATGTACTAACAACTTGTTAAAATATCCACTAATAATTTATTAAGCCTTAATAAATTACAGCCGGATATATTTAATATATCTGACCTTTAATAACGTGACCTTTAATAACGTGACACGCTAGAGAATAGAGAGGCATTAAAAGACCAAGGACTTTTAGTCCTTGGGACAAGGACCTTAGGACAAGGTCTTTAAGTGACCAAGGATCACTTAAAGAATTAAGACTACTGAATTCTATACAAAAGCCGATGCATTTCTCCAGCTAAGACTGTGTGATGCCTCATCATATCGACATTATACTGTCTATGTTATACTGCTCCGGCAGCATTACAGCTGGAAATGATCTAGGGATCATCCAGTGAAAGAGTCAGCCAATTACCACCCCTCAAAACTCCAAGCTATGATTACTGACCTATCCTGAGTGCAATAGATTTGACAGGAGTTGCAGAAATGTTCTCCCAACATTAACTGTCAGGTAGCTGCTCAATCCCCAGCCTATCTCCATTGCAGATAATGATATGTCTCTCCCGTTAATGAAGTTCAGCTCCATTTCGGGTGCGAATCACTGACGCAAAATCCCTTCCAAATCTGACCTGGCCCCTCTGTCCTCTGGAACGGCCACTGCTCTTTCTCCTGTTTAGTCAGTCCAGACCCAGATCAAGACTTCCATCAGAGGATTTTGCAGGAACTGTTTCAGAAACATTTGGTCCATGGTTTTCTCCACAATTCTGGACCCATAACTTTCAGTCAGCTTCCCCAGACGTGTCTCAGGAAAAGAGTTTTGCTTAAACTCCTAGCATTTCGCTTCTAGATTTCCTGACGTAGCTTTCCTTCTGGTGATGCAGGAGCTCATTTATGTTTATTTGTTGTGGTTTTATATGATGCTTGAGGACCATACTGGAATGCAGTATGGATTCAGATTTCCAGCATTTGCACCTACAATTTTGATTCTCCAAACTTTGTTTGAAAAACTACACTGTACGCTTTCAAAATCAAGCTCGAACCAGTAAGATCAGAAACAGAGAAATAGATTTTGATGTGCTCATTGGCACAGACACCGCAAAAGGAGCAGCTGAATAGAAGGAGGCCAAGAAGAAAACACTAAGGTAGTTCATGATTCGAGGAGGTGGTATTAGATGAGCAAATGCTCCAGTAATATGCTGAATCCATTAGCCAACTCCAAATCAGACAGACAGTCCCCATGGATTTGTGTCACAAAACCTACATTTACAGGAAGAGTATTCCCCTTTGCAGGAGAGGCTTACCAAGAACAAAAACCCTTGTAATGAAAACCAGCAGTGAGAATAAATTACCATAAATTATTTGTATTTCAGCTACATGGATAATAACGTGGGTATGAGCTTCACGCTCTCCGCACGAGAACATTCATGAATATCCTGATGACACCCTGATTGCAAACAAGGATGAAGAAGCTTTAGTCTGACCATGTTCTCTCTCTTTCACTCACACAATCCATGTTTGCTGTTCTTCCTATTTAAGACAAAGTTGATATAGAAATAGTAGATCTGATTTTGTTTATCTTAAAACATAATCAAAAAAACCTTGACAGTGCATACACACACACACACATATCTTCAGGAAGAGATGAGATTTTGAGACTCTCTTATACATGACTGAATTTTCCAATACATAATTTAGACATCCGCTTCATAAAATATGTAGCCGTATGTTTTCCAGAATATTCTCTTGAAGAAAGAGCATTAGCTATCATTTTCCAAGTCTTTAAGATGTTTATAGAGTGAACACAACTTTCTTCATCTTTGCTACATGCTGTAACGTTACCTTCTGAACTGCTACTACGTTTTCCCTATTTTATATTTATCATCCAAATCGGAAGAACAGTGGTTATTTCTTTACTCTCATAACTTCAGATCTCAAAGAAAAATCAGGTTTTTGAGACTGACTGTTCGAGTGTCCTGCTACACTCTTCCTCATATTACAGTATTGTTTTAAACTATGAATTAATCCATGTATTAAAAATTAATCTATGCAGAGAGATCAAATTTCAATCTTTTTGCATACAGATATGCAACAATACCAATGTGACTGGTTGCAGAGAACATGACTGTTCTAGAATTTAGATTTATCTCCCTCCTTTAAGGAAATTAAAATTTAGAATTATTCCTTCCTACATTGTGCAATCTTTTATTGTAATTATTTGGGATTCGAACTATTGCAATAGCTATAATCTCTGGTTTCAGTAGTATAGAATCATAGAATCATTTAGGTTGGAAAAGACCCTTAAGACCATCGAGTATGATAACCTTTGTATGTGTGTGTCCATATACATTTATATAGACATATATATTTACATAAACACATATATCCTCTTTTTTTTATGATTTTCAGTTGCTTTAATATTTTCCACAACAGTGAAAATTAAATGCTGAATTTAAGTTTGCTTTTCTTGATTTCATTCACAGACCCCTTAGAAAGTAGGGCATGGACTGTGAATAGTCCATGGGCCACACACTGAATAACATGATTTCCGTCTAAACCTTGGCTAAACTATTTTAACTCAAAATAGTTTAACTCAGTTAAACCATTCAGATCTCTAAATCTAGATTTAGTTTCCTAAGTTACTGCGGCTTGGCAAAGCTGACCTTTTTCACTTTATTCAACTTATGCAGAGAATTTTCCTGATGTCACTACCCATTAAATCATTAAGTTTTGGTGGAATTATATACAGATTTTCCATCCGAGTTTGTAAACTGTTCATGGTAACTTTGCAAAGTCTCTTGGTGTGATGTCCTCAGCTTTGTAGTCAACATATACCTACTTTTGCCAATCCTAAAGTTTGTTTCTGAACAATAATTGTCTACTCTATTCTTTTGCTATTCACCACAATTTTTGACATCTTCAAATATTCTTCCGTCTCCATCTGTTAAGGCATAAGCTCCAGATATCATGGCATCAGACGTCTCAAGGACAAGTGGTGTAGATATACAACACATTAGATAGAAAGATATTTTGTTCTTGGATAAGCAACACAATGAGTTTAGTTCAAATTACTGTTTTTCTTCTTTCTTCAAAACCAATCACAATGAACATCAAGTGTTAACAGAGTAAAAGCAGTAAAATAAAATTGTATTCTGATTCTCAAACTTGGGCATATAATGAAATCTCAATCCACAAAATAACTGAAAATATAATTATTGATCAGCTTGAGAAAATAAGTAGAAAACCATATTGATAAAGAAAATCTAAAAATTCTTTCAGCTAACCATAAATCACTCCAATGCCTGAAAACACAATGTTTCAAAGAGGTTACCAAGCTTACATTTCTTTTGGTACGCATACACAAAAATGTCACCATGGGACAGACTAGGGAAATTAAGAGGAATCACCCTAAATAAAAGCCAGCTTCACTCTTTCCCAGTATCATCCCTCTGCTATTTCCTTTTTATGGTAACACGGGTAGTAGCATGTGCTGTGAAAAGATCAGAGGAAATGTCACTTACTTCATTACTCTTTGACTAATTATGATTAAACAGATGGAGGGGGGAGCTCACTACAGTAATTTTTTGTCTCCCGAGTAATTCCTGAGCAATACTCGAAGCAGAGAAACTTCTCATGCAGTGAATGAGCATGTGAGTGGACACATGGCAGTGCTGAGTGGTACCTTCAGTGGGACAATACACTGGAAACTTTAACTTTGGCCCTAATTTCTTCTTAGGCAGCGATCCATCATCTTTCATCAGTATCAAGACCATACAGGTTTAAAACTGCAACAAGTAGGAATTCATACACAAAAAGACCAGATTCTTTGATTCGTAATGGGTACTTAGCTATTGGGTTCCAAACTTTCACCGAACATAAAATCACCAGAAGCAAAAAAACCCAAGTGCTAATATATTTTTCCTTTTTACATGCCTGAATTTTTTTTTTTTAAGTTCTTGCTTCTTCACATAACCAACTATAAAATTCTCTATTTTAAAAGTAAGTGTAGCAGAAAGAAGATGGTGTCAAGTAACTTCAAAGTTACCTATACACATTCTGAGCAACCTGATCTAGTTGAAGATGTCCCTGCCCACGGCAGGGGGGTTGGACTAGATGACCTTTAGAGGTCCCTTCCAACCCAAACTATTCTATGATTCTATGATTGGCGTCCCACAGATCCACTTAAGTCACCTTTCTTTTTTGCTACCCGGGGCATCACTTCAATTCCTGACAAACTGAACCAGTGCTTCAGCACATTGACCTGGAGTTCTCAAACTGTGATGCATGTACACCACAACATGCAAACCACCTCCAAACGGTACGTAGCCCATGTGGCTAATGCCCATTCAAGAAGGTCCGACCTCCCCTACTGTCCAATGGCAGAAATCAGGAAAAAGTTTGGAAGTCAGCTCCCTAATGCATTGAGGAACCATGAAAAAGAAATAGCCTGGATTCATTACTGCCTTTGTGACCTCCTCTACCCAGCTACTTATCTGCAAAAGTAGAAGCACCTCTTTTGACAGACAGGAAAAAAAAAAACCACAATACCAAACCACACAGTAGTGTGTGGAACAACACAACAGGTCTGAAATACGCATTGGAAGTGAAACTGACTTGGCTAGAACTGTTAACTACCATTTGACTTACAGCTAAATTGAGAAGCACGTCTGAAATCTTGAATACAGCTGCAAAGCTCAGTACTGAGCATACCACATCCCAGCCCAACCACTCCGAGCTCTCAGTCTGGGTAAATTGTGAGGATGTGAATCCCATGAAGAATAAGGGCAGAGATAATACCGTGACAAGAAAAATTACTCACATTTCTGTAGGGACTAAGTGAAAAGTGGATGTAGATTTTTCTGTTATGCTGGACAAAGGAGATGTTCACACCATGCTACTGCCACAGATGCAAGAAAAGAGGGTAAGTCTTACTCCCTGGGGCCAAAGTTACTACCTCAATGCAACTGTCAGCCAACACAGAGCAGCTGCTGCTGCTCAATATCACATAGTATATGCACGTAAGAGGTGTCTCTCAGACTCGTGTTTGCAGGAACTCCTGCTGCTGGTGGTTTGGTGGCCTTGCCTGAACCATCCTAACATGGACCATAATTGCAGCGTAGAAGAGGGAACTGCGTTCTCCAACAAAGGGAGCTCAAGTGCTTCCTAAGGCATAACCTACCTTCCACTTGGCTCCTGCCGGTGTTTGGAAGGGCTCCCTGCTGCCTTGGGAGCTCCATAACGCTTAAAAGTGGCCGTCAGGCACATTTATCACTGTGCTACGCAGCTCCAGAGTGAAAACAAAGGCAAGATGCAATTAGACAGTCCTCTGGACTGCTAACCTTCCCAAGGAACTCCCTCACCAACGCTGCACTTCTCTGCATTTTTTTAAAGTAGAATCCCTTTTTTCTCGGTTTCTTCTCATTCTCTGAGAAAACAGCTATTAATTACAAAGTTTATGCTTGTTGCTTTTTGAAGCATGAAGGGTTTTTTTATTTTCAAGGATTTTATTTTGTCCAGTAAAAAAGAACTTCTCTTACTACATATTTGCTCAGCTTGTCATGCTTCCTCTCAATTACTAACTGCTTTTAGCTCAATGGAACAAGAACTATGATAATTTATGCTTAGGTTCAGCAAAATGGAGTCCTGACCCACAGGTGCTACAACAATATCAAAGTATCTTAGGTCCGCAGAAATTTGTGTACATGTACATAACCATGTCACGAAAGGAAAAAAACATTCACCCTGTCACTGGAAAACTTAAAATACTCAAAAGGTGCCCTCCTTTTGACTGCTAGGGCAGCCAGTGGGGCTGGGGCTGGCAATGATATACCAACTCAAGCATCACAACGCGGTAGGAAATTTCATCTTTGTTATTCATGACTGGCTTGTGATATAGCTGAGAACAACACGCCCACAATATCTTTGCAAAGCTGCACTGGTCTCTGACAGGACACAACACATGCTGGAAGCCCGAAAAAAGAAATCTAAATGCCGGAAACAATTTCTTCTGCCAGACAGGGCTGTCAAATTCTAGTTCATTAAAAGCATAAATGTTTCGTTGAGAGTACTGTGGATTTAAACTGTATTTTATTGGTGACATTTACCAATGCACTATGGTAATTCAGTCACTTGAATAGCTGGTATTTCTTTGCTAAACATCTTTCTCTATTCACCACTGAGAAGCTAAGGCAGAGTAAGCCTGTTAGATGATAACGTTATTTCCAGTAACACTTTTTTTCCCCACAAAATTATGCCTAGTGTTTGCCTCTTCATAATCAGTCTAATCTGGAGTAACTTTTCTGCCCCAATACACTTTCAGGGAAGCCTCCTTTTCTACTAAAGACATCATTCCCAACAGCATTAATAAAAACTGCAGATGAGCAGTTCAAGGGATAAGATACAGAGGTTGCAGTGGAGACTTACATAATACTTCCCTCTCTAATACCAACTTTCTGGGATGAAGCTTTCTTTTAACCTTCACCCAGGGCTGAGTATGTTGATGATGGAGTCTTAAAACATTCCTAAATATTAGAGCAATGATGCTTTAAAGCCACCCCTCAAAAGAAGAATGGAAACAGAAAAAGATGAGCATCTTTAAAACAGCACTTCATACACTCACAAGAATGAGGGAATGACACGGTGCCTGTGGTAACACTGTGGTAACTCAATTTGACGACACATAAGGTCCCACACATTTATATTCCCAATAATTTTAGAAGATTTTAATGTAAAAATTTTATTTACTTCCAAAGGTAACAGATTTTCCCTCGACGAAAAAAAATGTTATGAAAAAGTTTCTTTTTGCTCGCAACTCGCATGAACTCGGCCCTTTGGGATAGTCTTTACCCAGGGCAGTCCTCCCTGTGTGTCCCCCGAGCAGCCCTCTCCCTGGGCCAGCAAAACTCCCGCAGGGATTGCAGGTAGGGCAGCAGAAATGAGGTTACCTTTTGGCGATTTACTTCCAGCTGTTCGGAGAGGTGCTGTAACCTCCACTGACAGAGAGACTCGCCCGCTCCGGCGCTGTGCCTACAGCGGGACTTTCCGGCGGCAGAAACACATCAGCATCACCACAGTGGTGGAGACTGAAATGCAGATGGGGCACTGCTCCTGGGAGTCAGGCTGGGAGACAGATTAAACTGAAAAAATACAGAAATCTGCCTAAAAACGCACCTATGCTCTTATCCCTATTCCACAGGGTATCTCAGATTTAGCAGATCCCAAACCCAAGTATTCATAAAGCACACTGGAGAGTCAGGACATCCTTCCCTATCACACCTGGGCACACGAGGAACCAGAGCCCATTTCCACCTGAAGCCTCACCTTGCAATACGTTCCTAAAATTTCTAGGCAAGTACTACTAAATAATTGTAGACTTTAACTTTATACGGGATAAAACATTTTCATAAAATGACCAGGTTTTAATCCTTACTGTTTAACCCTTGGCAGCTCGGGTCCCTGTTTCTCCTCACATCGTGTGTGCCTTTTCAGCAGCAGCCACTGTGCCCTCAGTGCGAGCTGTGCCTGCTTCACCTCTGACTTCTCTCACATCCCCCTCATTTCTCTTCTTTTCCTCATCCTCCTCTCTCCCGTTTGCTCTGCAGAGCTCCCAGCAGTGCCGCATCTCGTGCTCCTGCTGCCCACACCCCCAGCCGCAGCTCAGCCCTCCTTCACTTGCCACTGGCAGCACCCACAGCCTCGGGTCCATGGGCCACGCCAGCTGACCACAAAGAGGAGGCTGGCAACAAGCACCATCTCCTTTGCTACCCCATGCCACCCTTCTCCTTTCCATGTTTCCCTGGGCTTCACCTCTATTCAGATAATTCTGTGGATACCCTTTGTTCAAAGTAATAAAAACTCCCATGGGCACCAGATAGGCAGAAGCAGAGCGCTAATTTGTAACCCACCCAGCTCCCACAAATCCAAACATGCTGAGAAAAACACTCAAACGATCTCTACATCTTACATGTGCAACAGATATCACAGCTGCCATGTCAGGTATCACCTACTAATATCAGATCGATATCAGGTAGCTAATGGCCACTTACCATCTCTTTATATGACTGTTTGTGGCTTTCTTTTCACATCTTACAGGCATCTACACGCAATTACATCAGCTTATCTAAAAGAGAGATAATTTCTCTGCAAAACTCTGGCCACATGCACCTTCTCAGACCATCAGGGCTGCAGCAGCGCTCTTACTTTAAGTAGTACGTGCTTGATTTGGGAAGTATTTTTATGTCTTTCTTTTCTGTCAAAGTTTCACACAAATCGGTTAGCATGCCGCTGTACTTTAGATCATCCTGAATAATTAATAAAGAGTTTGCCCGTTCTTGAATATATTAGCGGTGAAGAAGTATTGCTTGAACTTGTGAACTGTGATCAGCTTGCTGCAGAAGAGAAAATCTTTTCTACTCCCTTCATTACTTCTTACAACAATACGTTTGAAGAAATCTTTTGAACTAAAAGATAATATTACAAATGACTAATACTCATTAAATATAATAAATCTACCTCTTTTGTTCTACATGTACACGGTGCTAGAAAGCCTAAACAGCAATTACAGAAGGAACATCATCTTAACAAAAATTAATCTCTCTCCCTGTCCTTCTGCGATCATAACACAGGCACTTAGCATTTCAAAGCAATCTTAAAACAATCCTGGCTAAAGGCACTCTTAAGTGCAAATAAAAAAGACAGGATGGGTGAAATGTCTAGAAGGGAAAAAGTAACACAGTCTTCTCTGCCACTCATAGTCTCCAGCAATTTCAGTAACCAATCATAACCAGTGATGCAGAAACAGGAGTAAGCATGCTGGGGTTGTATCCCAGACTGTCATGGACCAGCTGGGTGACATAGGGCAGGTCACGGTCACTCTGGCTTCATTTTCTTATCTGACAAACAGCCCCTCAATAAAATATGGATTTTTTTCCTAAAAAAAAAAAAAAAAAAAATCAAAAACAAACCCAAACCAAAACAAAAATCCAAGCCCCAAGGAATGGGAATTTAAAAAAAAAAAATTTTTACTTTATTACAAACACTAAGAGCAATGTCAAAACTGAAACTTCCCTTACTGACAGACTTGTCTACAGCTCTCCCCTGTGGACTCTCTCCTATCTTCTCACAAAGTACGTGCTAATGGCCATTGGAGGAATCAAAAACAAACCCAAACCAAAACAAAAATCCAAGCCCCAAGGAATGGGAATTTAAAAAAAAAAAATTTTTACTTTATTACAAACACTAAGAGCAATGTCAAAACTGAAACTTCCCTTACTGACAGACTTGTCTACAGCTCTCCCCTGTGGACTCTCTCCTATCTTCTCACAAAGTACGTGCTAATGGCCATTGGAGGAAGGGCTGCAATGCTGGAGGTGGCCCTGAAGTTCCCACATGCTAGCGGAAAGGCAAGTTTCCAGATTTTGCTTCCACTCTTTATTCTTTCACTGCAGTTTATTTACTAAGTCAGAAGAAGTTGCTTTTAGAAATATAACGGAAAAAAATTAGAGATGTGGACAACTTGGATAAACACGTTGAGAACGAAAAACCTCAAAGCGTATTTCCAAAACCCCAACCGAATGCACAAAGCCAGCAAATCCACACTGACTGCCTATTTATAGACCTTGTCAGCACACTGAAGAGTTTTCTGAATATTCAGAACTAATTTTAGAAAGACAGGGAACTAACCTATGTTCAAAAGTCCTTACAGATATTGTTACTTGTGATTTTTACTTCATTCAAAGCAAGCTGTTGACTCGGTTCTATTACTGTAAACTTGTATTTTTATAAGCAACTTAATGACAAAAAGAGACCACATAGTTAGAATTACTATTAAAATAATGTACAGGCTGGTAACTTGCTGTCACAACCAGGGTTGATTCTCTGGAACACTGGGAAGTTTGTAATAAGATACTATACAGCCTCGTTGTCAAGTCATTAACACCATTTTAATTTCATGCTTTAAAAAAAAAAAAATCTGGGTTTGTTCTTGTAGTTGCTTGTGCACAAAGCAAAGTATAACCTACATCCAGCTACATTCAGCATTCATCCTGTCATGCTTTAGGCCCCTAATCAATTTTTAGATAACTGATCATCTTGTAAATTGGAGTGCACCATCCTGCCTTTTAGGCTTGCTTTACCTCACTGTATTGGAAACATATTGGGAGCATGAAAATCTATGTCTGCAGAAAAGATCTGTATGCGCAGTATGTGATAAATTATCCTGGAGATGCACTGTAAAGCTTTGATGGGTGAAAGGCAGACCACGCAGCTCCTTACGCTATGCACTGTGTAACAGCAGTTGACATCTTTATCAGAGCGCTCTTATTCCACTTCCATTATAATAATATCCAGAATAACTTCACTGATCTGGGTATGTTAAAAAATACATTCCTGCCCTAACAGAGAGACACATTTCTGTAAGCAACTTTATGCAGTAGACACAGCTTCCTAAAAGAGCTGTTCTTGGGGCTAATAAAGGAAAAAACCAAACATGTCCATACATAAATTTAACCACAGCCAAGGCTTTGTAATGCAGTGCTTGAAAGGCAATTTTTAAACTATCAAGTGGTTAATTTAGCTGTAAACCTGACCAGCTAACACATTTCAGCAAGTTTTCACTATTGTACTACACTGTACTACAGTACCACTGTACCACACTACACTGTTAAATTATAACAGTGCGTAAATTGTGCAATTTTGATTTAGGATGTATATTCAATGTAAGTGATTACCACAGACTTTTTGGTATGCACAGCATACTACTCAGTGCCCAAGGTCTTACAGAAATAAATTTAGGGGAAGAAAACCTAGTATTTCTCCACCGCACAAAAAACCATTTTACAATACAAGCAGCTGTACGAAGAGCAGATTTGTGGTTGCGCTTACAATTTCAAACGTGGCATTTCCTTATATTTAACTGGTCCGAATATAAGTTACCATTCTCCTTGAGCCCAGTACTTCTCATAGGGAGATCTATAACAATGGCTACTACGTCAGATTCTTAATATAGCTTTCAGCTTACCTTGCTCTTTTAGGATGAGAAAGAGATAAAAAATTAAAAGAATATATAAAAATAAAAAAATCCCCTCTTCTCAGTGCAAATTTTAGTAGCTAATATAGTAGAGAAGATACCTTTTTTCAGAACTACTTAACCACTTTTACTTTAACATTGCTTAAAATACATATATATACATATTCTTATATATATCCAAATATATATAGATAATCACAACTAAAGAGAGACTGAGACAGCAATATTTCAGCTCAAGCATGAGAGATTTACGCATGAAAGAAAAGGTAACTGCAGCACAAACTCCCATCCACCCTAAACATTTTAACTGCTATTAAAAAAATTTGTAACTGAAAAATAGTGTATAAACAACACACTGGTGCAAAAACCAGGAAATTTCTTTTTGTTCTTAACTAGATAGACTAGATCTAAATTCAAATCACGTCTCAGCACATATGAGACAACAGTCTCACAGAGCATCCTTCTTGCAAATTGCATCATCGAATAAAATAATACTTTTCTTCCATGGTTGCTTGTTAATGGACACAAATATGGAGCTTCGCCTAAGCTTGGTAACATGCAATTTCATTACTGAAAATGTACTGACCTCCAAAATAAAGACTCACAAAACTGAAGTATAATACACATTAAATGAATTAATCTTATACTATTTTAAATTTCCTGCATGAATAATTACCATGCACTTCTTGTTTGCCACATATTTTGCCCTAAGAGGGGGTAGCTGTTACAGTGGAAATAAGGAAAAAGACTTGATGTACAGCAGCCTCAGCAGATGCAGTGGCCCTTGTACCCAGAGAGGCAATACGGCATGGAAGGAGTGCATGGGCCAGGGGCAGTGGTGAAGAAGGACCCGGGGGCAGGGGGGGTGGACTAGATGATCTTTGAAGGTCCCTTCCAACCCAAACCATTCTGTGATGCTACGATTGTGCCTGTTCTACGATTGGCATAAGTCTGAGGGTAGAGGACAGAGAAAGAGACCGATGTTCCCGTTCAGAGATGACGCTGGACTTGAGGACAAGAGAGGTACGGGTTGTCATGCTGCAGGGTCTGACTTACAGCTATGGGAAGGAAGAGCAGTGGGTCACTGACCAGGTTTTGGAGAGCGTGCCCACAACTATGTGGTATTTTTGCCTCGAAATTCACACAGAATACTTGAAGATTCTCCTGTCAGAGATTTTTAAAGGACAAGCTAAGCAAGCGTAGCAATCCAAAGAGACACAGCTCTGCTTTTTGCTTTGAAAGGTTAAGATGAAACGCAGGAAGAGGGGAGTGTAATTGTTGTAAAACACAATATTGCCTGAACATCTCCCTGTTGGGAAGAATTGCTTTTGGAGAGTCTCCAGCTGCCCAGATGAGGCATTTCCATTTACATCCTTATCTGAAAGAACAAAAAATGAAGTTACAAGCTTACTTTGTCAAGACAGGCATGAAAAATGACATACACAAATAACAGAAAGCAGAGATTTCCATTTTTTGATGTACAATTAACTGCATGTGTATCATTTATTAAAAACACAAAGACACCAATCAAGTGTGCAGCATACCTACTTCTTTTCACCATGGCAGGGCTTGAAAGATAGTAAAGAAATGATTTTCGGGAGTTGCACAAAGGTACGGGATTAGTGCAGAAGAAAAAGACCCTAGCAGAGACAGGCTGGGGGAAAGTACTAAAGCAAGGAAAATTGCTTTTGGAGCAAAGGAATTCAATGAAAGCGCCACACCTCAGGACTAGCAAGCTAGAAGGGAAGGGGATCTCCCAGCTGATGCAGCAGCAGGAGATTGCCAGCTGGTGGCAAGAGTCCTTTCCACACTAACAACGTGAAGGTCCACCTCTGTCCTCAGCTAGCCTGATTGTGTTGAGCAGTCCATAACTGGTGTCTGAGATGCAAAAGCCAAGGCCATAGAATGCAGAAGAGTTAGATAAAAGAACAAAGGTTTTACTCAAAATGGTGAAAATTCAGGAGCCTTGTCAATTAGTACAGCAACTCCGGTCCGGCATGCATAAGGCTTACGGGAGAATATATGAACATACCTCTAGACTGCCTTTTTTTTTTTTTTTTAAATCAACTGTTAATAGTAAGACAAGCATAAGGCACGCTTCTTTAATGCAAAAAATCAATAGTATCATGCCAGTTCCTATTGGGAGGGAGTGGGAGGAGTGAGGAGTCTCAAAAGAAGTTAAGATTATTTCAAAGGAGAAAAAACCATTAGCGTGAGTTCTGTTGAATGATGGAAGAGTGAAAGAATTAAGATGGCTATGATGTATAAGAATATTGATTATTCCCAGGGAAACTGTATTTAAGTGGAGCAACAACTCTCATCAGTGAGAGACTAAATTAGTGCCCAGATCTGTCTTACAAAGACAGACAAAAAGGTTCCTCTACTCAAACCAGGAAAAGAGAAAATGCTGACTTCCAACCTGATAAATGTGTAAGAGAGCTACCAAAATAGAAATATTTTACACATACAAGAAAAACAGGCGTTACCCAGCACAGATTTGAAAGAGGAGCAAATCTACAGAGGCAGGGATGATTAATAAATATTTGAGTTCATGTTTTGAACAACGTAGCCCCCATGCAGCAATCTAAAGAACATGAAAATGCATTACATAAGTTTGATTGTGATATTCTTCTCTTTTCCCATTACTGACCTCATTGTATTAGCACCTTACTCTTTCATGCTTCTGCAAAATAAAACATTATTCGATTCTGAGCTATACTGACTAATAATCAAAATTTTCTGATTTTTCAAGCTAGGCTGATACAAATAGTTTAATTCACATACAGATGTGTTTCCAGCTGCACAGTAATGGCCATTAAATGTTTCACAGTACCCAAGCTAAAAAACAGAAGCTTCTTATTTGTAGACACATAATGCTACTATAATGTTGGAAGTTTCCACAAAAAAACCCAAGCCAAAATCCCAAACCAAACCTTTTTACACAGAGAAAGAAAAATTATCAAACATAACTGATTTTTTTTTTAATTAAGTTATTTTTAGAAACTAAGATATGTTCATTTCTGAAGAGGGAAGGTGTCTTATCCAGACAGGTTTTCACATAGCTGCTTTAATAATCACACAGGACTCGCAGAGTAAGATGCAAGTAGTATTTTAAAGTTCTGAGCAATAAAACCAGAGACTACAAAGATTTACAGTAACGAAAAATGCACACTGCTCTAACAGGCAAATTAACTTCACAAGTGTGACATGCGAGTGCAGCCCTGAAAAAACACATGCTGCTATCCGTACTTCATCACATACAACAGTCTTTGGCATCTAAAGCATAGACAGAAATAGCATACGAAAGACATTAAACAACAGAAACTCGTCCTGGATGTAGGTCCTGAATATCACTGTCAGTTGTTCCCAGTAAGGCAGAGCATGCGCTGACCCAGGAGGGACTCCTCTGAGCGGTTAGCAGAAATACAAAACAATTATACCCCACAATAATTTTAGCACTTCACTTGGGAAAAAATCCTCCTTTTAGCAATAAAAAAAAGAAAAACAAAACAGGAACCTATCTTCCTAGCAGGAGTACAGCATGGGACATGTAAGGATTTTAACTGAAAGAGCCCCTACACCTTCCTGTATTCAGAGTTCTTTGTTGCCTGACAGTAAATTGGAAGGACGGTCATATTTAAAAGTAAAAACATCAGGCTGTGTCTCTGGAAGGCTGCAACAGAGCCCCTGAATGAATAAGAAGGAAAGCACATTACCTTTAGCAAGTCTCCTCAGGATTTGACAGCGGCATTTAAAAGAGACAGCTATCATTCTCGCTGCCTGCCTCCCCTGGCAAAGTGCGCTCAGGGCTCTGCTCGGGTGAATGCAGCAGGAGCCTGTGAATTCCTCCTCCCGCACATGCCAGGCGAAAGGTAGCCCCGGCGGGGAGTGACAAAGCTTAATTCCCCTTGGCTGATGCAGAGATCAGCTCCGTGTCATCCAGCAAAGCTGTGTCATTCACTACTACCACCACCACCATCACCTGCATGGGGAGACGAAGGGCTTAAAAAGCGGTATTACTTTAAAAGCTAGAAAGCATCCAACTGCACAGCACAGACACGGATATTAGAGGGAGCCGTTCCCCAGTCTCTCGCATTCCCCAACTGTGCAGGGAGTGATGGTTGCTGTGCCAGGCAAAGGGCCCCGTGTTTCAGCAGACATGGTGACTGTTCCCCTCTCTCTTTCCTCACATCTTTTCTTTCCCTTATGGTTTCCTCTGGATAAATAGGACAAAAATACTAGGAATCCTACTTCTGCAGGAGAAGGAGCCTATTTCAAATGGAAAATACTCTAATCAAAGCATATTAAAGATTTAATCTTACAGAACTGTAGGGAAGAAGAAAAGAAAAAGCCTGATTTTATCCCAGGAAAGCTTTTTGACAATTGTAGACAAGTATATTACAGCCGTTGAAGCACCGACCACAGGGGGAGGGCGAGAGTCAGAGGGAAGTGATGGATTGTTGTGTGTGGGCAGGACCACTGAGCATTTGATCACACCAAAATAAATAAAATGATGCTGCATAGAGAACACACAGTGAATCAGGTTTTCTCCCCTCACTAGAGAAGAGAGCAGCTTTTAGCGCAGCTGAGAATTTATTTCACCAAACATTGCACCATTTGTAAGATTTTGTAAGATTTCTTCAGCCCACTGGGAGTTTTACATCCTCTTAGGCCTATTCAGACAGCAAATTAACCTGCCTCTACAATTCATTCAGAAAACGATGAAGTGGAGCACACCACTTAAGCAAGAGCTCCATCCCACCTTTATAGAGCCAAAAATTTAGGAAAGATCAAAACTCCACAGCCATTCTAAAAACCAAGCAAGCAAGCAAGCAAGCAATGAAAAATAAGCCACGTAAAGTTTGTCAAGTCAGATTTATGCACAGAAAGCAAGTGCTGCATCATATACTCTCCTTTAAAACAGTAGATAATTATTTCTTTGTCAAGACTTCTGCTTCACTTGGGTGATATATTTAAAACTGTCTTCATATACTCTGTCCCATTCACTTGCTTTCATTTCAAAGTTGCTCAGTTTATCTTCTGACATCTTTTATCCATTGCTATATTTAATGTTATGGTCCAGCGTTAGGGTGCACATCTTCTACTGTCAGCTACAGAAAGCCAGGAAGAGGTACGGACAGCTTTCACACTTGGAGCTGTCTCTCTCTCCCTGCCCGCTCTGCACTGCATCAGCAGCTCCGTGCTTCCCATATTCCAACTTGCTATTACAGTAATTGTTTTTCTTATTTTTGTTTTCTTGGTTATGGCAACAGCCGTATTTCCAAGGCCAAGGTGAAACATTCCATCAGCACAACTGCAATTGCCCAGACAGGCCTGGTGAAAATTGATTTTATTTCGTTGTCATTAAAACCAGATAGGGGTAATCAAGTCACCTGTTCACCAACCTTGTTATTGCTTCTTGTAGCGGCTGTTGTTCCAAACAGCTGTAAAATCCAACCAGCATAAAAACAGATGCACCTGAAGCCGTGGGCTGATCACTCCAGCCCCGTAACCACAGACCTCCGGCCAGGGATGGACAGGGCAAGCAAGGAGGGGTGAAACTAGGGGAAGAACATGGAGGTTTAAGCCAGTGTAATTCAGCGGTCTGGAAAGAAAATGAAAAATCTTGGACTATCACGGAGGGGGAAGGGGAGAGGAGTTTTTATTCTCATCCCCCCCATAAAGACAAAACCAAGAGAAGAGTAAGTGGCGCTCTGTCTGCCAATGCTGCCAATATGCTTTTTGAGGAGAAAATTTGCCACCATTCTTTCTTGCCACCTCCTGCTCAGGTAACAGGACTTCACACCAAATAATACCAATCAATACCACTCTGTAACCAATTTCCTCTCTTTGTGCTCCACTAGAAAAGCTGTTCCAGACACCATCACAAGGCCACAGCCTCTGCTTACAGTTCTTTCAGGTTTGAGATGCCGAAGCTGCCCTGGACTTGCTGCTCCCTTTCTGCAGACCAGCATCCAGAATTCATATTGCTGCCTTTTCATCTGCCAGGTGCCTGTCCTTGATGCCGTAAATCTTGTCATGCACAGACAGACCCATTTAAACATCTCCCCTTACACCTCAAGGGTAACCAGAAGATAGAATCATAGAATCATTAAGTTTGGAAAAGACCTCTAAGACCATTGAGTCCAACCGTCAACCCAACACCACCATGCCCACTAAGTTGTTCCTAAGTGCCGCATCTACACGTCTTTTAAATACCCCCAGGGATGGGGACTCAACCACTTCCCTGGGCAGCCTGGTCCAATGTTTATCCACTCTTTCAGTAAAGAAATTTTTCCTCACGTCCAATCGAAACCTCCCCTCGTGCAACTTGAGGCCATTTCCTCTTGTCCTATCGCTAGTTACTTGGGAGAAGAGACCGACCCCCACCTCGCTACAACCTCCTTTCAGGGAGTTGTAGAGAGCGATGAGGTCTCCCCTCAGCCTCCTCTTCTCCAGGCTAAACAGTCCCAGTTCCCTCAGCCGCTCCTCATAAGACTTGTTCTCCAGACCCCTCACCAGCCTCATTGCCCTTCTCTGGACACGCTCCAGCACCTCAACGTCCTTCCTGTAGGGAGGGGCCTAAAACTGAACACAGGATTCGAGCCTGTGCGGCCTCACCAGTGCCGAGTACAGGGGCACAATCACTTCCCTACTCCTGCTGGCCACACTAGTTCTGATACAGGCCAGGATGCCATTGGCCTTCTTGGCCGCCTGGGCGCACTGCCGGCTCATGTTCAGCTGGCTGTCAACCAACACCCCCAGGTCCTTTTCCGACAGGCAGCTTTCCAGCCACTCTTCCCCAAGCCTGTAGTGCCGCATGGGGTTGTTGTGGCCGAAGTGCAGGACCCGGCACTTGGCCTTGTTGAACCTCATACAGTTGGCCTCGGCCCATCGATCCAGCCTGTCCAGGTCCCTCTGCAGAGCCTTCCTACCCTCCAGCAGATCAACGCTCCCGCCCAACTTGGTGTCGTCTGCAAACTTACTGAGGGTGCGCTCAATCCCCTCATCCAGATCATTGACAAAGATATTGAACAAGACCGGCCCCAGTACTGAGCCCTGGGGAACACCGCTCGTGACCGGCCGCCAACTGGATTGAACTCCATTCACCACAACTCTCTGGGCCCGGCCGTCCAGCCAGTTTTTGACCCAGCGCAGAGTCCACCTGTCTAAGCCGTGAGCCGCCAGCTTCTCTAGGAGAATGCTGTGGGAGACGGTGTCAGAGGCCTTACTGAAGTCCAGGTAGACCACATCCACAGCCTTTCCCTCATCCACTAGGCGGGTCACCTGGTCATAGAAGGAGATCAGGTTGGTCAAGCAGGACCTGCCTCTCATGAACCCGTGCTGGCTGGGCCTGATCCCCTGGTTGTCCCGCACATGCCTTGTGAGCGCCCTCAAGATGAACCGCTCCATAATCTTCCCCGGCACCAAGGTCAGGCTGACAGGCCTGTAGTTCCCCTGCTAGATACTGCAAGATGATCGTTTAGCTGCCCTAATATTTGTTCTTTGATTCTTCCCAGTCAATACAGACGAGGAAGACTGCGTAGAGCGTGGGGTCAGCACTGTCTAAATCAGGCAGACAGTTCTCCGCTCCCACCTCTTTGGAGACAAACCTTGCCATCACCTGCCGGCATCAGAGCCAAGTGAACGTGCAGTGCTCCTCCTGCCCTTCAAAATAAGGCGGTTTTGGTGAGCAGCTCTCGACTCGAGAGTTCACTTCTGTATTGTCTCCTTCAGAGCACAATTTTGACATCCTTGAGGACTTCTGCTGTGCAGAGAACGGCAAGAGGTTGCATCTACACCATGAGAAAGAACTGCTCTCTACTTGTCTTTGTGATCTGACTCCACGACTTACCCTGGTTCAGCCCCCTTGGTAGAGGAGGCAAAAGAGAGCACACTTATGGAGCTAGGAGGTCACGACAAACAGAGTTCAGACACAGGAGGAAAAAAAAAAAAATCAAGCCTTTGTGTAAGAACATGCTAAGCCCCAATTGTGATTATGTAAAAATGTATATAAATATACAAAACTGTAATAGCAATACAGAAACTGTGATACATATGCAAAAACAGCTGCAGACCTGGTCAGAGAAGGCTTTACTAATGGAGAAAAGAGGTAGTCCTTAATCCAAAAAGCTTATTGTATTGTTTACTACTACTTCTAGATGACTGATGCACATGCTAGCCTCTGAAGCACAGCAATAGCCACTTCCAACCAAGTCAATAGGATTATTTTTTGCTTATGTTTCTTCAGACAACTTTTCTGTCCTTGCCAAAGGAAGTCATGTGCAGATTTGAATTCCTCACAAAGATTTCATAAGACAAAGATTTCGTACTTCAAGTGCAGCACTGAATGTAATGATACATTGTATTTACTGCAGGGTTTTTTCCTGGTTTTTGGTAGTTCAAGAAAAGTAATCCAGTTATCAGAACAATTTCTAAAATATTCACTCATGACGTTCATGGTTTTACCACCTTCTTGCAGGACAGCAATCACCAGGATTGCCAGAACTGTTCTTGCCCAAGGTCCTGCTTCTGAAATGAATTTAAGTACACCGCGGGTATTCTTAACTGTTCAGAATATTTTTTTTTTAACCAAATTAAGGATGTTGTGATTATTAAATGTCTCAACTTTCCACAAGTCAGCCATCATTTTCTGAGGTGTCAGTCATTCAGCTCTGCAGATGGACTCAACTAGTTGTTCAGGAGAAAAAAATGGGGGAGGAGGTAAAAAAAAAAAAGAAAAAAAGGGGGGGGGGGAACTCTGCAGATACTCAACTAGTTGTTCAGGAGAAAAAAATGGGGGAGGAGGTAAAAAAAAAAAAGAAAAAAAAAGGGATATTAGGAGATCTAAAACCTTCAGACATACTGAAAACTTACTTATACTCTATATAACACAGGTTAAAGTCTTTACTAATTACATTTCTTCCTTAGTAATTAACAGAGCTACAAATTTTATTACTATTTACTCTGGGCTCATCTGTAAAAATCTCTTTTTTAATTTTGATCCTTTTGGACAGCAGCATGAATTTGTATCACTTTTATTGCTGCATTCATTTCTTTCTTCAGGAGTCTGAAAGGTTATTTAAAAACTCTTGGATATATATAACAAATATTTTCTCAACCAAATTTGTATTCATAAATACTCAATAGAAGGTCAGTAGATGAAAGAAGCTTATATTTCCATATGATAAGACAGGCAATATAATATACGTATCCTATTTAACACCATCCTCTTGTTAATCTTATCAGATCACATTAGCTGAAATAAATGAATCAAAAAAGTTAAGATCTATTACACTTCTCTGCAGGATAAAAAAATTTATGTCATGAAATTTCTCTAAATTAAATTGAAGATTATAATGTCTATATAGTGTGACATTTAGATACAATCAGGAAATTTCTGTGAAAATACAGTATTCAGTGAAGAATACAAATTCTGCAAGATATCAAATGGTGTTTGGAGAAAAAAAATTAAGTTTGCCAAAACCGCATTTTTTTAATCCAGAAAACATAACTCTAATGCTCACACCCTTCCGTTTCATAGCAATATATACCCAGAAGATACTTCTTGGTTCAATTCCACTCACACGCTGCATCAAATATTTCCTTTCACACACTGACTGAGCAGCATCTTAAAACCAGTTACACCCCTCTCCCCTCTTTTACTTTACAGGGGATTTGTCTGTGTGAGCTGCCGTAATTGTTTTTGGATGTCGCATGCTCCTGTTCTTCTTTGCGGGTCAAGTTTGTGTGTCACCACTATGAAGGGGATGCACCACAGACTACTCACTTGGTCAAAGTGCTGTACGCCGAAGACCCAGTCCTTTTAGAAAGCCAACCCATGGGGTTCAATGAAGACAGCGATATACTCAAAATACAGCCTCAATGAAACACTAAGACAACCAGAAAGACATGCAGGTATCAAATGTTTAACGTGTCAGGAAGACACAAATGATATCTAATGGATCCATCCGGTTAAGAAAACTGACATGAAATACTATGAACTCTGAATGCATTAAGATTTTGTACAACTGAATATTTTGTTCCATCATTTTAAAAGATATCACTAGCACCTACCACATTATTCAAATCAAAAGTCATATTTTTAACCAAAAAGAGAATTAATTTAGCTCTGAAAATAATAAAAGACCATATGGATACTTCTGTTTTGAAAACTGAAACATTTCCACTGTCGTATTTGATACGTCCTCATATCAATCAAGAACTAGCAACAAAACCAAGAATCTCAATCTTAACAAAACAAAATTTGAACATTTTTCATCCCAAAGACACGAGCTGTATTCCCATGCACCAGCAGACTCAGGCAATCCAGCATTTTGCAGCGGATAGTGTTTTATTACAAAGATTCCCCTTCACTACAGGGAGAGGGAATAAAAAGGAAAGCGCAATGAAACCATCCTGTTGTTTCCCAGCGCTCAGATTATCAACGCAGACAACTTGTCAGCTTTGCATAATTTGGAGGGTCTTGTAAATTTACATTTTTATTAAATCAACTACAGCAGCTATTTTCCAGCTACATTAACCATCTTTGCAACAGTGCTGGACAATTTCACACAGACATTGCAGCAGAAGGCTTTACAGGTCATGAAAAGTCGTTAAGAGGTGCGGTGGCTCCCAAGGACCGTTGCTGGAGAACATTTCACGTAGAAGGAGCAGCATGTTGGAAAGCAAGGATACGTGTATGCTGAAAGTGGTAAGAGGTGATGAGAATAAATCTTATAAAGATCTGAGTGGATGCCAAAACACCATTGCTGTGGCACCATACAAATATGGTAGCTTCATTGCCTAGGAATAGATTAGTAAAAAATAATCCAGCGGCTTTCTGGATAGAAAAAGAAAATCTTAATTTGTTGGCTCCAAGCAACGTTAGCCTTTTTGAATCGGCAGGTATTAAACAACTGGTGGTAAAATCAGTCAATATTACAACATTCTGGGGTGGCTTTTTGTTAACACTTTTATAATACAGCAAAGAATCACATTTTAATTGATTTTTTTAAAAGTCTGAGTTAGCAATATATTTTATAAAATTTATCATGTAGTATTAAAGGAAACAGAATAAATACACCCTTTCTATATGAAAATAACTCTCCAGCACACACTACCCTCTAGCATAACGTAAGGAACAGCATTCCCTATATTATCCTCTCAGCAATCCCACGCCAGAGCTTCACAGAAATGCTTTATGCCAGTCCGTATCAATTACTGGCAAAAATTAAAACTGTCCTTTGCAGTGAAACTGCGTTGATATACAAAGGTTGAGAGATGTTTCTTACTGGAGAAACTGTCCTCAAAAGACCTTTGAGATATGTAGCACAACTCTGACTTTTCATTCCTAGTCTCATTTCAGTTGCTGATTGTTCAGCTTTTCCCAGGCTTTCCTAGCTGCAAATCTTTGTTTAAAAATAATTAGGGACTTAAGAGAATTACAAAATATGAAGATACCGCATGTACTACAAAAATTAGAAGCTTTTAGTAGCACAAGTACGTTGCAGTCTCTCAAAGGTAACTTCAAGCATAGCCACAACTAGTTGAGATTTAATTCAGGAAGAAGTCTCTTCATGAAACCAATAGCTTGTGAACCATTTCAGATATCACTCCGTTTCTAGTACGTACATGTGTCTGTACCCTTTCTTTGGTTTGGTTTACGATGACAGAAGAGAGTGTTTTCTTTCAGAGAGCATTACTAATAATTTGTCCTTGTATCTTCTGAACTAGCAATAAGTAAAAAACCTATAATTTTTCAAAATATAATGAAACAAGCCACAACCAAGGTAGTCTGTCTGCCCTCCCAGCAGAAGCAGTGAAAGGACTAGGTACCACAAACTGTGCCTTCCAGGATGCTTGTAGATCTCATGGAGAGGAACAACAAGTAACAACCCTGTTCAACAAACACAATCAGCCCAGCATGGGCTCCTGCCAGCAACATGCATATAATTACAGGCTCTGGGATTTAATGTAATCTCAAAACTAAAGGATGACTCTGTCTTACAAGTAGCTTCCACATGCTGCAGTACGTGGTTAAGGACTCCTGTAATTACAATTTCTGTAAGGCTTTGTACTTTGTAGAGGCTTTTTCAATTAGTCAAAATGATGACCTTCCTATTGCTACATCAGTCTTTAACAAAGCACAGCTAAGCATTTCCTCAAAATTACCATACTGGAAGCGGGGACAATCTCTTACACTTAGCAGAAAACAGCTGTTCTTACTCTCATTTAAAAACAAAAAAAGATTATGATTCCACTGAAACCACTTGAACAAAAGTGGAATAATTATACCTCTCTCTAGCTACACTCCTTTGTTTCTGTATTTTTATCAACCTATTTAGCAGCCGTGAAATTGGAATATCACACTAGAAAATAAAATGTGTATTTGGGGGGATGAGTCCAGAATATAACATAAGGTCATTTAATCTACTACAGGAGATTTTTAGGAATTAACTCAGTATGGCTTTATGGACAAGCCTTTATATTCAAGATACTGTCAAAAAGGATGGCGATGGAAGATTATGGCTCTAGAGATGCAGCACAAAGAAGGGAAAGCACAAGCAGAGTTTCAACCAGCGACACCTCCAAGCCTTGCAAGACGAAGGGAGACACTGATTCACTGACACAGTTGTATTCCTACTTGTGTGCAAGCTGCAGGAGGACATGGTAGCAGGTGCTTTTCCAAAACAGAGTGGGTTTCTATACTGAAATTAGGTTGCATAGCGTATGCTTGCCTGCGGTGCGAGCAACGGCCAGCCAACTGGCACTGACCACTGCACCTTCCCAAGCCATATCAGCTATTTCATCCCAGAAGCAGAATTGGTATGCCTGAAAACCAAAGATAAACCGAAAATCCAGAAAAACTGATCGGATTTACAGGACAGGCAAAAACAAGCAACAGGGGAAAGAAAAAAAAAATTATTCCAGTTTGAACAACGGGCGCTGACTCTCCTGATTACGACGTGTTTGTTGGATAGAGCTGTTAACTCAACTTGCTAGCGGGTTCACATTTTACTCCAATTCCCAAACTTGCGCAGCACTGTCCTGTCCCTATGCAAGCTGTGCTACACAGTGACACCGGACACACAAGGGGGTACCACCCTGGAAGGAGACGAGTAGGTACTGAGCAACCTTTGGATGAAGTCTGACAATTCCCTAACAGGAATGGTGTGATCCTAGTGCTGACATAGGCTTGTGGTACGAACCTTGCAGTTCCCAGTTTGCTGATCTCTGCAAGAAGAAATGATCACTGCCTTTTCATCCTGCACACTACGTATGTGTGTGCAGACCTTGCAAAGGCTTGGAGGTCAC
The DNA here is from genome assembly GCF_000699145.1 of Aptenodytes forsteri. Taxonomy (NCBI): domain Eukaryota; kingdom Metazoa; phylum Chordata; class Aves; order Sphenisciformes; family Spheniscidae; genus Aptenodytes; species Aptenodytes forsteri. Next base: position 3,685,073 of record NW_008795442.1, read on the forward strand.
ACTACAGCACACTGCATCCCAGGCTTGCCCTGCGTACCTTCTGGGAGTTTTTCATTTGGCGACACAAAATTTAACTCGTTTGGAAATTTTGCCATCTTCTGAGGACTGACAATCAGCCACCACTAAGGAAGAATGAAATGCACAGTGGTCTGTTACTGTAGTCTGGTTTAACACACGGGGAACAGGAAAGACATAGCAGAATTGGGGTGAGGAAGGAAATCTTCCTGCCAAGTGAGAAGGTCCTTCTATGCCTGCCTGGATCCCTCTGCAGCATGAATATACTCTGCTCCCCTACTGTCACCTGGGAGCACTACCACACCTCCCTAGCGCTGTTACGGTTGTGGCTGATGACATATTCTGTGGCCTCCCGAGACCAGCAATGTCAATACCCTATAGACTGCCTTGGACTCAGTTTCTATCGCATGGCAACCTGTGACTCAATGACCAAGTTATTTCCTCTTGTTTTGTGTTCTGAAGTAAAATTTGTGAGAAAAACATGGCTTTAGCTGGCCTCAAATTTGAAACCCAGCATCCACACCAGGTCTTCTCTGGCATCTTCTGAAACTATGCACCTATATGAGAAGGCACATCCCTGAAGTTTCTGTGCAAATACATCGGTGTTTGTAGTCTCGGGAAGAGTGTCGTATCATTGTACATCAGTGTATCACAGCATATGGCCAGTATCATTGACACTTCTGTACAGCCTTTAAATCCCAAGCCTTTGTTTTAGGTGATGATTTTTAAAATGGAATTAATGAATAATTAAAGAATTTTGGATCACCATTTGAACTATAACTTTTTAAAAGGTATTTAAATCTCTGAGCCACAATCACATATAAACAATAAGAACTGAGACCTATTGAGATTTGTGTGCTCTTCCACTGCAGATACCTACATCCCACCAGGGACTGCTGCACCACACAATGCAGTACACTTTGAATTCACTAGCCTAGCTCAAGGCTTGGAAATAAAGTGAGTTAGTCTGAATTAATTCTGTGTTACTACGGCCAGACTCTCTCTGGCAGCTAAATGAGAGCTAGCTTGGGTATCTCCCAGTGCCGCACACTGTAAAAAAACCTCTGTGTGTTACCAAATACTTTTATCATCATAGTTTAGTGAAAAGTCACACAATTAAGCATCCAAATACAAGATGTAAGAACAAGGAACACAGACCACACCTGCAGTACCAGGCAGCGTATCCCAGAATACAATGACTCTAAAAATGACTGAGCAGATCATTCAAGGTAAGTAAATGAACAGCAACTGCGACAACAGGTTTAATGCAATCATCGCTTGTATAAATGGGAGAAGACTGAGTACAAGTACTGAAAAGGTCGCTACCTGCCTTGTGCAGGGAGACCTATACTAGAACCCGATATTCAACTCCAGTACCTATGCTGGGCTTTGCTTGGTTTGGATTTGTTCATTTGTTTTTAAAAGGTTGAAAAACTGGACAGGCTGTCGAGAAGAGTACCAAGACTGATTTGAGGAATAAAAATGCCTCGTGCAGTGAAAGACTCAGCAAGCGTAATATCATATTGGAAGAGTTTGGACTGTGACTTGATTACACAGCATGTAAGAGCTGTCATAGAAAGGATGTGTTGAGTGCTCAAGAGCTTCTCCATCACTTGATGGACAAGGGAGGCAATGAAAAGCTGCACAGGAAAAACAAATGGGCGGAACGCAAAGCCAGTAAAATTCAAACTAATCACCACCTTCTGATGGGAAGGTCTACTGACGGATAAAACTATCAAAATGGTTCTCTGAAGAGCCACTGCCTGCCTGCCTTTCTGAAATACGCATTTTTGCAAAACATCAGTTATTGGACTTGCTATAACAATAACAGGCTGGATGCCACATCCTGCTTACACGGAGGGTAACCAAACATCCTACGTGTCTTTTCTTGCCTTAGAAAGTATACAAAGCAAAAGATGAGATTGTGATGGCCTCCTGCTGTCTGTGTCTACTTTAAACTACTGCTTTGAATAAAAGAAATGGACACCATTAAAAAATGGACTGGAAGTCTTCAGGCTATTTTCATCCTTAAAATACTAACCAGGTTTGCACAACGGTGAAATCTATACAAATAAAGTGTTATTAAAAGATAGGACTTGCTACAGAACATGTTTTATCAAATATATAATTAACATCCATATAAAAATCTTTTTATAATCAGAATTCCTAATGTGTTAGAAAAACTGCCCCATTATGCTCCAAAACTGCTCCATGTTCTCAAAGTACCAACACTTCCAAGAGCAGGGAAACCCTTTTGTGCACCATCCTCACCCCCACACATCCCTTCCCTTTTGCTGTAAAAGAAAGAACAGGATCCACAGCAACAGATGGCAAAAATGTATGTACAAAGTAGCATAAAGCATGTTATTTACATCAGGAAAAGAGAACATCTATAACATAATTTCAAAGGAAATTATCATCATGTTTTGCTCTCAGGAAACAATTAAAACAAATGAAGGAAAGGTTCCTAGGCAAGGGGTTGAAGTATTTGTAACATAAGTCTCAAAAGCGAAAGGTTGATAACCTCAAGCTTGTTTTACAGTCATTCCTCCATGGATCATTAGTGCTTTAGTGGTGTCCCACTGCTATTCATCACACTTTTAATAGCTCCTTCTAAAATACTCTTCAAAAAAGTCTGAAGCTTGGCCTGACAACATTAACACTTAAAAGTCTGTATACATATTTATGAGGTTTGGGGAGGGGGGGTGTCCCTCTTTTTTTTTTTTTTTTTTTTTTTTTACATGGCTGGTGGGGTGTCTTGGGTTTTTTCCCTCAACTTTTGGGGTCCCCTTTTTTTTTTTTTTTTTTTTTTTTTTAAATCAGAGAAATCCTACAATCTCCTAAGGTAAACATGACATCATATACAATAATGATCAATAACAAACTGGGAGCATGTAAATACAGAGGCAAAACAATGTATTCAAGATAAAAGATGCCAGTCAGTAAAACAAATGTTCATCACAGAAAATTAAAAGGATAACTGGAAAAAACCCTAAACCACTAGCTATCTTCCTATAAAGGACAAATTCTTCATGTATTATTGTAAACTTATCACTTGTAAACTACCAATTGGTAGTGACAAATCATTGTTTTAATTACTTTTCTAATACTCCAACATTCTTATACAAAAACCCTCTCACAAATTTCTTTTGGACTGTCAGGTATGAATTAATACCTTACCAACAGACATCAAACTTCAAGTTCTGTATTACATTTCCACTAACCAACTAGTAATTTTGCCTGGAACTTGCATATATTTTTTAAAAGTACAAACAACCCCACCTTGAATTCCTGACGAGTTCAAAGCTCTCAGGTTGGCTTTAGGGGCTTGAGAAGAGTTACAGCCTGGGCCGGTCCGAACGCCCCCGCCAGCTGCCCGGGCTCAGAGGGGAGGCAGGCAGGCTGCCCCAGCGCAGCCCACCGCTGCCACCCCAGCGCTGCTCTGAAAGCTGCCACTTCGCTCCATCTTGTCACAGTCAAAAATCTTCTTTTTGAAAATGTTTCACATGATTCAATAAATCTCAGTGAAAAATTCTTAATAACTCATTCTAATTTTTCCCTTATTTTTCCACACTTCTCTGCAACTATTGCGACCTTTCAAAATTTCCCTTAAAACTTGTCTCCTCTCTCCACAGATATCTGGGCTCTTCTAATAATTATCCATTGGATACAAATATGCTATATGCATAAATTTTTACCTTTCCTCATAACCTGGAGCTGAAATCCACCTGCTGCTTTTTACGGAACCCTTTCTGTTTACTCCTATGTTTCAATATGGGAAGCAGCCGCAATTTAATTTAATAGTCTTGGTGCAGTCCAACAGACTATTCAGTAGAGGTAGTTACTTTCCTGTGCCTGTGACATGCCCTTTCTTAGTACAGCATTAGTAACTCCTTTTCGCAAGTATTACTGCTATTAGATTACAGCAAACCTAACTGCCATTTGTCCACACGTGCCAGTCCCTCTATGCACCACTGCTTTCCCAGCTTTCCATTCACAGTATATCATCATAGCTTGGATTATTTCCCCACAGATGCATTAACTTGCCAAGTCATACGATATTCTTCTGCATATTACACATCTCTAGTTGTTTTAAAGACTAGCTAAACACATCTCCGCTCTTATTACTATGTAGGTATCCTGATCTAATTTCATCTGCTAATTTTATCAACAGTTAACGAGGTTGTGAACTCACTACTGCCTTTGTTATCCTTGAGTCAACTCCTGGGGGTGTTTCTCAACCAAGTCATTTTGAGGTCTTTTCCCTTGTTAGATCATGAGCATTTAAAATTCCACAAATACTTCAAAAGACACACAAACATCCTGAAGTATTGCATCAAGTACTAGTATTTTTTCCATTAACTTTGTATTATATTCCAAACTGTGACAGAGTTTATTATTTACAAATCTATACTGCTTATTAACTATGGTCACATTATCTTCAAAACCTGAAATCCCTCTCCTTCTTTAATGTTTATTCAATATTTATTTCACTACTGAAATTTTATAGAAACCAGCACTAAATTAAAGAGAAGATCGCGGCCAAAGGTACTTCCCTCTTTTTTTTTCCTCTCCTCTTTCTAAGTACACATATTAACATATTCCATGGCACGTTGCTAGCTTTCTGTTCAAATGTAAGGTCAAACTCTACCTGGACAAGCACAAACAGGCTGCATCTATAGATACCAGAGATCAGTGTGTTCAGAGTCAGAGACAGAAAGTTGGCAATACTGTATGCTTGAACTTCTTTGTACTTGTTCATGTGTCACAGGCTTTATGAAAACCAGCCCATACAGCAATCGCTGTAAAGCACTTGCACTTCCCACCCCCCCCAACATACATTTAGGTTTGCATGACGCCAGCTGCTGTACTTCAGCAATGAAAATAAACTTAGTACCACAAAGAGAAGGCTGTGTACAGATTCTCTCTATGAACTTACTTGGAAAGAGCTACATAAACTTAGTTGATCAAAAGGGAGTCACAAAAGGATGAAATATTTTGCAGAGGCATATGCCAATGGTACTGCACCAACCTCCAAGACCTGCTGCCTTACCGGAAAGGTCCATAAAACTGCTGAGGTGATGGAAATGCTCCCAAGCTGCCGCTTGGAATGCAGAAACGGGATGGTAACTGTGCCATTTATTTATTTTAAAAACAAGGCAAGGAGAAAGGGGCCCAGGCGTTTTAACAGGAAATTAGAAAGCTAGCTGATCTAAATTCACCACCTATCAAAGCTTTAACAGCCCAAGTTCCCCTCCCCCTGCTCCCCATTCCCAATCTCTCAGCTGCATCCGAACACTCACGCTGCTGCTAATGGATAAAAATGGAAACAAACGTATGCAACAAATCACAGCAGGCTCCTGTGCCAGCTTCCCCCTTCTGATTCATCAGACCCAGATCTTCATACTGCTGCAATGTATTAAAATCAATGTTCTGCCTCTTCATTATTGTCATTATTTCTCTTTCACTTCAGAAGTTTCCTTTCCTTCAGATTGCTGCCTGACCAGCTTGTCAGGACATATTTAAATCACTATTTTGTGCGTATGCACATGTGTGCCGTGCATCTGGATGCCACCTCATTACCATCTGAATTCCTATCATTTCTGCTGGGGCACAAAAACGTAGGGGTAAAAATCATGTCAAATGACAGACGATTACAGCCATCTATCTCCATCATTTAAAAATCTGAAGTAACTGCAGCTTTTGCCATCAGCTCATTTCATTCCTGATAAGAAAACCTAAATAAAGATTGAATGCAGCACTTTCTGTGATGCATGAAAACGCAATGCAGCTCAAGCAGAAGGCATTAAAGATTCATCCTCCACTTGGCCAGAACTGGGGCTTCAAGCTGCTTATGTCAACATCACCTATGACACCTGAGGCTCACCTTCCAGGTCATGAAGGAAAACCCCTAAAGGTGCAAGCTGTTAATAGGGAATTCAGACATTCGGAGTTGGGTGAGTGGTGAAGTTACTCTTTGAGAGGGAGAAGTCCTACCTAGAGCAAATGCAACCAAGACAGCCCATGTTTACGGAGCAATTGCTATCGCTGGTCGAGCTCCAGATCAGAGAAGCTCTGCTGGTACTGCCGTCCAGCAACAGGGATGCTGGCTCCTGCAGTACTGCCAAACGCACACTGGACGAAACAGATGAGGCTGCAGGAAGTTAAGATGCACAATCCTAGTATAGTCTAAAGAAACAGAGTATAAAAACATATATAAATAGCAAATCTCTGCTTGCTTTCATTTGGATACAAAAAGCCGCCAAAAAAGGAAGCATCTTCCTTAAGTTGGTCATAACACAGGTACCCACTGCACTCCCTCCCACAACAACATGCCAGTGTCTTGATTTTTTTCTTTTAATTAGAAGCACAGCATTCTCCCGAAAGAGGTGTTTCATTTATGCCAATTCATGTCTTATTGTCATGAAGACAAGC
>NW_008795443.1:0-479 GCF_000699145.1 Aptenodytes forsteri
GTCCCCGGTGTCCCCAGGTGTTCCCCAATATCCCCGGTGTCCCCAACGTCCCCGCTGTCCCCAATGTCCCCGACGTCCCCGGTGTCCCCAGGTGTTCCCCAATGTCCCCGACGTCCCCAGTGTCCCCCAACATCCCCGGTGTCCCCAACGTCCCCGGTGTCCCCAATATCCCTGCTGTCCCCAGATGTCCCTGATGTCTCCCAACGTCCCCAATGTCCCCCACGTCCCTGGTGTCCCCGATGTCCCCGGTGTCCCGATGGCCCCCCACGGCCCCGGCGGCCCCCGGTGTCCCCAATATCCCTGATGTCCCCAGGTGTCCCTGATGTCCCCAATGTCCCCGATGTCCCCGACATCCCTGATGTCCCTGATATCCCCAATGTCCCCGGTGTCCCTGATATTCCCAGTGTCCCCGCTGTCCCCGGTGTCCCTGATGACCCTGGTGTCCCCAACGTCCCCGGTGTCCCCTGTCCCCACCTGAC
>NW_008795444.1:0-1026 GCF_000699145.1 Aptenodytes forsteri
ATGGGGCTGGGGACCCTTCCTGTGGGGGCTGAGGGCCTTCCTATGGGGCTGGGGACCTTCATATGGGGCTGAGGACCCTCGCATGGGGTCTGAGGACCCTCATATCGGGGCTGGGGACCTTCATATGGGGCTGAGGACCCTCGCATGGGGTCTGAGGACCCTCATATCGGGGCTGGGGACCTTCATATGGGGCTGAGGACCCTTGCATGGGATCTGAGGACCCTCATATGGGGGCTGAGGACCCTCATATGGGGCTGGGGACCCTTGCATGGGGTCTAAGGACCTTCCTATGGGGCTGAGAACCTTCCTATGGGACTGGGGACCCTCATGTGGGGCTGGGGGTCCTCGCCGGGGGGCTGGGGGACCCTCGCATGAGGCTGGGGACCTTCATATGGGGCTGGGGACCCTTCCTGTGGGTGGTGGGGACCTTCCTCTGGCTCATATGGGGCCGTGGACCCTTGCACGGCGACTGGGACCCCGTATGGGGCTGGGGACCCTTGCACGGGGAATGGGACCCTCATATGAAGCCGGGGACCCTCGTATGGGGCTGAGGACCTTCCTGTGGGGCTGGAGACCCTCTCACGGGGGGCCGAGGACCCTCCTGTGGGGCTGAGGACCCTCCTGTGGGGCTGGGGGTCCCCCCCGCAGGCATCCTGGAGGTGCTGTACTGCGTCCTGATCGAGAGCCCCGAGGTCCTCAACATCATCCAGGAGAACCACATCAAGTCCATCATCTCCCTCCTGGACAAGCACGGCCGCAACCACACGGTGAGAAGGGGTCTCCTCCCCCGGGGTCGGCACGCACACGCGTGTGCAGGCGTGTGCAGGCGTGTCCCGGTCCCCCGTCGTGTGTCACGTGTGTGTGTGTCCCCCCCCCCCAAGGTGCTGGACGTGCTCTGCTCCCTCTGCGTCTGCAACGCCGTGGCCGTCCGCTCCAACCAGAACCTCATCACCGAGAACCTCCTGCCCCGGCGGGACCTGCTGCTCCAGACCGGGCTGGTCAACTACGTCACCAGGTGGGTGGGTG
>NW_008795444.1:2722-3045 GCF_000699145.1 Aptenodytes forsteri
GCTGCGCCCTTTGTGTGCAGCCCCTCGTGCACAGATCCTCGTGCACAGATCCTCGTGCGCCGGCCCCTTGTGCTCGTCCCCTCGTGCGCAGCCCCTCATGTACAGATCCTCGTGCTCGGCCCCTCGTGTGCGGCCCCTCGTGTGCAGACCGTCGTGCATGGACCCTCGTGCGCGGCCCCTTGTGCGCGGCCCCTCGTGCATGGATCCTCGTGCTCGGCCCCTCGTGCGCGGCCCACTCGTGCACGGCCCACTTGTGCACGGATCCTTGTGCTCGTCCCCTTGTGCTCGGCCCCCTCGTGCGCGGCCCCTCGTGCGCGGCCCCT
>NW_008795445.1:0-432 GCF_000699145.1 Aptenodytes forsteri
TGACAGAACGTGGTGATGAAACTCGTTATAGCCTTAACGAGCCGGATGAGGGACGGATGCTCGGGGAAGCGGGGGCAAGCGCGGCCTGGCTCCGACGGAGCTCCGGCGTCTGGGCGAATCCCCCCCCCCCTTCCCCGTCCCCGGAGCTGTGTCACCTGCGCCTGGGTCAGCAGAGCCCGGAGCAGCCTGGCCTGCTGGCAGCTGATCCCAGCCCCGCCTCGTCCGCTCTCCCTCCTGAAACGAGGGGGTTTTAGCTCGGAAATCTCGCTGGGAATCTGGTAATCGACTCGCTGAGCGCAGCGAGGGATTTAATTACCCTTTCCCAGAGAGGGGGGGAAGAGGAAGGGAAACAGCTGCCGGCCTCTCCGCAGCCTCCCTCCCCGCTCCTCCCTCCGCATCGCTGGGGACCGGCGGGGGGGGGGGGGGGGGGGG
>NW_008795445.1:621-883 GCF_000699145.1 Aptenodytes forsteri
GTGTGGGTGGGGGGGGGGGGACAGAACCCCCCTCGTTTTGGGGACGAGCTGCTTCTGGCACTCAGTTCCGCCCCCGCCCCCCCGTGCGGGAAGTGGGGCTGGGGGCGAGCGTTTCTCTGGGGCGTCCCGGTCACAGCTCGGCCGTGTCCGAAACAGGCCTCAGCTCTTCCCAGCCGGCCCAAAACGGGAGCAGGGATGGGTTTGGGAAACGCCGTCCCGCCCGGGAGGTGGCTGCGACCGGGTTTCGGAGCTCGGACACCCG
>NW_008795445.1:2423-2624 GCF_000699145.1 Aptenodytes forsteri
GCAGGAACGATGTCGGGGGGCGGGAGCTACAGCGGCACCGCCTCAGCTGACAGGCCAGCTCCACCTCCCATTGGCTGGTAGGGATGAACGACGCGGTGGGAGTCCAATGGAGCGGTAGGGAAGGGGTGTGGCTTCCCGGTCCCGCCCTCCCGGCTGATCGACAGCCCGCTGCTCCGCTCCGCTCGGCCGCTACCTCTGATC
>NW_008795445.1:3614-30357 GCF_000699145.1 Aptenodytes forsteri
CGGCTGATGCTGAGCCACCAGGATGCTAAACCGGAGCGCCGGCGAAGCGGGAGCGTGCCCTTCCACCCCTCTCGCTCCCCATCGCCGTCCTCGGCGCGAGCGTGTGCGCTCGCAAAGGCTAACACCGGGTCACGCCGTAAAGACGCTTCTGTTTCCAGGCTGATAGCCTCGGGCCTGCCGTCGTTCCTGCGCCTGGGTTTCGGCGACCTGCTCGTGTTGGGGACGTGTGCCCTCGAGATAGGGCCGAGCTCTCGGCCAGAGGTGTCGGGGGCCTTGCCGCAGGGCCGGTCGGCACGGACAGGATAAGGCAAGACCACAGGCTTGACACCCAGCCCAGGGCGTGAAGGGTGGGGAGGAGAACGTGTCCGTCCCGATAACAGGGGGGAACGGAACTGATTTTAACCCGTGCGAACGCTGCGGGGTTTAAAAATCTTGCCGGGCGCTTTCGAAATCTGCCGGAATTGCTAATAACTTCTGCTTCTGCACCAAAGTGTCGCGAGCGGAGTCGCTGCTTCGGCCTTCTCCACCTTTTGTCTCCCCCACACCGCCTTCCCCATCCTCTACGGGGACGGCGGCGCCACCGGCCAGGCGATTAATGGCTCAGCTCCGGGCTGGTCGTCGTTTCCTCAGGCACTTGCTCCGTCCGTGGGGTAAGGAGCTGTCGTCGTTGCTGGACGCCTGCTGCTTTGTTCCCGTCCTCGCCTGCCTCTTGATCTAGGGCTGCTTCTTGCTCCGTCTACGTCACGCCACGGGGTTCCCGTCCCGGCTGGGGCGGAGCCACCGGCCAGGCGATTAATGGCTCAGCTCCGGGCTGGTCGTCGTTTCCTCAGGCACTTGCTCCGTCCGTGGGGTAAGGAGCTGTCGTCGTTGCTGGACGCCTGCTGCTTTGTTCCCGTCCTCGCCTGCCTCTTGATCTAGGGCTGCTTCTTGCTCCGTCTACGTCACGCCACGGGGTTCCCGTCCCGGCTGGGGCGGATGCTGTAATATTAACAATAGCAGCCTTCCTGTGACGTCATTCCGTCCTGACGCGGGCCGGCGCGGATCTCGTCACCGACAAAACGGCGGCGGCCTCCCCTCCCCCCCCCCCCCCCGCACGGCATTCGCTGTGATCTGAACCTTAACATTCCCCAAAAAAGCAGGCCGGGCAGTTTTTCTGACGTTTCGGGCTTTTTTTGGTGTCGCGGTCGCCGCGGTGACGCGCCGGCGGTTGCCTTTCTCTGTAGAAACGCGTCCTGTGAAAGCGCCGCCTGAGTCTTCCCCGCCGTCGTGCTTTCTGCCGTTGGATTTTTTTCGCTTGCGTAACGTTTTTCCGAGCGGCGAGGTCGGGATCCCGAGCCCGCTGTGCGATCCATCACCTGACATGATTTGCCTTGTCTTTTATCCTCACGCAGGTCGGATTCGTAGCGTGGATTCGCGGCCCGCGGAGCGGCCGGGGATGCTTTTTCAGCCCGGTGGTGTTGGCGTGGGAGGGAGAGGAGGAGTCGGCCGGACCAGCGGAGCTCAAACCCCCCTAGACTAAACTCGCGTCTGGGCTTTGCTAAGCCTCGCTGCAGTTGGGGTTGAAATGGTCGAGTTATTCCCCCTCCTAAATCGCTGCCGGTGGAAATTTTGGCAGCCTCTAATTATGGTGCTGCTGGAAAACCGGCCCCGGTAATTAAAAATCTTTGGTTTGGAGCACTGAAGTCTCCGTCGGAAGGCTTTTAATAAGGGGTTAATGCACTCCGCGGACGGCCGGGGTCGGAATCGGAAGGCTTTCTGCGAGGCTGAATCTGCGCGGTTGTCTCTGTAACCGGGAATCTTTCGCCCCCATCCCGTGGCGCTGACGTCGTTCTGCGGCTTGCGTTAATAACGGGGTCGTTACGCGTGGGGTGGATTCTGCCCTGCCTTGGTGTCAGCGGCCCCCAACCGTCGGGCTGGGTGGTCGCTGTCGTGTGCTGGTGGTACCAGCGTGCCGGCGTCTCCCGCTCTTTAAAGCGTTGCTTTCCCTCCGCGCTTACTGAATTATTTGGGAATACGATAACGAGGAATATAGATTATCGTTACGCGCTCTCATAACAGCTCTGCATGATAATTTGGGGATTAATAGCCCCGAAACGGCTCACCTCTTACCCGGGTTGGGCAGGGACAGCCTGCTCGTCTCTGCGCAGCGCTCGATGCCGTCGGGGGGTGCCCGTCCCGGCGCTCGCGGCCGGGCGAAGCCCGTCGGCTTTTATCCCGCGCCGGCGGCATCGAGCGTTTCTCCGGGACAGACAGCGGGATGCCGACCGGCTGGGGATGAGCGCCGAGGGCTGCAGGCTGTTCCGACTGTCACAATAAACCAGCTGCGTCGCGTGAAGCTTGCTCTAGATTTCGAGCTGAACGCATCGAGCTTCTGTGCTTTGAGCGCGCCAGCCACGTTTTATCCGTGAGAGCTTTTCCGCCTGAAGCCGAGGGGCCGCTTCCGAGCGTGCAGATGCACGCCTGCGTGTAAATGCACGCACGCGGATGGACGTGCCGCTGCCGTTGGGAAGGGAGCCGGGCTTAAAAACCGAGGCGATCTCCGGCTGAGGGACCAGGCGTTGCTCTTGGAGTAGTGTCTGGTGGTTTTAGTCTGCAAAACGGGACGGAAACGGGAAAGTTTCCACGTGGAGCGGTTTTCCTTGCGGGAGCTGCCTGTAAGGTGTAGCTGTCTGGTGGGATGTCGGCGGCTGAAGGGTGGGAGACCCATCGGCGAAGCGTTCGGCCTTCGGTTTATTCGAGTTGGAGATGAATAGGCTTTGGGGCCCGCTCAAATCGCTCCGGCCGCTCCGATTTCCCCTTGCGGCAGGTCTCGCCGTTCCCTCACGCTATCGAAGCTTCCCGAAGGGATGCGGGGAGGCCTTCCACGCCAGCTAACCACATTTCCTTCTGGAAACAGCTGGTTAGAAACGGGCGGCGGGGTTATTTTTGCTGATCTCCCCCCGCCTTTCGCGGCTGTTTGCCCCTTAATCTTGGCTTTTCTGACCCGTTAGGAAGAGCAGAGCCTCCATAGGAAGCCCGACTCCAGCAGCACTTCGAGCCCGGCGTCCCGTCTCCCCTAACGAGCCACGCCGGGTTCTTCGGTGATGTGTCCCGATCCCCCGTGTGCCGCCGAGCCTCGGCTAGCGAGGTGGGAACAGCGGCAGGGGGCGGGAGGGGGGGGGGGGGGGGGGGGGCGGTTTTGGCTCATCCCCCTGCCTTATCTTGTTTCCCTGTTGCGAGGAGCCACCGGGAAAGACATTGTTCCCTCTTCAGAATAAGTCATTTCGGTCGATTGCGTTAGGGGTGGATGCGAACGAGTGTCGACACTCGGATAAAGGAGTCAGCTGGAGGTCTGGGTCCGTGCTCTGCGGATCGCCCCGCTTAGGTGGTTTTCTTTTTTAACCGTTTGAAGAAGCCTAAAGACGCGCGTTCCTACAGCCCGGTCCGGGGACGGGGCAGCCGCGCGTTACGGTGGTCCCTTCCGTGGCCTAAACGTACGAGAGACGGGTTACGAGCTCTGTTGAGACAACCTGAGACGCCATCGGTCGTGGAAGAAGCCTGCGGAGGAGCCAGGGATTGGGTTCAGCTGCCCGGAGCCCTCTAAACCTGTGAATTAGATGCTGGACTTAAATATGTCTGGGGGGAAGGAACCTGTCTCGCTGCTGCGCCTGTTTCAGCAGGCGTCGAAATGAGTTGGTCTTGCTGTGCGAGGGGTCTGAAGCGACTCGATTCTCTCTTTTGGCGGGGGAAAAGCACGAAGGGAAATCTGAAATACTGCATTAAAATTGCTTTACTAGCTGTATCAAAAGCCGTCCCACTGACGTCCCGCTGAAACGTGCGTTGAACCGATCCCTCTTTGGAGCCCTTGTCGTGTCAGTACAAGCGTGCTAAAGGCGCCGAGCCTCCCCCGGCCCCGCTCCGGCTCTCGCAGCGACGCTCCGACAAACGGCGGCGTAAAAGACATTTTCAGAGCCGTATAAAACCCGGCCATTGAGCGCGGCGGCCGCTCGGACCAGGCTGACAATGGAGCCGTTGTGATCCGGGCGGTGGGGAGGCCCTCCCATCGGCAGCGTAGTCGAGGAACCAAACCTCAATGGGGCATTATAAGTCCTTCGGATGGCGTTATCGGCATCGTGCTCCCGGCAGCCGTAAATAAAGCCGGGGCTAAGCCGGATGGCCGCGGCGGCAGAGCTTGGGGGATGGAGGTGGCCGGACCTCGGTCAGAGATCCTTTACCTGCATCGGGCACGGTCCCCTTCTCCCAGTGGGACACTGAATAGGCTCCATAAAATGCTTCGGAGACCCCGAAATGGAGATAAAACCCAGCATTTGGGCCAAGCATCAACAGCTCTGGCCCACGGTGGCTCGCTGGGATTTTTAAGCCAGTGCTAATGCGGCGTTTAAACCTCTTGGAGGGAGAATTTATCCACAGGGGAGGATGGAGATGAAAGCAACCTGTTCTTAGGGCTTCTCCACAAATATTCCCCGGGTCTGGTTTAGCTCGGGTGCCTGCGTGGGATCGGCCGCGCCGAGTTGGGACGGCGGCTCTGTGGGTGTAAATCTCGGCTTTGGCGAAATCGGTTCGGGAGGATTTTACGGCAGCGATCGTCAGAGGAGCGGCGATTAAATCGCGAGGCGTTGCTTCAGAAATTGGGAGGGGGAAACCGTTTTGTCAGAGGGCAGAACTGGCTGAAAATGGAGCTAAAGGGAGGGAATTCGGAGGCGAGTGAGGTGCTTGTTAGTGAAAACGCGTCGTGGAGGGACGTCAGGGACGTGGCCCGACCATCTGGTGGGTCTCTTCCCGGGGAGTTCAGGATGTCTTTTCCCTGGATTTTGGGGAAGAGCCGCTGGCGAAGAATCCGTCAAGGTAAACGGGAGCCTGAAACCGGAGAGGGGACGGGCAGGGACAGGCAGAGCCTGGCAGGTACGAGGCAGCGCTCGCCGCTCGGGAGCCGGCTCTCAGGTGCCTTTGCCACGGGAGGTTGTATAGGGGATGGGAGGTATTAAATGTACTTCCTCCACCCGTGACCTTTGTCTTTTTGCTCTCTTTGTAAAGCAGAGTTTCCTGGTACCGCACGCAAATGGCAAGCAGAGATAGAGGATTATTCTGAATAGCTAGGTGAATGGGAAGATCCGGGTTTAATGTTGTCATTTCAAACACAGGTTTGACCTCACTCCTGGGAGGTTACGTCTCTGAGGTGCGTCAGCCCAGTTGCGGTCTTGCTCCGTGCCACCTGCCCCACGTCTCTGAGTCACTTTAATGTTTAAAAAATGCCGAAGGGATCTTCTGGCAGGCTCTGGTTCCAACCTCCCCCCCCCCTCCCCACCCCGGTGTTTGCAGTCGGCGTTTTCTCATGAAGGCGATGGTCCCCGCCAACCCTGGCCGCAAAATACATGCGTGCGAGCGGGACTGAGCGCGGTAAAACCCCCCGGGGTTTAAAACCAACCACTCGCTGCCGTCCACGAGTGCCGGACGTGAACCAGCTACGTGGCCGTACAAGGGCTGCTGGCCCGTGTCTGCTGCCGGGCAGGAGTCGCGCCGTCCTCCCCGATGAAGCAAGCTCTTGTTCGGCTTTGCTTCGCGTCGAAAGGGCAGGTCGCTCGTGCCTGACCTCCCGCAGCGTAGCGGCAGGAGGTTAGCACGCCCCAGGGGGCCGAGATCTGGGGGGGGTTTATATCGTTAACCCCCCCCCGAGATCATTACCGCGGCAGGTGGGAGGTGATGCGGGTGGAAAAAGGGAGCAGCGGAGCCTGCCAGGCGTCTTCGATCCTGTCCAGGTGGCAGGAGATGCTGTCCCCCTCCCGGGGAAGGCGGTGGGGCCGTGGGGAGGGTTTCTGCGTCTCCTGGTGTTTGCTTCAACAGGAGGAAGCTGCCGCCGCTTTCCAAATCGCGGAACAGGGCTCGTCATAGTGAAACTGCAGAGCTGTAACCGCGCCAGGTAGCGAGCAGCGCTGAAGCAGATCCTGATGTTCCTGCTGCCCTCAAACGCTTCCCTTTCCTGTCACATCCCACCTCCCGTGGCGGGTGCCGCAGGACCTGCCCTCCCGGTTGGGCAGGAAGCTCTTTTCGAGCGTGACAAAAGCACGTTTCTATTTAGAGGAAACCCTGTTCTTGGGGCTGCCTGCCTGGTGTGGCTCTGAAGTGGGCTCGGGGATCGCGGTTTGCTCCGAAATCTCCCAAATGTGATGTTCGGGTGAAGGCGACGTTCCCAGCGTGGATATTGCGGCTGTAATTCACAACCGCGGTCGGCGGCAGCCGGAGATGCTGACGTGCTGGGTTGGGTACAGCCGAGGGGGGGGGTGTGGTGTATTCCCAGTGGAGCCTCTCCCCCTGACCAGGGTGCCTTTGCGTGCGGGTGACAGCGATGGGCACCGCCTGCCCGCAATGCCAATCTCATTTCCTTGTCCTCAGCTGATAAGCTGGATGTGCTTTCTCATTAATGGAAGCAATAAATCCACCCAATGCTGCTCTGGCCTCTCCCAAGGAGCTCTTATCGCTCCCATTGCCAAGCAAGTGAAACCACCAGCACGGAGCTGCTCGGCAAACCCACTTTCCCGTCCCATTCCCGTCACCCTCCGCCCCGGGAGAAGGGAGCTGCAGCCATTCGCCGGGTGATAACGGCCCCGAACAAAGCTGCCTGTCGGAGCAGCACCATTTCCAGGCAGGAAAATCCCCACAAAGGCTCCGCGTGCTCGAGCTGACACCCCGAGCAGGGGGCAGGAGAAACGTCGTCGGTTCTGCGCCTTGTTTTGCTCTTCGTAGGGGGCCTTTCTGGGAAACGGGGTGAAACCATAAAGGATGTGTGGTTTCGGAGAATAAAGAGAAGATGGTGGTTTTGTCTGTCTTTTGTTGTGTTGATTTTTTTTTTCCCCTCTGAATTAGCGGGGTATTAAAACCCGGTAGACACTTACATTTCTTAATGGCTGGCAGCTGGGAAAACTGCTTTCCGAATTCCTGCGCCCACAGCCTCGAGAGCAGCCGCTCGGAAGCGATCGACGGCGAAGGCAGCTGTAAGGACGTGGGGGCCGCTCTCCCCTGCCTTAGTGCCCCTTCTCCTCCCGCCTGCGTTCGGGGATGGGGAGGCACTCCTGGAGAGCTCTGCCCTCCAAGGGCGTCCTCGCGGTTGGGGCTCCCATCTCTCCCTTTTTCCGCAGGGAGAGATAGCGGGGCTGGGGGGGGGTGGGAGGATGGGCCTCGAGACCAGGGCAGGCGCTGGGAGAGCACGTTCCTGTCCTGCCACGGGTGTCTGTGGTCCCGGCAGCATCTTTTACCCTCTTCCAGCTCCCACTGCAGAGCAGGAACCGATTCGGTGTAGGACCAGGTGTGTTCGAGCCCCTGCACGCCATCCCCCGGTGCCCGCTGTTTAGATATCGGGGGGTGATCAACTCGGTACAGCATTAACTTGCTTATTTAACCATGTCAGTAAATGTCTGTCTTTTAATTCCTTGCAGGGACTTCCTTCCCCGAGGCTCTGGAATTGTCACTCGGCGGCCTCTCATCCTGCAGCTCATCTTCTCCAAGACAGGTACGGCCTGGGCAGGAGACGCTGTCCAGCTCCCCCGTCGGAAGAGGGAGAGGGTGGCTGAAACCCTTGGCTGGCAAACGCGGCCCCGTCTACCCTACAGATGGGAAGTACCGCCGGCGCTTGGCCGCTTGCCTGCGCTTGAGCCTCTCGTAGGTTTGTCGTTTAACGAGCGCATGACTATTTCGGTAACGGTTCTGCTTCGTTCGAGCGTTCCTCGAACAGGATTTTGACTGCTGGGGAGGGCGCCTGCCCTTGGGGATGAAAGCTGCCCTGGAAGTGGCAGATGAGAGAGGAGGTTTCTGTAATTTTGCACCGATGCCGGCGTTTCGGCGTACATCTAGTTGAGAGCACGCGCTGGCAGCGTGGATTGTGTTCAGGCTCGTTTCGAACAGGCGCTGCCCTTGACACTGAAAAGCCGGGGTCTGTTCCGCAGGAGGCTTCTGTAGCAGATTGCGATGATCCTTTCTTCCCCAAAAGGTGCTAAATCCCCAGTCAGACCGCAGTGCGTTTGAAAAATAGTGTGTCAGCCCTCTTTAGCTGCCTTGTGCCGGCACAGGGGAGGGCAGGGGCGTCTGTGAGGCTGCAGGGGAGAGGGGAGCAGAGCACGGGTTGAAGCGGTGACGCGTTCAGGTCCATTTAGGTCCATCCTTCTGCTCCCCTCCAGCAGAAAATTCCTGTTTCCCTTAAGGTGTCATTATCCTGATGATAAGGGGGACTTTGTGTACAAGCATTTAAAACGCTGGTGGTTGCTAATAAAAGCTTCCCCATTGCCCTGTGACTCAGTTCCGCTTCGCACCCTGGTGCAGAGGAGTTGCGAAATCGGCCTCTGCTCCGGTTCACCTGCCTCCACGCATGGCGAGGAACGCCGAGGAGCTGAACGCGGGGCACGAGGACGGCTCGTTTTCCCTTTTGAAAGCATCAGCCGGCCTGATCTCCGGGGAGATTCCTCCTATTGCCTTCCCCTGAATGAAACACGCGGTCCTCTTCCGAAAAAGCGTGGTTTGGGGTCAGTCCTGGCAGAGCTGGAGCGGTCTGCAGAGCCGCGCTCCGCAGCCTCCTTTCGCCTTGGTTCAGGTGACCTGTTTATCAAGTAATTAGTAGTTTCTGGTCCCCAGAACACGTAAGGGGATTGCAAAATGACAGTCGTGGCCTTCAGATGATAAGGGGTCATCAGGTGCTGGAACCAGTAGGAGTGGAAGAGCGAGGGTAGGGCTGGTATTTCCCCTCACCCCACGCACGGGTTGTTGGAGGGAGGAAGTGAGTTGCACCATCCCTCTCTTCAGGGCAAGTCGTGGCCCCAAATCTATTAAAATCCCTTTTCGAGGAGCTGTTGCAGGAACCAGGGAGTCATCATTCCGGTGACTGTAGGGAAGCGCGCTCTCTCTTCCCCCTCACCTCTCTGCTCAGCTTCCCCGCTCCCCTCGAAGCTTCTCCTGCACTAACGGGTTGCAAAACCCTTTCAGAAAATCTCAGATACCCGAAGGCGACTGCGCAGAGGCCCAGAAAAAGCGGCTGCTTTTCTGTTCCCCGGGCGTCTTCCCCGCGGAGGAGCCGGGGCTGGGTTAATGTTTGTCTCCTGGCACGGGTTCCTTGGGCTTGGAGGGGAGAGGCAGAGTTGCCCGGGGTCGGAGTCAGGCCCCTCGCCGGACTGCAGCTCGGCTGGGGTTGTTGGCTGCGGGGGCAGAGCGAAATGGAGTGATAAATCCGGAGAGCGAATGAGTCGATAAAAGAGAGCTCGCAGCGCAGGTGGAGGGAAGCTGCGGTTCCTTCTTGGCAAGGGGCTGCCGGAGCCGGGAAGCGCCGCCGGTCCTTCTTTGCCGGACGGCGCGAAGACGATATCCCGGGTCTCCGGCACCGGTGTGCCTCCCCGCCACCGGCTGCAGCCCTTTTGCCAGCACGAGGGGCGCTGCCAGCGCCGGGGGGGTTTGCTGCCCTGCCTCCCGGGCACACCAGAGCATCTTGGCAGCTGAAGACTCGGAGCTTTCTTCAGAGTTAGGAGTCTGGGCAATAAAACATTTAAAAGCAATCAGCGGGGACTGAAAAGCAAACAGGCCCGGGTGAAAACAAACACGGCCATTCTGATGTTGAGGTTCGCTAGCTGGAGCCAGCGTCGGCTGCCTGCCAGCATCTCACCCAAGGGCAGTTTCTTTTTTGGCGAAGGGAAACGTAACTCCCAAGTCCACATCAAAGCAGCTGCTGCCAGCGCGGAGGCAGCAGGCAGAGAGTCAGCGCGCTCAGCCCGAGCCGGCTGGCTGCCATCGTCCCGGTCTTTCCTCCTCAGCCAGAGGAAGCGGCTAGGCCAAGTTTATTTGGGGCTGCTGCCAGTCAGGAGGCTGAAGGCAACCAGGTTAATCCCTGGGCAGGTCCTCGGTGCCTCTCTGGCGCACCGATCCTGCCTGGCTGCTCGGTGTCGCGCCGAAGCGCCTGGCTGGTTCTGCTTTGCAATGTGGAAATGTCTCTAAGCCAGTTGAATCTCGGTGTGCGTCCTGCGCGGGGCTCCAGATGGCCAAATTTTCCCTTTTTTTTAATTTAATTTTTTTTTTTTTTAACCTCTTCCAGAATATGCTGAGTTTTTGCACTGCAAATCCAAAAAGTTCACAGATTTTGACGAGGTGCGGCAGGAGATCGAAGCAGAAACCGACAGGGTGACGGGAACGAACAAAGGCATCTCTCCCGTCCCCATCAACCTCCGCGTCTATTCGCCGCATGGTGAGCGAGCTGTTTCTCTGCCCCGGGCCTCCGTGTGTCAAAACACTGTGAAAGAAGAAAAGGCGGCATTTGCATACACGGTGGCTGTGGGATTTAGCTCAACCTGTGTCCTAAAAGCAAATGCCGGCTGCTACGTGTGCCTGGCTGGTCTTACACCGGCCTGGGGGTCGATGGGGGCTGCCGGGGCCACCCCCTGAGCAAATACAGCAGTAACTCTTCCTTGAGAGGGGATTTTAAGGCTTGCAGAGGGGTGGATCTGTCAGCAGATCTGAAGAGATCCGGCTGCAGGGCTGACAGCTCCCAGCGCCAGGCCCTTGACCCCCAACGGCGGGCGGTCTCTTGTCCTTTCAGTGTTGAACCTGACTCTGATCGACCTCCCGGGTATCACCAAAGTGCCGGTGGGGGACCAACCGCAGGACATCGAGTACCAGATCAAAGACATGATCCTGCAGTTCATCAGCAGGGAGAGCAGCTTGATCCTCGCTGTCACGCCGGCGAACATGGACCTGGCCAACTCGGACGCGCTCAAGATGGCAAAAGAAGTCGATCCTCAAGGTAAGATGGACGCGTCCTCCTGCCTGTCTCTGCCCATGCCGCTGCTCCAGCCCAGGCATGGAGTGATAAAGCCTTCAGCGGCTGTCGTGGCGGAGTCTCAGCAATCAATTCCCCGATTTTGGTACCAGAGGGTCTCCTTATCCCTCCTCCTCCTCTCACAGAGGACTCTCCGTCCTCTGGCAGTTGAGGAAGGGCCAGCGGTTCCACTCCTGGCTGGCGAGTCCGTGTTTGTCCTGGTTACACACCCGCGCGCCTCCTTTTGATGCGTTCTGTGAAATGAGATTAATCGATTGCCCGTTTGTGTGGCCGCTTCAGGCTTGCGGACGATTGGAGTCATCACCAAGCTGGATCTGATGGATGAAGGCACGGATGCCAGAGACGTGCTGGAGAACAAGCTGCTCCCTTTACGAAGAGGTATAATGAACCACGAAGGCTTTGCGTCACCCCGTATCCTCCCCCCCACGACCTTCGTCTCTCGCGTGGAGAGAGTGGCGTTTCAAAACGAGTCGAAGGGCAGCTCCTGTGCTCTCCGGTGTCTGCTGGGGAGCCTGGGCCCTCCGTGCCGCCCTTTGCTCCGGGAGAAGTGGCTGTGGATGGCGGTACGGAGCTGCACGGCCCTGCTCGGACACCTTTCAGCTGGGCCTGTCCGTAGCAAGAGCCAACGTGTCCTCTTGCAGGCTACATCGGCGTCGTTAACCGAAGCCAGAAGGACATCGATGGTAAGAAGGACATCAGGGCAGCGCTGGCAGCCGAGCGGAAGTTCTTCCTTTCTCACCCGGCTTACCGGCACATGGCCGACCGGATGGGCACCCCGCATTTGCAGAAGGTCCTTAACCAGGTAGGCTCGGTTCCCTTCCGGAGTGTTTTGCGGCGCTGGTGTTTATCTCTGACGGACGAGGGATGTTCCTGCAGGCGGTCTGGTGCAGAGGAGGGGGTCTCAGTTATCTCCATTCTTTTGCAGCAACTGACCAACCACATTCGGGAGACGCTGCCTTCGCTGCGCAGCAAACTTCAGAGTCAGCTGCTCTCCCTGGAGAAGGAGGTTGAGGAGTACAAAAACTTCCGCCCCGATGACCCCACGCGAAAAACCAAAGCTTTGTTGCAGTAGGTTTCTCTCGCTCAGCGCTGCGTTCCCGGTGCCTCACCTGGCAGAGGAGATTCACCTCTCCCAGCCAGAAACGTTGCTGGCACAGAAATAAACTCGCTCTGCTCTTCACGCGAGGCTCATTTATCTCAGCCGGTGGCTTCTTCCAAGGAAGAGCCCGGAATAGCCCCGTCACTGGGAGCGAGCGGTGCTGGTGGATGGCCCTGCCAACTCCAACGGTGCTAAGCTGGCACCTAGGAGAGATTCCGTGTCCTCCGGCCCTTGTCTGGCAGGCTGCTGGGAAGGACAAGGAAAGCCTCTCCCAGAAATGCCCGCTGAGCATCTCTGCGGGCAAGAATTAGCGTCTCGTGCTTGCTGTGCTCTGCGTACGTGACCCGCCTGTCCTAAAGCAAATGGTTTGGTCTCGGGATTAGAAAGGACAACTTGCGTCTGTCCTTGACCTGCCCACGTGCTCTTTAGACTAGGGCAAAAGGGAGGTTTTTGCTTCTGCAACTCCAGCAGAGGGAATTGGGAGAACTTCTGCGCAGCCCTGAGGAGCTGAAGCAGAGCTGGTGGGGTGGTGCTGGCTGTCGGAGGCGGTCTGGGTGTCTGTCCGTCCGTTGTACTCGGCTGGCGCCCCTTTAATCCCGTTGCTTCTCCACAGAATGGTCCAGCAGTTCGGTGTGGACTTTGAGAAGCGGATCGAAGGTTCGGGAGACCAGGTGGACACACTCGAACTCTCCGGGGGTGCCAGAATCAATCGCATTTTCCACGAGAGATTTCCTTTTGAGCTAGTGAAGGTAAAGCTGGCCTGGGGAGCGCGCGTGCTGCCTAGATAGCGTCGGGCAGGCTCTGTTCCTACAGAAAGCGGCACGTGGTTGGGAGGGGCTGAACTCCCTCTCGCCCAGCTGCGACATCCACGCGGAGCTGAAGTCCGGCTCAGCCCCGGCAGTCCCTCAGCACCGGGGTGCCTTTCCCTTCCTGGTACTTGGAGGTGTTTACAGAAGGAGGGGACGTTTTATTAGAGTCGGTCCTGCGTTTCGCTGGATGCAGCGGGCTGTCATTTCTGGGCGGCGATGCCTGGCTTGAGCGCTGGGCTTGCAACGGGGAGGTTGCAGAGCAGGGAGGAGGATATCAAAGCAGGGTACTAGAAAGATCTCAAGATGCGGGGTAAGTAAACCACAGAGAGCGAGCCAGTCTGGCCAGGATAGAGAGCAGCCTCCGAACCTGCTTGTGAAGTGCCTCGTGGGCTGAAGACGATGAGTGCTTCAGGCAGGCGGCGGCCTCTTGCGATGCTGCAAAAAGAAGGGCTGAAGCAGGAGCCCGCTTGCGCGCCCACGTGATTGCCAGAAGTTGCTTGCCGTAAAAACCTAACTGTGGCTTTCCTCCCTATTCAGATGGAGTTTGACGAGAAGGACTTGAGGCGAGAAATAAGCTATGCAATTAAAAACATCCACGGTGTGAGGCAAGTATCGGAGCGGCGCGGTCACGGATCCTGTTCTCCTTAGAGTAGATCAGTAAGCCTGGCCCGCGGGATGCGTGTGATGGGAGCTTTCCTGCCGAGGGAGAGGTGATACCTGTCGCTGTCAGCTCGTCGTCCGGTGTGGTGTGGAGACCAGCGTTTGCTGAAAATGGACGTTCCTTGCCTTTTAGAGGGAATTCAAGGGGTAGCTCGGCCACCCCGTGTGTCACTCCAGCATAGCGGGTGGTCTCGGTTAGCAGAGTCAGGCTCGCCCCGCTCCCCGGAGAACCCAGGGGAGGCTGCAACGCAGGCGCTGAGCTGAAAAATTTCCCTTTGTGCCTTCAGTTCGGCCGCTAAAATAACCTTTATCTTTCCTCTTACATTCCTGTAAGCGGGGGAAGAAATGACCTTGAGAGAAAGGTAGGGAACGGGAGTTAAACCTTCTCGCTAAAGGAGGGCTCCGGGTCCTGGCTGTAGGCGTGCGTGCTGGGGAGGAGTTGCCTCGCTGGGGAGCGGTGCGTCCTGCGTGGGTGCTGCTCAGCCCGTCCAGCACAGACCTGTCAGGGGGGCGGGGGGAAATTAGGGACCCCGAAGAGGAATGGCGTTAAATGCACGTCCTCCTCTTGGCAGGCCAGCTCTCCTCTGGCCTGGTGCTGTGATGGGAAAAGAGAAACGTAGAGTTTCTTCTCTTTGCTTTAACGCTCTCCTCTCCCCGAGGAGTCGCTCGGCCTGCTGGTGGTGTATCCGTTTTCCCTAAACACCACCAAAAAGGTTAATTCCCATTTCCTTGCGGTGCTGATGAACCTGGGCTCTCGCTCTCATTCGTGGGGGGGAAGTAGCACCCTAATTCGAGGGGTTGGAGGGGTTGGAGGGTGCTACCACGAGGTGGGGGGGCGGCGGTGCCGGCACCCCGTCCCCTCTGAGGGGTTGTGGCAGCCCCAACGGTGGGGGGAAGAGCAGGGTTCAGCGATGCCGTGGATCCAAGACCGGGGCCGCCCCAGCTCACGGCGCTGGGGAAGGAATTGCTCTCCAGGACGCAGCCGATCGCCTCCAAACCTGATCACCCATTTTGTTTTTTTCTCTGCCATGTCTCTGCCCTCTCGCCCCGCCTGCGGATTCCTGTAGGACGGGGCTCTTCACCCCAGACTTGGCATTCGAGGCCATTGTGAAAAAGCAGGTGGTGAAGCTGAAAGAGCCTTGTCTGAAGTGTGTCGACCTCGTTATTCAGGAGTTAATCAATACAGTTAGACAGTGTACCAGTAAGGTATTGAACCGGCTGGAGGCAATCCAGCCCCTTCCTACCAGTGGGATGGGGAAGCAGGAGCGATGCTCTAACCTGCCTGCCTTGCCTGGTTTCCCCTCCAAAAAAAAAAAAAAAATTAAAAATAATAAAATCGGGGAGCCCCCTGAGCAAATTGGATGCTTCTGAGCTTTGACTCGTGCCTCCTAACGTGGAGTCCTTGGATGCCCCTTGGAGGGGATCGGCCGGTCCGTGAGTCAGGGATGCCGAGGACGGATCGCCCAGCGCTGGCAGGGTCCCCGAGCCTCCCGGGCATCCCGACGGACGGGGTCGGGATTTCTGGGGACGCTCGACAAGACGCTTGGCTTCCCACGTCTGTCACCCTCCCGGGGACAGCGCGGCTCTCGCGGCGAGGGGCTCTCCGGGGCCCCGACTGCGGCGGCAGGTTAGAGGGGGTGCTGCCGGCCGGGGCTTTGTTCCCGGTAGGAGCCAGGCAGGTGGGCAGGCTGCTCTTGGATCCTGGTACCTCTCTTAGCACGTGTTTTCTCAAGCTGCAGTTTAAACTGCTGCTTCTCAGCACTCTGGGAGTCCCAGGAACGTGGAAACAAAAGCCGGGGACGGCAGTTCCAGCGAACAGTCTGGTGGCATGCCTATAAATCCGGCAGTTCAACGTCTGCAATTAATAAGCTGCTTGATAACAAGCGCGTTTGAATTTCAAAAGGTTCCCGCCCCCCAATTGTCTTTTTGCCGTGGAAGCGTTAATTACCCTGAAGCTGCGCGAGGGCCCTGGATAAACGGCCCATTTCCATATTTAATAACCGGCTTCTCAGAGTGACTCTTTTCTTCTTTTAATTTTTTTTTCTTTTTTTTTTTTTTTAAATCTCGTTCTGGTAGCACCAAAAGATACGCCTTAAACTGAAAAGAGGGCAGGAAAAACAGCTCCCCTCTCCTTCCAACGCTTACGTTATTTAAAAAAAAATAAATAAATTTAGCTACATACGGGCGAGAACGTGCAAGCATCCGCGACGGTTGCTACCCAGAGTGCTTTTGTGGAGCAGAACAGTTTAAATGCTGACCTGGTTCTGTCAGTGGTAGGACCGGTGGGGGTTTGCTGGCGGGTCAGGAGTTCTCCGCTCTCTCTCGTTGCCAGCGTGGTTGACTGTGATCTGGGTGACGTGAAGAAGCCAGCGCTTCCTGCCGAAATTCCTTCCGCCTCAAATACTCAGGGAGGCTCTTGCCCCGAAGCTGAGTTGAAATTCGGTGTTTTCCTAGAGCTGGGTCTGAGTAATCCAGTCTAGAGAGAAGCCAGGAGCCTCTGCGGGGGTTTTCCTGCGCTCAGGCCGCGCTGCCGTCCCGTACGCGCGGCGCGCTGCCGCGCGCGGGGGCGAGACACCCTCTGATCACTGAAACAGCCCACAGCCCCCTGGGGAGTTTGGGGTCCGGGGCTGAGCCTGCCCGTGCTGCGTGCTGCACAGCCCCCGAAGCCGTGGGGAGTTTGGGGTCCGGGGCTGAGCCTGCCCGTGCTGCCTGCGAGAGGCAGGGGAGCCGAGAGGGGACCGATCACCCCGACAGCTCCAAGGGGCCCGAAGGAATTTCTCAGGCAGGCACTGCAGCTTTTTCCTTTGCACGTTACTAACCATAATTTAAAAAAAAAAAAAAAAATCTCATTTTTCTTTTCTTTTCTGTCTTTGTTGCTATTTCCCCCCCCCCCCCCCCCCCCCCCCCCCTTGGTGCTTCGCCGCCCCCCCCCCACGGTGCAGGACGGGGCTCTTCACGCCCGACATGGCCTTTGAAGCCATAGTGAAAAAACAGATTGTAAAGCTTAAAGAGCCCAGTTTGAAGTGTGTTGATCTGGTGGTCTCAGAGCTGGCCACGGTCATTAAAAAGTGTGCCGAAAAGGTAACGGGTCTTAATTCATCCCTTTTTGTCTAATCTGAACATCTGGAATATATTTGCTCCCAGGACCCAGCCGACCAAAGTGGGTTCAACCACAAGGTTGTCACTAATTTTGGGGGACGCCGTGCCCTTCTGACACCCGAACGCTTGTCGGAAATGCCGGCAAATACAGACGTAGCGTTAACTCGGCTTCGCGGCACGGGTCCTGCCGAGACATATTGCACAGGTGTTTGCTCGCCCCCGTAACAGCGAAGGCTAAAACCGCTCCTCTGTTGCTGAGATCCCACCTCCCTTGCCTTGCTTAGCCGTAGCTCGCGCTCCGTGCCGTGAAAACCCGGATCTGCTTAACCGTGGGGTCCGAGGGCGGGAGGAAAAAAAAAAAAAAAATCTGGATTCGTGCGGTTGGCATTGCTTCGAAGGCCCCCGGGAAGGGGATTCTGCTGATCTTGTCGGATCTAGTGAAGAGAATCAAGTCTGTCGCTTTTTCCACCCCTGAGCCCCAGTTGTGTCCTCCCGGCAGAACTGGGGCTCGGTCCCGTCTGTCCTCCGTCCCCTTCGTGAGCGTCTCCTGTCGCTGGCTTTCTGCGGTGAGCGCTGGAGGCTGCCACGTTCCGATCAGCAGCGGTTTTTCCCCGGCCTTCTCCCTTTCTTTTCAGCTTGGTTCCTACCCCAGGTTACGAGAGGAGACGGAGAGGATCGTTACCACTCACATCAGGGAACGGGAAGGCAAAACGAAGGACCAGGTGAGCTCACGCGATCTTCGGCTTGGCTAGAGAGCGGGGAGAAAGCCGAGCTGCTGGGTGCGAGGACAAAAGCGAGCCCTGGCCGCGCTCCGCAGCAGCCGGTGCTTGGACCCAACCGGCCGCCCGGCATCTCCCCCACTCACGATCCCAAAGCTCCCTCTCGCGGCAGCGATGCGGCGTGCTGCAGCTCTGGCATCTCCTGCGCGGTCACCCGTGTCCCCGGGCACGACCCTGGGGCTCCGTGGCAGCTCTGACCGAGCAGTGCCGGAGCTGTGGGTGTTCAGCCCTCCCTGTGGGACTCCTAACGTGTAAACCTCCTTCCAGATCCTCCTGCTGATCGACATTGAGCTCTCTTACATCAACACTAACCACGAAGACTTCATTGGATTTGCCAAGTAAGTAATTTACCGGTGGGATGGCTCCTCAAACTCTTTTTATAAACGAGGCTCGTGGTCCTGTCCCCAGTTTGCAGAGGAGGCCTGCGGGTTACGTTACCCTTTCAGGGTCACCGACGTGAAAAGTGGTAGAGGAGTCTCCCACGCCTCAACGTAATTCACCAAAACCGTATCGGCACCTTTTTGCACCCGAGTTCTCTCAGATTTGGGATACGGGAGCTCCGTTTCCCTGCTTGCCACCCGGCCAGTGTTCGAGGGCCTGGAGATCTGAGCTGCCCCATGTCATTCCTCAGACTTTAGCCCGAAGCAGGGTTTGTAAATGCTGCTCGTTAGGGCAGAGAGCGTGAAAAGCTGGAGTCGGGTGGCTCGGCCTCAGACAGACGAACTGCTTAGTGCCCGCTCACAGGAGCGCTTACGATGAATTGAGGTAATTAAGGCTGCTGCTGCCCTTCAGCAGAGACGTGGGGATTTTCCGTGCCCCCTGGCCGCACTACGGGAAGGTGAAACGCCTCTCGTCCTGTCCCAGCGGAGCTCTCGGAAATGTCTCCCCATCCTTTGAGCTTGTCCCTGGTAATCCTCTGCCCGGGCAGGCGAGGCCAGGACCAGGAGGGGGGGGGGCTCTCCTCTTAGTCTGTCTTCCCTCGGCTTCGGCTTTCGGCCAGAGGATGGCTAGCGTTTTTCATCCGTGCAGCCCCAAACCGGGCGATAACTTTTCGGAAGCGCCCAGAGGGTCCAGCTCAGGTGTCCCCGCACGGAAAGAGCGGAGGCGAGCGGCTCTGCCTGGAGCTTGTCACCGTCTTCGCCAGCCAGAGCTCACGCCACCTCCTCCTCTTTAAATTCACGTAGTCTTCCTCTTGTTTTCTTCCCCTCCCGCCCCCCCCTTTTTTTTTTAAGTCTCTGCTTTTCACCTTCATTCGCAGTTCCTTCCTCTTCTCCTAATCTCTCCTGTTTTTCCTTTGAACCATCATCTCACTCTTTCCTCCGGACTCCTCTGAAACTCTCCCACTCCCCAGCTGTTACACTGAGCAGCACATGACGACAGGGTGGGTACCCGCTCAAACAGCATGTCCTGGAGTGGCTGGGGCAGCCCCGCTTGCGCCTTCCCCTCCCCGCAGCCTGGAGGGACGTTTGACGAGAGCTGGAGAGGCTTCTCCTCCAAGCTCAGCTTTGGATTTGCGCTTGCAGTGGAACTCGGCCACGGGAGAGCTTCCCGCTCCCGTCCGGGATGCCGCGACGCTTGGGCTGGCTCAGACTTGGGTGCCCGGCTCGCCTTGTGTCCCGAGGGTTTAGGGAGGAACCGTGAGGATCAGGGCAGGCAGAGAGCGATCTCCCAAATTCCCCCAGCCGGCAGGTCAGGGATGTCCTGGGTCGGAGGGACGGTGGCTGCTGTCAGTCCGGTCCCGCAGTCACCTTCCCCAGGGAAAGGACCCCGTTTGTGCTTGTAAACTGCTGCTCCGTGGGGCGTCCCGGCGTTATTCTAACTGTTTTCATGGATTTTGTTCCTGCTCCTGACTAACGGTTACGTCCCGCACCTCGCCCCTCGTCTCTTTGGTTGCTCAGGAGAGACAGGTAGCTTTCCCTCTGGTGCAGGTATGCTCTTCTCCAACCTGGGGGGGGGGAACTAGGAGGCTGCAGGTGTTTCTGGAGACAAATCCTTCTGGTTATCGGCCTTGCGGTGGTAGGGGTGCATCGGCTCGGCTGGGTTCACGGACAGAAATCCCTTTTGAATCAGCAACCGCTGCTGATCTGCTTGGTGTTTCCTCTCCTGCGAGTTACAAGCTTGCCCCCCCTGGAACAGGCAGGCCTGTAAATGCCTGGAGATAAGGACTGTAAGGAAGGAGGTAAAGGTGTCCGGGTTGGAAAGCCCCGTCCCGTCCCCCCCCCTCGGTACTGCTGTCTCCTGTACGTTCAGTCCTG
The DNA here is from genome assembly GCF_000699145.1 of Aptenodytes forsteri. Taxonomy (NCBI): domain Eukaryota; kingdom Metazoa; phylum Chordata; class Aves; order Sphenisciformes; family Spheniscidae; genus Aptenodytes; species Aptenodytes forsteri. The sequence continues at coordinate 23,120 of NW_008795445.1, forward strand.
GGCAAAACTCTGGAAGGGGCTCCTCTGTTCCGCGTTGCAACGTGCTGGCAGCACGGAGTCTGGGTGGTCTTGGTTGAATTTTACGTGTCGGGCTTCCCCTTTGGACTCGGCTCTTCCTTACGGCATTCCGGGTGGGAAGCGTGTCGTGGCCGCGTGGGCTCTGAGCGCTCGTCGCTTTGCTTTGCCTTCCCTGCCTGAAGCTGCTCTTTTTTCTTATTTCAGCGCGCAGCAAAGGAACACCCAGACGAACAAGAAAAGAGCCATCCCGAATCAGGTACGGCCGCCGGCTCCCCGGTCCTCCCTCGTCGCGTGGGGCAGAGGTAGCTCTCCAGGATCCCGCTCCAGCAGTCATCAGAGCGACCCGGAGCTGCGTTTCGCAGCTCTTGAAATTGGGATTCGAGTTGATCCACAAACTCCTTCCTTGAGGGATATTTGACACTGGGGTTGGAGGCGGGAAAGACGGAGCTCCGGCTCACGGAGCGGGAGCGTTTACTCCGCAGGAGCTCGTCTAAACGCAGCGGGAGTCGGGACAAGCCGGGCGGCACGTGCTGCTGGAGGAGCCCCCGTGCTCTGACGTGGGGCAGGGTCTGGCCTAACTGCCCGGTCCTGCCCCCGTCGATCCAGACCGGCCCTCCGGGGTGGGGGTGGAGGGAACGGGGACCAGGAGGAGCGCGGGGACGTGCCCGGCAGCCGTGTCAGCCTCAGTTCTGTCTCATCATGCAGCCTCCCGCTTCCGAGAGGGTGTTTGCTATCCGGTGTGCATGACTGAGAGCAGGACTGGAAGCGCCCCCTTGCATGGTGTTAGGTCTTGCAGTACCTAATGCAGACACTGCCTATTGTTTGGAAAGAATGTAATGAAATATTAACACTGTAAAATTATAATTAATAGCATGTAACTGTTTTTCTTTTGCTGTTTTTCTGCTTTTTCCTACCATTTTTGTGCTTCCTGCTCTCTTCTCCCTTCCATCACTTTGTTTTTCTTCACTGTTCTGTCTCCTTGTCCTGCTTTTTTTTTCCCCCCCCTTAATTTTGCGCACCTAAAGGGTGAGATACTGGTAAGTACCCACATAGTGTGATAGTGCTGGTAGACGACACCCAGTGATGGACGTGGCCCTGCCAGAAAGACCTTTCAAACCTAAAACGACGCCTCTCGCTTCCCAGAATTGAGTACGCTGATGGCGGAGGGAGGACAGGATTCCCCAGGGGATGCAGCCGGGTTCCGTGGGCTTAGTCTAGAGACAGAAATTCGGTCTGTTCCCTTCATCCCCGTGCCTGGGCTCGTCCCGCGGCCGAAAAAAAAAAAAGGGCTCGGGGCCGATCCCTGCCCGTGCCACGACCATCGGGCTGTCGGCGCTGCCTGGCATCTGCCTGTGCTCGTTGGGAACAGGTCTAGGGGGAGCTGGATACTGGGATTCAGGGTGAGTACTGGTTTTGCTGGGAAGCAAGAAGCCAAAATCTTTGGGTTTTAGCACAGAGCTGCCTGCTGCCGCAGTGGGACGCGGTTCCCATCGAGTGGTGGCAAGGGCTGGAGAGAAGCTAGTCCTTAGGCAGGGGAGTCCCTCTGCCCGCGTTTTGGGCAGGCGTGGCAGGTAGGAACTCGCCCCCCGCCCCCGTTCGCAGCAGCTGCCCGTGGGGCTGGAGGTGCTTTGCCTCCCCCAAGCTGCCTTTTTTGGGTTTGAGGTTGGGTCCCAACCAACCTCGGCTGCCAACGGATTTACCTTACCTTTACCGATGCCGGCCGTGGCGTCGGCACGCTGCACGGCTGGCGCGGAAATCCGGCAAGAAGCCCTCTTCTTCCGAGGTGCCTCAGCTCCCAGATGTTAGCAGCTGGTGGAGGCAAACTTTGGGTGACCGTCGGCTGCTTCGAGCCTCGTTATTCAGCCAACAGAGAGGTTTTCCTCAAGCGTACTCACTTCTGGGGAGGTGGAGGGCCGCGTTTCCTCCAAATAGAAGAGAGTTTCCCTGTCTGCGGTTGAGCGATCCCCTCTGGGGGCGGTAAAAACCGAGAAAATGGAAGTGTCTGAGAGGGAAGCAATCTCCAAACCCCGGCTTTGGGCTTTACAGCCTCGTGGATCGCGGCTCGGGTATTGCCTCGGTCCCTCGGGGGCGGCTTCAGCGCCCGAATGTCTCCCCGGGGAAGGAAGCCAGGAGAAGAATTTGGCTCCTGCAGCTGGGGATGGGTGCTGGGCTGCTGGATAAAGCCAGAAGGTTGGAGGTGAAGTTCCCCGGCGTCAACCGCCTCTGATCAGCCACACAGTCCCACGAAAAAGCGGCTGCAGGTCAGGCGCTAGGTGCTTTCTTACCTCAAAAATGGGTTTTATGAGGCTGCTGTGACAGCCCGGTTACAGTGAAGGGACGGCAGCGGGAGGGACGTGGTGGCGAGGCAGCCGCCCCGCCGCAGCGCACGGTGGGGGGGAGGCAGCCGCCCTGCCGCAGCGCGGGCAGCGCCCGTCCCGCTCTTCCCAGGAAGGTTTGTACCTTCTGCTCTGCGAAACCCCGTGACTTACCAACCACATCCGCAGCTCCGACAGTCAGGGAGGGCCCCGTGCCCGTTTCCCGGCTCTTCCAACTCTTCAGACACTTCCATTTTCTTTTAGCACTGCCCAGATGTTGCTGCAAAAACAAAGGAAAACTCCCAAGGGCCCGTCTCTTGCCTCCCACACGATGATTTCTGTGCAGGGCCGCTCTCCCATCACTGGCTGTGCGGACGTGATCGTGCTGGGTGATGGGAAGGTGGAGATCTGACAATTAAGGATTCAAGGCGCTAGCCCAGTGCCGGGCTGCTTCTGATTCGGAGCCGGGCAGAGCTCTGGAGCCCCTCTGCAGGGGAAGCTCGCCCGGCTTACGAGCCCTAAAACCATCGGTGCTCTCACCAGTATCAGTCGGTCTTAAAGGAACTTTCTTCTGAGCTCTCCGCTGTGCTGCTCGGTGCCAGGCCAGAGCCTTTCTCTCTCCTCCTCCTCCTCCTCGACCTGCGTTTGGGGATAGAGGCGGAGGCGTTCTGGGTCCTGCCTCGAGCCAGCGCACAGCTGGGGTGTCTGCGGCTCTGCAGGGTGCCCTCCCCTCCTCTACCCTTTAGCAGAAGAAATCAAATCTTGGCTTTTCTCTAACACTCCAGCTCCCTCTACGCTCCACGGGCCCTCTCTCCATCCCCGTGCCCTTAAGGCAGATTCCCTGTTCCTTATAATCCCCTCCAAAACTGTCCCAGCACCTGCCAGAGCCTCTAACCCGGCTCGCAGGACTTGCTTTGCTGCTGAACCTTTTCCCTCTGCCCTTTCCTTGTCCCTGATCCTCTCAACTGCTCCATCTCCCTCCCTCCTCCCTCTGTTCCTTTAAAACCAGACTCGGTTCAAATTCAGAGATGTTTTTTTAAATGCGAATCGGGCTCTCAAACACGCCAGAGCGAATCGGAAGGTGAAATCTTTACTCTGACAACCTCTGCCATCTTAATTTCAGGGCTCCTTCCTTCCCCTCGCCAGAAAAATCTGTATGAGTTAAGTTTTAGCTCTAGCTGCCTGTGCCCGCCGGCGCACTGAGCTTTGTCTGTGCCTAACACGGTGGATTTTGTCGTGGCTTTTGCGTTGGCAGCCACCTGAGCAGCCTGAAAACGAGAGCGGCCCGAGCTCCATCCCTCGGCAGGTTCCCCAGCAGCGCACGGAAAAGCCTCGGCACGAAAGGGCTGGCGCTGGCTCCGTTTTACCCGCTTAATCCCAGCGTTGAGATTAAAGCCTTGCCTTGGTCTCGAGCGCAGCTGCTCAGAGCTGGTTCCCGTACAAGCCACAAGTACAAACTCTGCATCTCGCTCGTGTCTAACTCTTCTCTGCTTAACCGCAAGGGTTTGTTCGTTCTCCCTCCCATCCATGCTTTGGACTGACTTGAATCAACCCCCCCAGATGCATTTTCCCCACGTCTGCCCATTACTAACCCGTGTGGTGGTACTAACCTCTGTGAAGTGCTGGGGTAGAAAAGCTGTGGCCCCGGGGCACCGGCTTTTCCGACCTGCCGCCGAGTCTCTCCCTGCCGCCGGGATGCTCGGCGCGGGGCACCTGAAGCATCCCGTAACGCGGGATACCGCTCGCGTACCGGGAAGACGGGTGTGGGTGCCAGGCTGCTGAACGGGGGAGGTTCTTGTGCTGTGCTACCTCCCAGCTCGGCTGGGCTCTCCCTAAATATATCAGGTCCCGCAGGAGCGGGCGCTTGTCGGGCAGCTCTCCTGCGGTTTTCGGGTCTCTAGCAGCGGTCGGCGTTGCTGTTTGCGAGGCAGCTCCTGCCTCGGGGAGGTCTGACCCTCCGCCTCCGGTGCCTGGGTGCCTCCAGAGCAGAGTCCCAGCTGGATGGGGTGACACAGCAGAAGCAGCCAGGTTTGGGGACCCTCCGTTCCCCCTCTTTACCTGGGAGCCGGTCGTTTGCAGGCAGACCGGCATCTGGAGGTGCAGCATGGTCCTGCCGTGCAGCTCACGGAGCGGCCGGCGTAGCAGCTCCGCAGTAAAACCGCGGGGGCGATGGTGAGAAGAATGCCGCTCCCCCGCAGCCCTGGTAGGGAGAGAGACTTGCAGCTCGGTCTAAAGGCTTCTGCCGCAGCCCTGGGGTCTGTGCCGAGCCGCGGTGACCTTCCTCTCCGTACAATAGCTCCCAGAACAATGGAGGAACCCCGCCGGGCAGAGCGTAATCTTGCCTGCATTTGAAACGCTTAGAAAACTCCCAGCCTGTCCCAAAGGCGGTGGCTGTGCGGCTGGTGGAAGTCAATCTGCCGCCCCTCTCGTGGGAGGCCGGCGGGAGCAGCTGGGCAGGGTCTTACCCTCTGCTCGGCCGAGCAGCGTGCTCGCTAGTCCCAGGCCAGCCCTGGATTGTCCGGACTCAAGGCTGGGAGCGATTCCAGCTTCCAGCCCGTCTCCGCTGCCCGCTCTGGCAGCCGTGAGCGGTTTGTGATAATTCACGATGTTTTCCAGCAGGCAGAGAGGTGGGGATCTGCTGTCGCTGAGGGGCACCCAGCGATGGCGGAGCTGTTCCACGAGGACTTTTGTCTTGGGGGAGCCGTTACAGGTGCAGGGACGCTCCTTGGCATCAGTAGGGTGGTTCCCCTCTAGCTCCGACGGTGCCGAGACAAGCGTGGGATAGTCTAGGGAGGGCTCCGCTGTGCGGTAGCTGCAGGGACCGGCTACGGCATTGTGCGAACTTCCTCGCCACCGGCGCTGGGAGAGAGCACAAGTGCCACGATGGAGATAACGGTCGGCCGTTAGCTCCCCGGGCTGATTTAGGACAGGGAACGCTCGCGCTTGCTCCGGACAGCGCGGTCCTCGTGCATTGTGTCGTGAAAAACTGCTGCTTGCAACGTCAGGCTTTGGCAATCTCGCTTCAGCGCGCTGCTGCCCCGATTGCCGGCGGCTGCTGCTGCTACGTGTTGCATGTGAGGTCCGTCCGTGGGGCTGCGAGGGAGGCTTTCACCGGCGGGCTACGAGCTCGGCAAGAACTGCCGGGCTAGTCCTGCCTGCGAGGAGGCGGAGGAGCTGCCCTGTGGGGAGGCTGCTTTGGGGTAGGGGGCAACGCACAAGACGGGGAGTGGGTTCGGGTGAGAAACGCGGGATTCCTCGGTTGTAACGAGGCTGAGGGCTGCCTTGGCCCCACTCAGCGAGGGCGCGTGCTCACGGAGACCCTGAGCAGAACAGGGATGGGGAGAGCTGCTCCGGTAGTTGCTGGACCGGGTAAGTTGGTCGTTGCTCCTGGGAACGTGCCCCAGCTGATGGGGCTCGGTTAGTCTCCGCAGACCTTTCCTAGCTTTGCTCGCGGGCGGCGCGACGGCGGCTTTGAAACGGCCGGGACGGAGGCTGAGGTCTGCTTTTTACGGTGCTCCCGGCACCGCCGTGCTGCGTGCCGACCTTCGGGACTGACTGGCACCAGCACCCCTGTGTGGGACACCCCAAAACAGCCCTCAGCAGAGACCGTAACGCCCCCGCGCAGCTCCGGTCCTCTCTTAAACCCGAGACACGCTCTGAATTCCTGCCTGTCTCGTCCCGTTGGAGCAGTGGACCTTTTGCTCTCCGTCACCTCTCCTGTCCGGGGCCGGGCTGCTGCTGGCTGGCTGGTACCGGCAGCGAGGGGGAGTTAACGCGGAGTTGGGTTCGGGATCTGACCGTGCCGCAGCATCTTACCGCGAGCGCGGGCAGGGGCTCGCTGCTTTTCTCGCCCAGCTTTGGGAGCTAGAAGAGCTCCAGACGTCCCCCCACGTGCTGCTAGCTTACCTTTGAGATGGGGCCTCGAAATCTGCCTGGTTGAGGGTCTTCTGCTGAGGCTAGGGCTTTCTGTGAAGGGACTAGGTGGGCTTCTGGGCCCAGGAGCACTTCCCCTTGCTCTCCGTCCGGGGAACTCCCCCGGAGACTTCATGGTAGCCTGTAACCTCTTCTTCCTTCCCTCCCCTCCGCTCCCCACCACCGCTCCTCTGTCTCCAGGTGATCCGCAGAGGCTGGCTGACCATCAACAACATCAGCATCATGAAGGGAGGCTCCAAGGAGTACTGGTTTGTGCTGACGGCCGAGTCGTTGTCCTGGTACAAGGACGAGGAGGTACGTGCGAGCGGGGAAGGACGGGTTTTGGGGTGGGGGGAGGCTCTGTGATTCACCGGGCTCGGGTGAGAAGATCCTCGGGCTGGGGATGAGAATTAGCGCCCGGGACTAATCAGCGTCGTCCATCTCCTGGCGTGCAGGAGCGTGGGTCTCCTCTGGAGGGTGCCCTGCGGACACCGCACAGTCCCAGCCAGCAAATTCCATGTCTCCAGACACTCCCCCAGACCTCGGGATTGTGTAAACGCAGATAAACCAGGAGACACTGGCAAGCGGAGGTCCTACGGGATCCAGCTGCCCGGCCCCGGCCGAGCCTGGGGGGTTGGCCGCGCCGTGCAGGCACCCCCTGTGCCCTGCCTCTTTCGGGGAAGGTTTTCTTTGCCTCCCATCGCTGTTGTTGCAAGACCTGCAAGAAGGATCGGGGACCTCCCTTGACCTCCCTGCCCTATCCCAGCCCCCTAACCCAGCTCGGCAGCCGGTTCCCGGTTTAACCGCCTCGGCACAGCAAAGCCAGAGGAGCAATGCAGGTGGTCAGGAGGGAAACCATCTCCGTTCTGGCCCTGGGGAAAGGAAAACCACCAACGCTGCGCGGGGCTTGGCTGCGGGTAAAGGAAAACTTAGTCTTTGACCTGTGGGACCGTCGGTTTATTGTCACCAAGCCCTGAGCACCCCCCACCCCTT
>NW_008795445.1:30497-31672 GCF_000699145.1 Aptenodytes forsteri
GAGCCCCCCCCCCCCCCTTCGGCCGTTCCCCGTGGGGTTGCTGCGCTGGTCTTGCATCGTGCATCATCCGAAAGCCGCATTCGGGCAGGAGGCGCCGATGGGGTTAATATCCCCACCCCGGGGTGGAGCTGCTGCCGTCTGAGCGGGAAAGATCTTGAAGCTGGAGGGAAATGGGAAATGGGATCGGGGCTGGGCAGGAGCCGGCTGCAGCCCCTGCCGCCCTCCCGGCAAAGACGGCTGAGGCATCTCCGCTGCCCGAAGCCCGGGCAGGCCTGCCTGCGGCGGGCAGGAGGTGGGGTGCATGCCGGGGGGGGGCATTGCACGCTGTCCCGTGCCCGTGCGCTGCCCCTGCCACCGACCGACCCTCCTCCAGAGCCGCCCCGTGAGCCTGGGGAGACCGAGGCACGGGGAGGGAACCCGATTCCCTCCGCTCCCGGGGTTTCTGTGTGCCGGGACCCCGCAGGTCCCTTCTTGTCCCCCGCTGGGTGTCTGGGAAGGGGCCGCTGCTGCTCCCGGACCCATTTGTCCGGCCCGTGTCGGGGGATCTGTTCCCCCAGCCCTCGGGCTGGACATCCCGCTCCCCGGTGTGCCGGGGCTGCCGGGGTGTTGGTAGCTCACCCCTGCCTGGAAACGGCGTTTCACCGCTCAAACCCAAAGCGATTTCTTTGGGCTCAACCCTCCCGGGAACGGGATGGCGACAGGACCGGCATCTCCTGCCCGCTCCTTGTCCGAGCTGCCGGTGCCGGAGCCAGCATCTCCTCCGTGGCGTCGTGGTCTCGGCCGCGCCACTTTCATATTTCAGATTTTCCAGCATTTCCGCCCCCACAGTCTGAAAATCAGCCCGTGATCTCGCCTTTCCCCTTACGTCACCGGCCTCCCGGCCAGATGCTGCCGTGGGGGGGGTGTGTGTGTGTGTGTGTGTGCGTGGATCTGGCTTTCAGGGTGTTTTGGGGGACACACAAGGGGTTCAGTGTGGCCGCTGCCTCGCCAGGGCCCGGCACGCAGGTCAGAAAAAGGAGACGTGAACACAACTTTTATTTCCCGGGAGCCGCTCGGCAGCTGGACATCGGGCGCGAGAGCAAAGCCCGGGCTTCCTTTGTTCGTCCTTTACCTTCCAAGCGAGCTGCAAAGGTGAACGTCTCTCCCGAACCGTGGAGTCAGATTTTTAACCTCTC
>NW_008795445.1:32896-36200 GCF_000699145.1 Aptenodytes forsteri
GGGGGGGGGGAATTCCTGGGGCTCCACAGAGGCGGCGGGGTGGGCTCCGGTGGAGCCGGCCCCATCCCGTGCCAAGGGAGGGCAGCTACGGCGCAGGCAGGGCTGCCGTCGGGCAGCGTCCTGGAGCTGCCCGCAGAGCTGGAGGGACCAAATCCCTTTCTCCAGTGGCGTCTTTGGCGCTGCCGGATGCGTCCTTGGAAAGGCAAGGGAAGCCGGGTAGCCAGAGCAGCACCGAAAGGGAGTCACGGTCCGTTCTTGTGCCGGAGCCGCAATCCGGAGCGCTGCTGCTTCGGGGGGAGGCTCCTGGGGAGGCAGATTGCTCCCTCCCAGGTAAAGCTCTTGGCTTCGGTCAGGGGACCGCATGCTGCGGGCCGAGCCGAGCCGAAAAGCGTGTCTTGGTGGCCCTTCTCCGGCGTGAGCTTGGGGAAGTCGCTGCCCCTCGGTCGCAGGAGCTCTGATCCCCGCTGTGTTTCCAGGGGCTGGGTTTTCATTCTGCTCGGGATGTCTAATTAGCATTAGCAAAGCGCCGCCGTGCTCGCTCGCTCTCATCCCTCCCTTCCTCTTGTCCCCTCTTCCAGGAGAAGGAGAAGAAATACATGTTGCCTTTGGATAATTTGAAAATCAGGGATGTGGAGAAGGGATTTATGTCTAACAAGCACGTCTTTGCCATCTTCAACACAGAGCAAAGGTAAGGGCTGTGAGCAGGGGCGGTGGTGCCCGGGTACCTCCCGAAATCCCTTCGCTCTCTGGGTATCGCACCAGGCTCAAAACGCTGCCGAACGCGCTCCGTGGTTGATGGGCTGATGGTTTTGCCCTTCCCTCGGTCGTTGCTGGTCCAAACCCAGGCCGTGCATCCGGCTTCCCCGTCCGTTTGGTGTCGTGCTCCGAGGCAGGAGCATCTGCGGTCTGGTGGGGGAGTATTTCTCCAGAGGAAGCAGCAGCTGCCAATATTTATATACACGTTCTGGAGGGATTTCAGGCTTCCTCGGGCTCCCTGGTGTTGAGGGCTCGTGGTGCTGGAGGCCTCGCCAGTGCTCTGCCGAGCCTCCCGTCCCCGACCCCTCCTCCCGGTCGCCCTCCGTGGTCCTCACCCCCGGCTCTGCTCCTTCTCCCCTAGGAACGTGTACAAAGATCTCCGTCAGATTGAGCTGGCCTGCGACTCCCAAGAAGACGTGGACAGCTGGAAAGCCTCCTTCCTCCGAGCGGGAGTTTACCCAGAGAAAGACCAAGTAAACACTCCCTCTGACTTGTCCGAGCCCTCCCGGAGCAGGCTGGCCGAGGGGTGCTGTCTGAGACCAGCCCGGGGAGAGGCTGCCAGAGGAGCCTTCAGACTCGGGAGCTCTTGGCTTGGGTCCCGGTGTGTCACAGTAGGTTCTCGGATACCCTGGAAAATGCCGTGGTATCGCAGAAGAGGACGAACTTTATAACGCAGCGTTAGCGTGTGCTGCCCAGCTGATGGATCTAGCCCTTCCTTCCGGGCTACGAAATAAACTCTTTGTTTCAAAAAGCACCCGCGTAGGATGGAAATAGGTGGAAGGGACAGGGAATAAGTGTGGAGCAGAGGGGTTTCTTTCCGGGTCTGTCGGATCCCGACAGTAACTTGTGCCCTGCTTTCCCTGAGCAGACTGAGAACGAGGACGGCGCCCAGGAGAACACCTTCTCCATGGACCCTCAGCTGGAGCGCCAGGTGGAAACCATCCGCAACCTTGTCGACTCCTACGTCGGCATCATCAACAAGTCCATCCGGGACCTCATGCCAAAGACGATAATGCACCTCATGATAAACAATGTGAGTGGCTGCGCTCGGGGGCGGAGGGGAACCTCGGGCGGGAAGGGAGCTTCTGGGGCCGGGGATTTCGGGGTTCTCCGGGCAGCACGTGCCGGGGAGGAGTCCTGGGCCCCCCCCGCGGCGTTAGGGGTCGGATGGGCTGCGCCACGCTCGTCGCCGAGCTAGAACCGAACAATGTGATTTGATGATCTTTCGGTTCTTAATTTTTATGCCTTTCTGCTTGAGCTGCTTGGCAGCGGCTTTGCTGAGAAGGCGCTTTGATTCTTGGCGTTCGCTCCCGCCTGGTTCTAGCAAACCGGGGACGCTGAACCGTCCTGCGAGTCCCGAGTCGCTGGGGCTCCACGCGCCTTCCGGAGCCGGGAGAGGTGTCCCCCAGCCCCTGCTGCCTCCGCGGCTTCGGGTCCTCCAGCTCCTACTCCTGCATCTACCAACCCACTGGGTTTCATATCTCGGGGCTGACCTTCACCCGCTGTTTCTCTTTAGACCAAGGATTTCATCCACTCGGAGCTGCTGGCCTACCTGTACTCCTCTGCCGACCAGAACAGCCTGATGGAGGAGTCGGCCGACCAGGCGCAGAGGAGGGACGACATGCTGCGCATGTACCATGCCCTGAAAGAGGCCTTGAACATCATCGGGGATATCAGCACCAGCACCGTCTCCACGCCAGTTCCCCCGCCCGTGGACGACACGTGGCTGCAGACGAGCAGCGGGCACAGGTAGGTTTTGGTGGGGACGGGATGCCCGGCGGGGATTAGTGGGGCGGACGACGGGATAACTTGGATTTGGGCTTTTTCCTGGGGGAGAGGAGGGCTGCGGGCTGTCAGCGCTCCGTCCCCTGAGGTGCTTTCTCTCCTCCGCAGCCCCCCGCCTCAGCGCAGACCTCCCTCCGCCGTCCTCCCCGCCTCAACCTCCCTCGGCCGTCCTGCCGCCGGGCCGGCCGCCGGCCCCGGCCGCCCCGCCGGCCGTCAGGGGTCCGGGGTCCATCCCCATCCCCGCGGGGGGACCCTCCTCCTTCGCGGCTCCCCCCATCCCCTCGCGCCCTGGACCCCAGAACAACTTCGCTGCTAATAACGACCCCTTCTCAGCCCCTCCTCAGATCCCGTCGCGGCCTGCACGCATCCCCCCCGGGGCATTCCTCCAGGCGTGCCCAGGTAAGAGACCCCGTTTCGGCAGGCTCCCCTGGTGCCGGGGGGAAGGCTCTCACCCCCGGCGTCCGGCCCTCCCGAGGGGGCCTGGGGTGGTCTCCTGCCCCCAGGGCTGGATCCTCGGCTTGGGCTGAGCTTTTCTGAACTCCCCGATGCCTCCGAGGTGCGAAACCCCTCGGTCGGGAGGGGAGTCGGCAGCTCGTGGTTTCCGTGGCAGGGCTTGGAGCCCCCCTTCTGCCCCCAGCGCAGCCCCCCGCTCCCCCTGGGGCGGGAGCTCCGGTCCCCCTCGTCCCTGCAGAAGGGTCGGTGCCGGTCGCCGGTCCCTCCGTGGCAGCCGGCAGGCAGCAGGGACGGGGGTCCCCGCCCCGCT
>NW_008795445.1:41753-43181 GCF_000699145.1 Aptenodytes forsteri
ATGAAATCCGCGGGGGGGGGCGGGGGGGGTTTGCCCCCAAACCTCCCTCCCCCGGGGTTCGCATCGGCTCGGAGACACCGCGGTAGAAAGCCGGGCAGGTTTAATCCCGGCCGGGAGGGAGAAGCGGCAGCCGGAGGGGAGCACGTCCCTCCTCCGGCGCCGTCCCGGCAGGGAGCAGAGTCCCACGTGCGTCCCCGTCTACGTCCGCACCGTCCTCTTGTCCTCGAAGAGGCTCTTCAGCATGTAGACCTGGAGGAAAGCCACCACCACCAGCACGCCCAAGTTCACGGCCGACCAGAAGTTCACCCGGCCCAGGTTGCTCTCCTGCAGGTTGCGGTCTCGGGCCTCGAAGGCTCGAAGCAGCGTCTGCATCTGGATGCTCCGTTCCAGGCGGCTCCTCATGGTCTCGATGGATTCCTGGGGACGGGAAGGGAGGCGCCGGTCGGACGTGCCGACCCCCGCTGCCTCCTCACGGCGCGGCGGGGCGGTTCGGGTGGGAAGGGACCTCGGAGCTCATCCAGTCCAACACCCCCCCCACCCCCAAACCGCGGGCGGGGACGTCTTCGCCCCCATGGGGTCGCTCGCAGCCCCCTCCGACCTGACCTTGAACGTTTCCAGGGAGGGGGCACCCACCGCCTCTCCGGGCGAGCCGGGCCGGCCTCTCGCCGCCCTCGGCGTAAAGAATTCGGGCCTTGGGTCCGGTCTGAATCTCCCCTCTCTTCGTTCGGAACCGTTCCCCCTCGGCCCGGGGCTACGGGCCCGACCGAGAGCTCTGTCCCCGGCTCTTATCGGTACCGAAAGGCGCGGTAAGGTCTCCCCGGAGCCTTGTCTTCTCCAGGCCGAACACCCCCGGCTCTCCCAGCCTGGCCTCACGGCAGAGGGGTTCCAGCCCTCGGATCCTCTCCGTGGCCGCCTCCGCGCCCGCTCCGACAGCTCCGGCTCTTTCCTGCGCTGCGGAACCCGGAGCTGGAGGCGGAATTCCGGGGCGGGGGGGGGATCTCAAGATGCCGCTCACCTCCCCCAGCTCCCGAATCTTTTTCAGGTAACGCTTCTGAAAGACGGTGGGGTCCGACACCGGGAAGTCGGGGTTCACCGAGGTGACGTCCACGAGGTCTGGAAACGAAGGGGGTTGAGGGGAGAGCGGAGGTCGCCCCGCCGCAGGGACGCTCTGCGCATTTTCTCTCCCAACCCCTGCGCCCAAAGAGCGCCTCTTCTTTTCCCTTTTTCACCTTTTTTGCCCTTTTTGGTCTTTTTCTTGCCCTTTTTTTGCCTTTTCTTTTCCCTTTTTTGCCTTTTTGGGTCTTTTTCTTACCTTTTTGGGTCCTTTTCTTGCCTTTTCTTTTCCCTTTTTTGCCTTTTTGGGTCTTTTTCTTACCTTTTTGGGTCCTTTTCTTGCCTTTTCTTTTCCCTTTTTTGCCTTTTTGGGTC
>NW_008795445.1:43879-44372 GCF_000699145.1 Aptenodytes forsteri
CAACGGGGATGGGGAGGGGACGGGGAGGGGATGGGGACGACGGGGACGGGACGGGGACGACAGGGACGGGGACGACAGGGACGGGATGGGGACGATGGGGACGGGGACGACGGGGATGACAGGGACGACGGGGACAGGGAGGGGACGGGACGGGGACGACAGGGATGGGATGGGGACAATGGGGACAGGGACGACGGGGACGACAGGGACAGGACGGGACGGGGATGACAGGGATGCGATGGGGACAGGGACGACAGGGACGATGGGGACGGGGAGGGGACGGGGATGCGATGGGGACGATGGGGACAGGGACAACGGGGACGGGGTGGGGACAGGGACGACGGGGACAACGAGGACGGGGACAGGATGGGGACGGGGAGGGGATGGGGATGACAGGGATGCGATGGGGACGATGGGGACAGGGACGACAGGGACGACGGGGACGGGGACGGGACGGGGACGATGGGGATGGGGAGGCCTCACGTGTGCGCCC
>NW_008795445.1:45961-46521 GCF_000699145.1 Aptenodytes forsteri
CCCTGGGGCAGATTTGGGTGGTTAGGTGCAAATCTGAGGGCCCCTGGGGCTGATTTAGGGGACCCTGGGGCAGATTTGGGTGGTTAGGCGCAGATTTGGGGGGCCCTGAGGCAGATTTGAGGGCCCCTGGTGCAGATTTAGGGGGTTAGGTGAGGTTTTAGGGAGTCCTGGGGCAGTTTGGGAGGGGACTGGGGCAGATTTGGGAGGTCTTGGGGCAGATTTAGGTGGTTAGGTGCAGATTTGGGGGTTCCTGGGGCAGTTTTGGGCAGCCCTGAGGAAGATCTGAGGGGCCCTGGGACAGATTTGGGAGGTCCCAGGGCAGATTCGGGTGGTTAGGTGCAGATTTGGGAGGTCTTGGGGCGGTTTGAGGGGCTGGAGGGCAGGCTGGGGGGACGCTCTGTGAGCGATGTCGGGGTGTGGGGCTGCTCCCCAGGCAGGGCGCCGGCTCAATCCCGGGGCTCGGCCTCACCCTCCCGGGGAAACTGGGGCATGGGGGCCGCATCAGCCCTCCCGCAGCCGCTGCTCGGCCCCAGGCCGACCTCTCAGCCCTGAGTCCTCAC
>NW_008795445.1:46694-47291 GCF_000699145.1 Aptenodytes forsteri
TTCCTGCCCCGAAGCGCTGCGCGCGCGGGGCTCTCTCCCGCCTCGCGGGCAGCTGCCTTTCATTAGTGCACAAAGCGATTCCCGCCGAGGCCGGCAGCGCCGTGGGGAGCCGGACGTGCCAGAGAAAAACCCGCAGGAGCCGTTTCAAGCCGTCCAACCCCGTCGAGGGTCTGGGTGGGGGTCCCGGTTGGGTGTCAGTCCGGAGCGACGCCTCGTTACTCCCTGTTTACGCCTCTTTTTTTTGATGACGTCGTCGTGATAAGTGGGGAGCGAGCCCCGGGAAATCACGTCCCGTGCCAGAGGAGCCGCTTTCACGCGGAGCCGAGCTCGCATCGCTCTGGTTATTGGGTGGAAAAAGCCTTTTTTGCGCAATGGGGGGGAAAAAATAACCCCGCTCTGTACTCGGGGACTCTCTGTCATTTCCTTCCTGGGTGATGAAACTTCGTCTTGAGCAAAATCCTCCTTCTTTTTCTTCTTTTCAGCGGAGAGCTCCTGCGCCTCGGGGTCTCCGTGGCGGGGCCCTCCCTGATCCGGACCCCGGAGGATGAGGAGGATGAGGCTGGAGTTTCTTTTCCTCGTGGCGGGTACGTTTTCCTC
>NW_008795445.1:47457-47736 GCF_000699145.1 Aptenodytes forsteri
TCCGCCACTCGGGCTCCTCCCCCAAGAGGAGGGGGGTCCCCCGAAAATCAGCTGCTTCGCCCCGCGGAGCTACGCCGGCAGCACCTTCGAGCTCTTCGCAGCGGGCGCCGGCGTCCCCGTGCAGAGCGTCTCCGCCGAGCCGGACCAGCACAAGGTTGATTTCACCCTGGATGGAGCCACCCCGGCCTCCCGGTGCTACCGGTGCCGGTACCGGAGCTATAACGGCAGTGCCTGGCAGACGTCGGCATTCAGCATGGAGATCGTGGTGAACGGGGCGGG
>NW_008795445.1:49052-50317 GCF_000699145.1 Aptenodytes forsteri
ATGCAGCCGGGAGCCGGCGGCAGCACCGGCATGTCCCCGGCATCCCCCCAGAGAGACCCCCGGGTGTCTCCCCCCGCGGCGCCCCACTTCAGCACCTTCAGGTCCTTGGCGTGAGCCCCGGTGGCGCCGTCTCTGCCGGCGCTCCCCACGGCACCAGAGCCCAGCTCCTCCTTTTGCCGGGGAGCACGAGGAGCCCCCGTGGCACGACCACAAGGGAAGGGACTGGGTTGGCGAGACGCCGGCACCCCACGGCGCCGCGCCGGCCGGGGGACGCCGGCCGGGGGACGTGCCGCGGGCTTCCTGGAGATGCCGGCAAGACCCCCGGCACGGGAGAGGTGCTGACGCGCCGCTGGCAGTTTGGTGCCAGAGCTGGCAAATGGCCTTCCTCCTCCTCCTTGCACCTTCGCCTCCGGGGAGGCCACGGGCGTGCGGCAGAGCCGGGCTGGGCGCCCCAAATCGCGGTGTCTCCGTGCCGGGGTGTCTCTGCCGCCAGAGCTGGCTCTGGTTTTAATAAAGGTGTTTGCCGCCAGGTGCCGGTGCAGGACATGGGGGCCGTGTCCCCCTGCGCGCGTGGCCCGGCAGTGCCCGGTGTCCGGTGCCCACACGGTGCCGTGTGCCATGCCCGTTACCTGGTGCTGTCTCTACCCGGTGTCCGGTGCTCGATTCCCGGTGCCAGCACCCCGTGCCAGTCTCCATGCCCGGTGCCATTGCCGGTAGCAATGCCCGGGGCTGTGCCCGGTTCCCCTGTACTGCCCGGTGCCGGTGCCCAGTGCCAGTGGCTGTACCCAGTGCCCAGTGCCGGTGGCGGTACCCAGTGCTGGCGGTGGTACCCGGTGTGGATGCCCGGTGCCGATCCCTGTTGGTGGCAGTACCCAGTTCCTGGTGCCCGGTACCCGGTGCTGGTCCCCGTGCCGGTGGCAGTGCCTGGTGCCAGTGGTAGTACCCGGTGCCGGTGGCAGTGCCCAGTCCCTGGTCCCCGGTCCCTGGTCCCCTGTGCTGGTGGCAGTACCCGGTGCCGGTGGCAGTACCCGGTGCCAGTCCCCGTGCCGGTGGCAGTACTCGGTCCCCAGGTCCCGGTGCCGGTCCCCATTCCCCGCTGCCCCTTGCCCGGTGCCGGTGCAGCCCCCGGTGCCGGTCCCTGCTGCCCCTTGCCCGGTGCTGGTGCAGCCTCCGGTCCCTGGTGCCGGTCCCGGTCCCCGTTCCCCGCTGCCCCTTGCCCGGTGCCGGTGCAGCCCCTGGTCCCCGGTGCCGGTCCCGGTCTCCGT
>NW_008795445.1:54724-55260 GCF_000699145.1 Aptenodytes forsteri
CCCCCCCCCCCCCCCCAGTTCTACGGGTACCTGTCCCAGCAGCAGAACATGATGCAGGACTACGTCCGGACGGGCACCTACCAGCGAGCCATCCTGCAGAACCACAGCGACTTCAAAGACAAGGTCAGCCGGGCGCCCTCCCGCCTTAACCGCCCCGGCCCGGTACGATATTTTGGTGAAACGCGCCTCATTTCGGTCTCCGGCACCGGCTCCCGTTGCCAGACTTCGGTCTGCCGCGCCGGATTGCCCCGCGCGCTCGGCCAGGAGGGTCATTACGCACCGGTAGCTGGAAGAGGCACCGCGGTTTTTTGGTCTTTCCTCCCTCTATTTCCCCCTCCCCGGGTCATTACGCACCGGTAGCTGGAAGAGGCACCGCGGTTTTTTGGTCTTTCCTCCCTCTATTTCCCCCTCCCCGCTTTTAATCTGTTCCGGTGCTTTCCCGACTCCTTCGTAGTGGTTTTATTCTTAACATCCCCCCAAAAATACGGGCCGGCTGGGAGGAGGGACAGCGGCCAAAGGCCGTGTGCCGCTGGCTG
>NW_008795445.1:55296-55928 GCF_000699145.1 Aptenodytes forsteri
GGCACACCCGGCTTCCCACGCCGTCACCGCTGATCCCCCTAACTGGGGGGGGTTATATATAGGATCAAAGAGGATTTGGGCGCTCGGGTGCCGTTCGCTGGCTCGGCCGCGGCGCTCTTAATCCTGTTCTTCCCGCGGCGCTGGGAAGCGGCCGGGGCTGAGCCCTCGGAGATGCCACCGCTCCCGGCACGATTTGGCGCAGCGCCGAGGTGGGATAACGCCGCAGTCGGGTCCCGCTGCCGAGCGGGGCTGGCTCTGTGTGCCAGCTCGTTACCGGAGCTTCTAATTAGCGCTTCCAGCCGGGTGGGTGACGACTTGCAGGGGTCAGTTCCTTCCCCGGAGCCGGTTTGCTCTGCCGCCAGTCGGCGCTTGGGGGGTGGTTTTCCCCCCCCAGGAGGGGCCGTGTCGGTGCCGCCGCCTTGGTTTTTCCCTCCCTTTGGGAATCCAAATCTTGGGGTCCCCGGGTCTCCCCGTCCCTCCGTGCCCCGGACCGGAGGCAGAGGACCCCCATCCCGGCTCCGGGGTGAGGACGCTGGGAGCTGGGTGGGATGAGAGCCCTGCAGCCCGGCTCCGGCACGTGTGCCGGTGGTTCACCGTATCCTCACCATCTCCCTCCCAGATCGTCCTGGACG
>NW_008795446.1:0-702 GCF_000699145.1 Aptenodytes forsteri
AAGGAAGGTATCGGGGAGATCCTGGGGGAGGGTGTCGGGGACACCGCGGGGACCCTGTGGCCAGGGAGGGACGTCGGGGTCACCATGGGGAGGGTGTCGGGGACACCCTGCGGCTGGGGAGGGTGTCGGGGACGCTCCGGGGACGTCCCAGGGCCGAGGAGGGCACTGGGGAGATCCTGGGGGCACCCTGCAGCTGGGGAAGGGTGTTGGGGACACCCTGGGGACGTGTGGGGGACGCTCTGGGGACCCTGTGGCTGGGGAGGGGCGGCAGTCAGGGACACCCTGTGGCCAGGGAGAGTATCGGGGACACCCCGAGGAGGCCGTGGGGGGACACTGTGGGGACCCTGTGGCAGGGAGGGTCTTGGGGACAAACTGGGGACGTCCCATTGCCAGGGAGGGTGTTAGGGACACTGGGGAGACTGTAGCCAGGGAGGGTGTCGGGGACACCACGGGGAGGGTGATGGGGACACCACAGGGACCCTGCGGCCAGGGAGGGTGTCGGGGACCCACGGGGAGGGTGATGGGGACACCACAGGGACCCTGCGGCCAGGGAGGGGGTCGGGGACACCACGGGGAGGGTGTTGGGGACACCGCAGGGACCCTGCGGCCAGGGAGGGTGTCGGGGACACCACGGGCACCGCATCCTGGGACGGCCCTGGGGCTCCTGACGGCAGAGCAGGGGCGGTGGCAGGGGTGACAGGG
>NW_008795446.1:2041-2271 GCF_000699145.1 Aptenodytes forsteri
GGGGGGACAGCGTGGGCACAGGGTTGGGGGGGACACGGTGTGGGCACAGGGACCTGGGGACACCGCGTGGGCACGGGGACCTGCAGGCACCGAGCGGGCACGGGGACGGGGGGCACAGCGTGGGCACAGGGTTGGGGGGGACACGGTGTGGGCACAGGGACCTGGGGACACCGCGTGGGCACGGGGACCTGCAGGCACCGAGCGGGCACGGGGACGAGAGGGCCAGAGCG
>NW_008795447.1:0-731 GCF_000699145.1 Aptenodytes forsteri
CATCATCACCCAACCACCCTGACATCATCAACCCTCAGCTGACATCACCACACACACACCCCCTCACCCCCTCCCCACACTGGCCACGAGCTCCACTGGGGGGTCAGGGCGTCGACCCGCAGCTCGGGGGGGCATGACATCATCATGACGTCATCACCACTCTCTATGACATCATACCCCACCCCGTGACATCACCACAGACTCCCAGCCGCCCCCGGCCCCCCTCAACACTGGCCACGAGCTCCACTGCGGGTTCAGGGCGTCGACCTGCACCTGGGGGTGACGTCACAGTGATGTCACCACCCCCCCCCAGCGACGAGCTCCACTGCGGGTTCAGCGACTCCCCCTGTACCTGAGGGCGTCTGTGACGTCACTGTGACGTCACTGTGACGTCACCACCCCAGCCCCATCCTCACCTGGGATCTCCGACATCAGATTGGCCGGCCCCGTGTGATGTCAGGGGACCCGGTGAGGAGGGATTGGCCGGCCCCGTGTGATGTCACAGTGACACCCGACAGCTGCTGTGCTGTGGTTGGCCGGCCCCGTGCGATGTCACTGCGCCCGGTGAGCTCAGACACCCACAGCGCTCTGCGATTGGCCAGCCCCGTGTGATGTCACAGCGCCCAGCAACACCCAACAGCTGCAGCGCCGCCATTGGCTGGCCCTTTGTGACATCACAACCCCTGCTGAGCTCACGCAGCTGCAGCGCTGCCATTGGCTGTCCCTGCGTG
>NW_008795448.1:0-470 GCF_000699145.1 Aptenodytes forsteri
TACTGGTCAATACTAGACTGTTTAATGCTAGTCTCCAACAGAGAGCTTTCCGAATTTCTTGTTTCCTTCTGAGAAACCACAAAATGATAGTGGTTGTGCCTGCCATGAGAGAACATAGGCCTGTTGTTCCACATGTAAAAAAGAGTGGGATATGGAGCATGAAGCTTCAAATACTTGATCAGACTTCCTTTTGAACAGAACTCGGTACAAAATGTTCTGAAAAGAAGAAAAGTTGAACCTTCTGGTAAGACTGGCAATGGAAAGGAGGTCTCTTTTTCCAGATCCGGGTGTTCCTCTCCAAAGGCACATTTTCAAGAACTTTTTTGTTAGTAATACAGTAATGTTGTATGTGCTTCCCTAAACATGTAGAGAAGGAATGAATAACGGGAGTGAGGAATCATCTTCTGCACGTAGCTGTGTTTTCCCCAGTCTGATAAAACTGCTCCCTTGAATTCTTCCACCACATTAGG
>NW_008795449.1:0-777 GCF_000699145.1 Aptenodytes forsteri
GACAGGTTAATGGGGACAAGGACGGTGCCCGGGCACCCCGTGGGGCCGTGACAGTGGGACAAGGACGGCACCCGGGCACCCCGGTACCCCGTGGGGACATGACAGTGGGACAAGGGCAGCGCCCAGGCACCCCATGAGGACAAGGACAGGGCCCAGACCCCCCAGTACTCTGTGGGGACAGGTCAATGGGGACAAGGACGGCGCCCGGGCACCCTGTCCACGGGGACAGGTTAATGGGGACAAGGACGGTGCCTGGGCACCCTGTAAGGACAAGGACAGGGCCCAGACCCCCCGGTACCCCATGGGGACAGGTCAATGGGGACAAGGACGGTGCCTGGACACCCCATGGGGACAAGGGCAGTTCCCAGACCCCCCAGTACCCCGTGGGGGCAGGTCAATGGGGACAAGGACAGTGCCTGGACAACCCCGTAAGGACAAGGACAGTGCTCAGACCCCCCGGTACCCCACAGGGACAGGTCAATGGGGACAAGGACAGGGCCCAGGCACCCCGTGGGGCTGTGACAGTGGGACAAGGACAGCGCCCGGGCACCCCATGAGGACAAGGACAGGGCCCAGACCCCCCAGTACTCTGTGGGGACAGGTCAATGGGGACAAGGACGGCGCCCGGGCACCCCGTAAGGACAAGGACGGCGCCCAGACCCCCTGGGCACGAGGACAGTGGCTGGATGCTCCATAGGGACGTGGCAGTGGGGACAAGGGCAGCGCCCGGGCACCCCAGTACCCCGCCGGGACATGACAGTGGGACAAGGACAGTGC
>NW_008795450.1:0-474 GCF_000699145.1 Aptenodytes forsteri
TAAATATTACAGGCATTTTCAAGTTCAACTCTGTGAAAATAAAATATCACAAAATCTGACACCGTGCCTGAGAAGAAATTAAATCAATGGTCTTATATGACTAAGGAAGTTCATAATTTTTCAGATTTAGTAGTTGTCAAGCTACCCTCAAGATCAGTTGGGATAAACAGTTCCAGTGTAATAGACTAAATGATAAGGCAATGGCAAAAAGAATTTCTGTGTATTTCAGGATAAAATAGCAACCATTTCTTGGTTTAGCATCTGATTGCATTCTTACTGTTCTGTGGTAGAAACTGTTTACAGAGAAGATTTTATTGTTTGTAAGAATACTCGGTCAATCACCATTCAAATTGTTTGCAGTATGTATGTAATACAAGGGGAAAAAATATACATTACACCTTATACATGACCTTATACATATACCTTATACATGACCTTATTGCACTCTATCAGTACTTAAAGGGGGCTTATAAA
>NW_008795451.1:0-814 GCF_000699145.1 Aptenodytes forsteri
GTAATTGTAAATACAATTTTAGTTATTATCCGAACACGTATAGAGGAAAAATAAAGAAATCTCCATTAAGTTAGTGAAATAAACCAAAAAAAATCTAGAGTAAAAATAACTAAGTTATCTGTAAAAATAACTTAGTTGTCTGTTGATGACAGAATTTGAAGAGGAGCATATCAGAGACTGCACTATATTGATATTAAATTACCACAAAAAAGTTTTAAAACTTGAAACTTGATCTCCGAAGTCCTAATTCTTATAAAAACATATTGAATAACAGTTAAGTTTGATAATATACTAATACTCACAGAGTTTTGAGGAACATCAACCAACAACATCAAATAAACCATTTCAAGCACTTACTAGAGACCTTTCCATTTTTGCCAACATCACAAATGTCTGCAATCTTCTTGACCTGATAGACTGTTGATGAGTCATTAATAAAAAAAAAAAAAAAGCAACACACAAAACCCAACACATAAATGTCAGGAAAAAACACAGCACAACTTGCCAAATCAAATAAACCTACTTTCCTATTAAACCTAATATTTATACAAGACTAAGTCTTGTATAAATATGCCTTCATAAAAAGGAAATGCAAAAACAATGTAAACTTCCACAATCCATTACCTTTTCAAACATGTATTCTCCTCTTCATCTGTTTTTCATTAGAGTTATAACTGAGATAACTAAGTTAAAATTGTTGGGGGCAGGGGGTTAGTAATTTTTTCATTCTTAGTTTCCTGTTTTTAAAAAAATACTTCCCCCCCCCCCCCCACAAAAGAAAAAACAAAAAAAAAAGAGAAAAAAAAAAAAAAAA
>NW_008795452.1:0-663 GCF_000699145.1 Aptenodytes forsteri
GGAGGAGGAGGAGGAGGAGGAGGAAGGACGTCAACGTGGGTGAGGATGAGGATGAGGATGAAGGAGAATGTCAAGTTAAACCATGATGATGAGGAAGGAGAAGGTCAATGAGGAGGAGGAAGATGAAGGACAGCAACGTGGGTGGGGATGAGGATGAGGAAGGAGAACGTCAACAAGGAGGAGGAGGAGGATGAAGGACGTCGACGTGGGCGGGGATGAGGAGGAGGATGAAGGAGACCGTCGAGTTAAACCATGACGAGGATGAGGAAGGAGAAGGTCAATGAGGAGGAAGAGGAGGATGAAGGACGTCAACGTGGCGCATGATGAGGATGAGGGTGATGGAGAACGTCGAGGAGGAGGAGGAGGAGGATGAAGGACAGCACTGCGGGCTGGGGGGAGGATGAGGATGAAGGAGACCGTCAATGGGGGCTGGGATGAAGATGAGGAAGGAGAACGTCAGCGAGGAGGAGGAGGAGGAGGAACGTGGGCGGGGATGAGGAGGAGGATGAAGGAGACCGTCGAGTTAAACCGTGATGAAGATGAAGAAGGAGAAGGTCAATGAGGAGGAGGAGGAGGATGAAGGAGACCGTCAACGAGGAGGAGGAGGAGGATGAAGGACGTCAACGTGGTGCATGATGAGGATGATGGAGAACGTCGAGGAGG
>NW_008795453.1:0-1188 GCF_000699145.1 Aptenodytes forsteri
CGTTAGTGAGATTCCCATCCCCACACCTTTGAAGTAGTTTTATATATATATATGTATTTATACACACAAAATTCTGGAAATTGAAATCCAGGGAAAGGCATCTTCATACAGTTTATTACAAATGGAAATGGGAACACAATCTAAGATAAAGCTACACTGAAATGTTCTGATTCTTTTTTTCCTTGGAAAAATATCAATCACTCAAATCTTTTTCATGAATATGTATTGTTTTCATTTAAAGTCTCCTCAGGTTCTGGGGACTGATTAACTGAAGTTTGCAGGTCTTCATACCCCAGGTTAGGACTAACACTGAGTTGTAAGAACATTTTCTTTCTCTGTGGCTTATTGAATGTAAAACTAAGTAAATGGGAAAATGGAAAGTTGTAAGGATCACTATTTACTTGGATGTTAGGACACTGACACAAAATGTGGATAATTTTGCTTCCTTCAAACAAGCTCCTTTGAATCAGATGAATCAAAAGTATTTGATCTAGATTACTAAAATACTAAATATTGAGATATTGGCTGCCATGGGGCTTCCCTTTTTTGACTGGAAAAGCCTTGACAGTGAGAAATCACACTCTCTGATGTCATGTAAAGCTCTACCATAGAATAAACTGCAGAAGGTATTGAATTGGCATGGTAAAGATGGGTCAAGAATTTTTCATAGAAATGTATTTCAATCTCAGAAGCTGATAGTGTTGCCATTAAAGCCAGCTGTGTGAAAAGCATCAGAAAGGCACCTGAACAGAAAGGCAGAGGACAGCCCATAAAGTACCAATGATGTAGCTTTGGCAGAAAACCAAAAGCTTTTTCTGGGAGTGGAACACTGGCTGAAAGCATGCTTCAGCTTTTGAATGGGGAAACTGCCTCTCATTGTTTGCCCCTTCCATGTTCAGGAAAAGCATTCTTATACTCTTTGTAAATGGATAGGACTGCAACCAAAAATTTTGGATGCATATGATTAAACTATCTTGAACGAAGCAATTCAGAAAGATCATTAGTATTAATAGGAAAACTGGTCTCAGGCAGAAAAGATAAAGAAAATATAGTTGGAAGGAAAGCATAGTAAAATAACAAGCAGAAATTACTAAAATATCATGGACTATCAGTGTAGTATTTTTAGAAGTCTAACCTGAGATAATGTACACTTTTCATTATTTTCATCTCTGCAATGTTTTTTGTTTT
>NW_008795454.1:0-615 GCF_000699145.1 Aptenodytes forsteri
TCTCTGCCGCTCTGTCCCTCTCTCCTCCAAGGCTCCAGGACCTGGGCAGCTCCGGGGAGGCACCCATGGGGCCTGCGGGGCTCGGGGCTCAGCCGGGGGACGGTGTCCCTGCAGGGTCAGACAGCAGGGCAGGAGCGCCCCATGGCATACCAGGAGAAGGAGCGCCCCACGGCATGCCGGGAGCTGTAGTCCTGGGGTAGGTGGCTGCTGGGTGGCCATGTTGATTCCCATGGCATGCTGGGAGCTGTAGTCCTGGGGCACAGGGCTGCCAGGCAGCCATGTCCAGTCCCGGGGCATGCCGGGAGCTGTCATTTCCCCACACTCAGCTTCCCGGCAGCCATGTTGGTCTCGGCAGGCGCAGTCTCCGCTCCAGCCGCAGTCCAGCTGAGGTGAGGGCCGGGCCGCCCGGAGCTGGTGCTAGGGAAGCTCCAAACCGCCCAGTGCGATGGGGTCCTGGTCAGCTGAAGCCGGGCCCAGCTGGGGCAGACCTGGGAGTGATCCGAGAGCTGGGGAGGGGAAGGAGGCAGAGACAGACACACCCCACCCCACCCCCGAGCTCAGGCACTGGGCACCTCGACTCCCAGAACCCCCCTGAGCCGCCCCAGCATTTTTAGT
>NW_008795455.1:0-1893 GCF_000699145.1 Aptenodytes forsteri
GTTTGATTTATACGTCAGTAAACAGTCCGTTATTGTGAACGGCAAAAAGAGCATGGCGACGCTCATCAATGATTCACTACCAGCACCGACGCTAAAAATGCGTGAAGGCGATACGGTGGGGGTAAGTGTGGTGATACGTGTTCATAATCAGATGGATGAATCAACCTCTATCCATTGGCATGGAATACTAGTACCGTTTGAGATGGATGGGGTGCCGGGCATTAGCTTTGATGGCATTCCTGCGCACAGCACCTTTACTTATAAATTCAAATTAATACAATCAGGCACTTATTGGTATCACTCACACAGTGGGTTCCAAGAACAAACCGGTATGCTGGGTGCCATTGTGATTGAACCTAAAGGGCGTGAGCGTCATCCTATCGAAGAAGATCATGTGATCGTCCTTAGCGATTGGACCAGCGGCCCGCATAATCTCTTGAAGCTGCTCAAACAGCGCTCAGACTTTGATAACTATCATCTACCAGACTTCAAAAAATTGCTTGCTGATATTGCCGAAACGGATATGAAAACCGCGTTTGATGAGCGCAAAATGTGGAATCAGATGCGCATGATGCCCACTGATTTTACGGACTTGTCGGGTGAAAAAACCTTTACCTACCTTATCAATGGCAAAACGACCGCAGCTAATTGGGCACAAATCGTCAAAGCAGGACAGCGCGTTAAATTACGCTTTATCAATGCCTCAGCACAAACTATCTTTGATGTGCGCATACCCGGTCTCAAAATGACTGTGGTGGCAACCGATGGCATTGATGTCGCCCCAGTTGCGATTGATGACTTTCGCATTGGCGTGGCTGAAACCTATGATGTCATTGTCACCCCGACCAAAGATGCGCATACCATATTTGCCCAAAACATAGACCGTTCGGGCTATGTCGCAGCAACGCTTGCCACCAAAGAAGGTGCTCGTGCGGCAACGCCTGCTATGGACAAAATTGAATGGCTCACCATGGCAGATATGATGGGTGCTATGGGTGCTAATGGTTATAAAGCTAAGCACGCTAAAACAGAATATGACTTTAAGTCTGATATGCGTGTGGACAGTCCACGTATGAACCTTGACGATCCAGGTATCAACCTGCGCAATATTAATAGAGAGGTATTGAATTATAGTCAGCTACGCTCTGTCGATGAGGCAATATTTGCGGAGCAGCGCAAGCCTACCCGAGAGATCGAGCTACATTTAACCGGTAACATGGAGCGCTATATTTGGGCGTTTGATGGGGTTAAGTTCAGTGAGGCCACGCCGGTCAATATCAAGCCGGGTGAGCGCGTGCGTATTACCTTAGTCAATGACACGATGATGAATCATCCGATGCATTTACATGGGATGTGGAGCGATTTGCGCATGCCTAACGGCGAGTTTCAGGTGCGCAAGCATACTATGATGGTGCAACCGGCACAAAAAATTAGCTTTGATGTCACAGGAGAAGCTGGTCGATGGGCATGGCATTGTCATCTGCTCTATCACATGGAAGCCGGTATGTTTAGAGAAGTGGCGGGGGGGGGTGCAAATCTTTGGTTGGTAGGTGAGAGATGAGATGAAAATACATAAAGTAGGTTTACGGTTCGCCGGGGTATCATCATTGGTATTATTAGCATCATCATTTGCTAATGCTGCTGACCCGTCCACGGTTAAAAAAGACATAACTATGTCAGGCATGGACCACAGCAAAATGGACATGTCGGATATGGATCATAGCAAAATGGATATGTCAGGCATGGACCATGGCTGTATGGATATGTCAGGCATGGACCATAGCAAAATGGATATGTCAGGCATGGACCATGGCTGTATGGATATGTCAGGCATGGACCATAGCAAAATGGATATGTCAGGCATGGACCATGGCTGTATGGATATGTCAGGTA
>NW_008795455.1:1923-2461 GCF_000699145.1 Aptenodytes forsteri
CCATAGTAGTATGGATATGTCAGGTATGGACCATAGCAAAATGGATATGTCAGGCATGGACCATGGCAAAATGGATATGTCAGGCATGGACCATGGCAAAATGGATATGTCTGGTATGCAAGGTGGTAAAGCTCCAGCTGATGCTCGCAGTCCTGACTATTCAAACGGCGTTCCCTATGGACGCTATGGTCAGCCTATGATGATGGGTGATATGCCGTTATGGGGTGTTTCTGTAGAACAGTTGGGCTATCAGTTTGATGACGATCAGATTAACTATGAGGTGGATGCTTGGTATGGAAAAGATGAGCGACGCCTAGCTGTACGCAGCGAAGGTAGTGTTCAGACTAAGGACGATAAAAAAATTGATAGTCTGACCTCACAGGCTTATTGGAAGCCGCTAAGTATTTTTTGGAATGGTGAAAGCAGGTGTCCTTATGATACCAAAAACGATAAGGCTGCCCTTATGGCGGGTATCGTAGGTTCTGCACCATTGAAACAGATGCAAGAGCCTATCTCTATACTGATGGTCAATGGTCAA
>NW_008795456.1:0-690 GCF_000699145.1 Aptenodytes forsteri
GGGTACGGGGACACGGGAGACAGAGGCAGCGCAGTACGGGGGGACAGAACAGAAGGGATGGGGCGGGGGGACGCGGGCGATGTCCATGCAGGGGTGTCGGGAGACGGGGACGCTGCGCAGGGACATCATCATCGGGGTACGGGGACACGGGGGACACCGGCATCACGGTATGGGGCCACGGGGACACAGAGGGAACGTGGCGTAGGGACATGGAGGACACGGGGCCGCGGGGACAAGGCAACGTCAGGAGACACCGCGGAGGCGTTTGAGCCGGCCGGGCTCTTTGCGCACCAACAGGGAGGGGACGGCGACCGTGTCCCTGTGTCCCCAAGGCCCTGCGTCCCCCCTCCACGTCCCCTCGCTCGGCTGCACCTCACACCCCGACAGCGAGGTGCCGGGGGCCGCGTCCCTGCGTGTGTCCCCCCCCTCACCGATGTGGCCGTTGCGGAGGCGCTTGAGCTGGCAGGGCTCCTTGCGGCCCGAGGGGGCGGTGACGGTGGCCGTCAGCTGGCTCAGGTCCGTCTCCCCGATGTCCAGGGGGATGTCGGCCGAGGCGCCCACCTTCAGGTGGGACAGGCGCAGACTGTCGTCACCTGCGGGGGACGGGGACGGGCTCAGCGGGGAGACACCCCAAAAATGCCCGGGGCTCCCCCAGGCCCTCCCTAGGGACCCCCAGAACAGCCTCAAGGC
>NW_008795456.1:2681-2960 GCF_000699145.1 Aptenodytes forsteri
AGGTGACTGCCTGCCCTGGGGGAAGGGGGCGCCCCCAAACCAGCCCCACGGGGGGGATGCGCACCCCGCCGCGGTTCTCCAGTGCTGCCCACCCCCTGGGACAGCCGAAAGACCCCCCAGAGCCGGGGCCAACCTGAGCCCCCGGGCAGGCTGAGCGCGGGGAAACTCATCCCACGCCACGGGGAGGGGGATAATTAGGCATTAATGAGGGACAGACCTCCCCCATCCCACACCCTGGCAGTGACCTCATGGGGGGGGGGGTCCCCTCTTCCCCTTGGT
>NW_008795457.1:0-634 GCF_000699145.1 Aptenodytes forsteri
GAAAGACAAGTCATCAAAATGACAAATGACGACTAAACGACAATGACCGTCGTGTGAGTTGTAAACAGCGATAAGAAATTAGATGAAATGAAAACTTACTTGTAGATAGGAAGTTTAGTGCCGCGACCAATGGGGCGAATGTCATTGGTGACATACTTCAAAGTCAACTTCACCGACTAAGGTAATGTCTTCAAAGGATTCGTTATGGGCAATTAAACTTGGATAAGGATAAAGATTGAGCTCTTTAACGGTGAATTCGTTAAATAAGCGAGCGACGATAATGTCGCCATGTTGGGGCTCAAGACTCCGATCCACCACCAGCAAATCATTGGGATAGATACCGGCATCAATCATCGACAACCCATCGACTCTGACTAAGAAAGTGGCATTAGGATGATCGATACACAAGTCATTTAAATCCACACATTCTTCAACATAGCCTTCAGCAGGTGAGGGAAATCCTGCTGGAATGGCTTCTAAAAACAAAGGAATGGGTTGGTGGCTTTGGGCTTCGATTCGGTGAAGGATGGTGACGGTCATAATAGGTTCGTCATATTGATAATTGGTATGACTATGCTAATTTCATTAATCCTAAATTTCAAATTGATTTTTTAAATCCTACTTGCACTAAGTA
>NW_008795458.1:0-2122 GCF_000699145.1 Aptenodytes forsteri
ATCTACCATATCCGCAGTTGCCCAAACATCCAATCCGCTTGGCTGTACTGGAATTAAAATAATATCAGCTGCCTTAATTGCACTCGCTGCTAAATTGGCAATCTGTGGCGCACCATCAATAATGATGAAATCTCTATCAGAGATAGCTTTAATATCTCGATCAATGGTTGGTCTATCAATACCTACTACAGGGAAAGGGGCATCTTCAAGCTGACCAATCTCTAGCTGAACCTTGTGGGTCGCTATCAACTAAAACAACATTCTTACCTTGGCGACGTAAGGCTTCAGCCATATTAATTGAGATTGTAGTTTTCCCAGAGCCACCTTTTTGATTTAGGATTGCTATAGTTTTCATACTCATTTACTCATTATTCGATTTACTCATTTTATCATAAGGTATTTGACAGCAGAATGATAAATTTAACTTAAATAATTTTTACTCATTTTATCATTTTAATATTTGAGCATATTCTCATTTGTGTATTTTATCAAACTTACTACTATCAACTGCTTAAGCATGATAGTATAAAAGCATTGTTGAATGCGAGTGAAGTTATGATTACAGGCGATATTAAAAATAAAATTGACCAAATTTGGAATGCGTTTTGGAGTGGCGGTATTTCTAATCCGCTCGAAGTCATGGAGCAAATGGTATTTGCTATTTATCCGCCGACTTGATGAGTTGCAACTGGTTAAAGAGAAAAAAGCCAATCGCCTTAAGCAAGAGATTAGCAACCCAATTTTTAGCAAAGACCAAGACTATTTACGCTGGTCACGTTTTACCACATTGGGCGATGCGTCACAATTATATGATGTGGTGGCGAATCAAGTGTTTCCTTTTATTAAAAATCTAGGGGTAGAGGATAATACAACGTATAGCCACCACATGAAGGACGCCCGTTTTACCATTCCAACGCCTGCTTTGCTCACCAAAGTGATCGATTTGGTCGCCGATGTGCCAATGGACGATAAAGATACCAAAGGCGATATTTATGAGTATATGCTGGGCAAAATCGCTTCAGCAGGTCAAAACGGTCAATTTCGTACCCCACGTCACATTATTAAGATGATCGTTGAGCTGATGCAACCCAAACCAACCGATACGATTTGCGATCCTGCATGTGGTACTGCGGGTTTCTTGGTGGCGGCAAGTGAGTATTTAAATAAGCATCATCAAAGTGAGATTTTCGCAAACCCTGAAACAGCCAAACGTTATAACAATGATACGTTTTATGGCTATGACTTCGATAGTACCATGCTACGCATTGGTTCGATGAATATGCTGTTGCATGGTGTGGAAAATCCAAATATTGAAAACAGGGATTCATTATCTGAAGCTCATTCAGATATCTTTGATAAATTTAGTCTAATTTTAGCGAATCCGCCATTTGCAGGTAGCTTAGATTATGACAGTACTGCCAAAAATATATTGGCGACTGTAAAAACCAAAAAGACCGAACTGCTATTTATCGCGCTATTCTTACGATTGTTAAAGATTGGTGGTCGTGCAGCGGTGATTGTGCCTGATGGAGTACTGTTTGGCTCAAGTACGGCTCACAAGACGCTTCGCCAAGAGTTAGTGGAAAAACAGCAGTTAGAGGCGATTATTTCGATGCCGTCTTCAAGCCGTATGCTGGGGTATCGACGGCGATTATGATTTTTACCAAGACCCAAGACCGCGGTACGGATAAGGTTTGGTTTTATGATATGCGGGCGGATGGCTACAGTCTTGACGATAAACGTACGCCACTCGGCGACACGCATGAGCAAAATAATATTGACGATATTATCACCCGTTTTCATCATCTAGAAAATGAAGAAAACCGCTTTTGTTCTGAGCAAAGTTTTTTTGTGCCAAAATCTGAGATTGCCGAGAATGGTTATGACTTGTCGATTAATCGTTATAAAGAAGTGGTGTATGAGTCGGTTGATTATGGTAAGCCGTTGGATATTTTGGCGGATATTGAACGGTTGGAAGGTGAGATTGCGGACGGGTTAAGAGAACTTAAAGCGTTGATTTCGTGATATGTTTCATTTAATGATTTGAGTTTATGATAATTACTTCATTTGATATTTTGATAAAAGTTTCAAATGAGTAAATGTTTTTTTTGAGTTATTGATA
>NW_008795459.1:0-404 GCF_000699145.1 Aptenodytes forsteri
ATATGGCCCTTATGGGGAGCCATACCATCCCGACGGGTCCTTGGGGAGCTACAAGGACCCCCTATACATCCCCTAGGTCCATGTGAGCCCTATAGGTCCCAGGAAACCCATACAGTCCCTATCTATAGGAGCCATACAGCCCCCAGGGAACCCATACAGTCCCTATCTATAGGAGCCATACAGCCCCCAGGGAACCCATACAGTCCCTATCTATAGGGGCCATACAGCGCCCAGGGACCCCATACAGCCCCTATGTATCCCTGGGGGCCATACGGCCCCTACCATACCCATAGGGTCTCTATAACCCCTCTAAAGCCCGGGGGTCTATATGCCCCTATACTGCCCCGGGGGGGAGTCAGTACAGCCCCCATACCACCTGCAAGGGGTCTGTGCAACCCATATGA
>NW_008795460.1:0-329 GCF_000699145.1 Aptenodytes forsteri
CCCCTACCCTGCACCCCAAAGTCCCAGCTGGCCCGTGCCTGCACCCCGGGGTCCTGGCCACCCCACACCCTTGCACCTTGGGGTCCCCCATGCCCTGTGCCCCTTGGTCCCTGCCACCCCTTACCCTGCACCCCGGGGGTCCCTGCCACCCTATAACCTGCACCCTGGGGTCCCAGACACCCTGGTCCCTGCCACCCCATGCCCTGCACCCTGGGGTCCCGGACACCCTGTGCCCCTTGGTCCTTGCCACCCCTTACCCTGCACCCCAGGGTCCCAGACCCCCCATGCCCTGCACCCCGGGGTCCCTGCCACCCCTTACCCTGCACCCC
>NW_008795461.1:0-487 GCF_000699145.1 Aptenodytes forsteri
GGTATTAACCCAAACATATGGCTACACCTCCGTGCTGTTCTGTTGTCCTGCTCGGTCCTTTCCAACTCTCTCCTCTGCCCCCCCCCCTCTTATTTATTGTTCCACCTCCCTGTTCCTGTGGTTCTCTACTCCATCTCTCTATCCTCCTTCTCACTGCGCTCCATTTCTCTGTCTCTCAACACCCTTGTGCGGTTCCCCATCCCTCTCTTGTTCACAGTATCCTGTTTTCTGGCTTCCTGTCCCACACCTCTTCTCTACCTCCCTATGTCTTTCCTCTTCCCTCTTTTCCCTCTGTCCTGCTGCCTTTGGGCACTGAGCCTTGTAGCCAACTCACTGCTAGAATTTGATGCGCATGAAGGAACAAACCTTTGATGCCTCCTTTGTGCTCCTAGATGTGTTTCCAGCTGCTGGGCTTGGGGCCAGTGGCTGTAGTTGGGTCCAGGGGAGGGGGTGATGTACTGTGGGGCTGGGGTGATGGCCCCCTGTT
>NW_008795462.1:0-324 GCF_000699145.1 Aptenodytes forsteri
GCGCGTGTGCAATGGAGGAGCCGTGCAGTGTGTGCGCAGTGGAGGGGCCGCTCTTGCACGAGCTCTTGCACAAGCAGGGCTGGGCAATGCGCGTGTTGTGCAGTGGAGAAGGGGGGCCGCGCGCACGCGTGCAGTGCAGGGGGCTGAGTGCACATTTGCGGTGCAGGGGGCTGCCTGCGTGTCGGCAGCGAAGGGCTGCGTGCCGGTTTGCAGCGTGGGGCTGCATGCACGCTAGCGGCAGAGGAGCAAGAGGGCTGCGTGCGTGCCGGTGGTGCGGTGCGGTGCGGTGCCCAGCGGCCAGGCCCTGCTCGCAGCCCAGGGCCA
>NW_008795463.1:0-952 GCF_000699145.1 Aptenodytes forsteri
AAGAACCTGTATTCATAAATAAAAATAATATATTTCATTAAATATATTAACTTGTTATGTTAAAATCTACGGATGACAAATAAGAGCTATCCAACCGACCTAACAGACGAACAATGGCAACTCATCGCACCACATTTTAGCAACCAAAGACGCTACAAATGGGAAAAACGAGAGCTTATCAATGCCGTGCTTTATATTACCAAAACAGGCTGTCAATGGCGAATGTTACCCAATGATTTTCCACCATACGCGACAGTCTGGAGTTTCTATCCCAGAGACAATCACAATCAAGCAGGGATGAAATACTACAAACATTGGTTAAAAAAAACGATTGAGCGTTGGTAAAGAAGCAACACCCACGTATGCCATCATTGACTCTCAAAGTGTTAAAAAAACCAGTAAAGGGATGAAATACTACAAACATTGGTTAAAAAAAACGATTGAGCGTTGGTAAAGAAGCAACACCCACGTATGCCATCATTGACTCTCAAAGTGTTAAAAAAACCAGTAAAGAGCAAAAGGGCTTTGACGGTGGTAAAAAGGTTAAAGGTCGAAAACGACATATCCTTGTTGATACTATCGGTAATCTACTAGGCGTTGTTGTTCATGCGGCTAACATTCATGACACTAGAGCGGGTATTATGGTTGTTGATAAGGCATTAAAAACCTATCCAACCATTGAAGCTATTTCAGCAGATGCAGGTTATCGCAAAACCTTTGAGCAAGATGTTATGAACAATCATAATATCCCTGTTGATATTTCTACAAAAATCAATGGTGAGTGGAGAATCATTGCTAAACGTTGGGTGGTCGAGCGTAATTTCGCTTGGTTAAATAATGCTCGTCGTCTCGCTAAAGATTTTGAAATTACGGTTTTATCTGCTGAATCTTTTATTAAAATTGCTCATATCACTCAATTGTTGAGAAATATGTGCTTGTGAATACAGCTTCT
>NW_008795464.1:0-483 GCF_000699145.1 Aptenodytes forsteri
TGTGTGTTGCGTGTTGGGTGTCGTGCTGCGCGCAGCGGGTGGGTTGCGGGACGCACGCACGTGCGCAGCGCTGGTGTCGGTGCAAGGCCCGGTGCTCGTGCAAGGCTCGGCGTTCGTGCAATACTTGGTGCTCGTGCAAGGCCCGGCGTTTGTGCAAGGCCCGGTGCACACGTGGCACTAGTCCACGTGTGCTGCACTGCGCTCGTGCAAGGCCCGGTGCTCGTGCAAGGCTCGGCGTTCGTGCAATACTTGGTGCTCGTGCAAGGCCCGGCGTTTGTGCAAGGCCCGGTGCACGCGCGGCGCTAGTCCGTGTGTGCTGCATTGCGCTCGTGCAAGGCCCAGCATTTGTGCAATACCTGGTGCTCGTGCAAGGCCCGGCGTTTGTGCAAGGCCCGGTGCACGCGCGGCGCTAGTCCGTGTGTGCTGCATTGCGCTCGTGCAAGGCCCAGCATTTGTGCAATACCTGGTGCTCGTGCAAGGCCC
>NW_008795465.1:0-526 GCF_000699145.1 Aptenodytes forsteri
CCTTTAACAGACTCCCACAGGGGTGTAAAGATTCACCTACAATTGCTCATGCTGTACTTGCTGAACTTTTACAGACAGCCTCACTCCCCCAAGAAGTGAAACTGTACAATATATAGATATTCTGATTGGAGGAACTTCCCCTGAGAAGGTGGGGGAAGCGGCAGCAGCACTATGGCAAGCACTAAATAAAGCAGAAACTGAGATTCCACCCGGAAAATGTTGGACCAAGAAGTAAAATTTTAGGTACTTGGTGGATAGCAGGCAGTGCAGTGATTCCTCCAGATACCTTAAGAAAAATCGAAGAACTGCAAATGCCCCGATCAAGGAAGGAGTTACAACAATTAATGGGAACTTTAGGATACTGGAGGAAGCATGTACCTGGATTTTCTATCATTTCCTGTCCATTATATTCACCCTGACGGAAAGGCAAACCCTGGGAGTGGAAATTAGAACATAAAGAGGTGGTGAAAACTTTAACTGAAGAATTAAAAACAAACATTTGGGACAACCAGGGGATCCGGCCTAG
>NW_008795466.1:0-3316 GCF_000699145.1 Aptenodytes forsteri
CACCCTTTTCCTCCCCCCGTTTCCTCTCCCCTGCCTCAGTTTCCCTCGATCGGAGTCTCCTTCCCCTCTCCTGAGCCTCAGTTTCCCCATTTCCAGGCTGTTTCTGCCCTCCCCTGCCTCGGTTTCCCCAGTTTCCCTCCCTTTTCTTCCCCCGTTTCCCCTCCCCTGCCTCAGTTTCCCCTTTTCAAGGCTGTTTTCCCCCTTTTTTTTTCCCCATTTCCCCTCCCCTGCCTCGGTTTCCCCAGTTTCCCTCCCTTTTCTTCCCCCGTTTCCCCTCCCCTGCCTCAGTTTCCCCAATTTAAGGTTGGTTTCCCTCTGCTATCTTGCCTTGTTTCCCTTCCCCTGCCTCAGTTTCCCCGGTTTAGGGTAATTTTCCCCCTCCGCTGCCTCAGTTTCCCTCAATCGGGGGCCGCTTCTTCCCTCCCGTGCCTCAGTTTCTCCATTTCAAGGCTGTTTTCCCCTTTTTTTGCCCAATTTCCTCCCTCTCTTGCCTCGGTTTCCCTCAATCAGGGGCTGCTTCTCCCTGCCCCTGCCTCAGTTTCCCCAGTTTAGGGTTCATTCCCCTCCCTTTTCTGGCCCCGTTTCCCCTCCCCTGCCTCAGTTTCCCCATTTCAAGGCCGTTTCCCCCTGTTCTTGCCCTTTTTCCCCTCCCCTGCCTCAGTTTCCCTCAATCAGAAGCGGCTTCCTCCCTCCCAGTGCCTCAGTTTCCCCATCTCAAGGCTTTTTTCCCCTTTTCTTGCCCCCTTTTCTCCCTTCCCGTGCCTCAGTTTCCCCATTTCAAGGCTGTTTTCCCCTTTTCTTGCCCCCTTTTCTCCTTCCCGTGCCTCAGTTTCCCCATTTCAAGGCTGTTTTCCCCTTTTCTTGCCCCCTTTTCTCCTTCCCGTGCCTCAGTTTCCCCATTTCAAGGCTGTTTTCCCTTCTTTTTTTGGCCCAATTTCCCTTCTCTTGCCTCAGTTTCCCTCAATCAGGGGCCGCTTCTTCCCTCCCGTGCCTCAGTTTCCCCACTTTCAAGATTCCCCCCCCCTCCTTTTCTCACCCCTTCCCCTCTCCTTGCCTCAGTTTCCCCTTTTCAAGGCTGTTCTCTCCCCTTCTCCTGCCTCAGTTTCCCCATTTTGAGGTTGTTTTCCTCCCTTTTCTCGACCCATTTCCCCTCCCCTGCCTCAGTTTCCCCATTTCAAGGCCGTTTCCCCCTGTTCTTGCCCTTTTTTCCCTCCTGGTTAGTTACTAGATGGTTACTGGTTAGTTACTGGGGGTACTGGATGGTTACTAGTTAGTTACTGGCGGTACTACTTAGTTACTGGTGTTACTGGTTAGTTACTGGTGGTACCGGCTCGTTACTGGTTAGTTACTGGTGGTACGGGATGGTTGCTGGTTCGTTACTGCTGTTACTGGTTAGTTACTAGATGGTTACTGGTTAGTTACTGGGGGTACTGGATGGTTACTAGTTAGTTACTGGCGGTACTACTTAGTTACTGGTGTTACTGGTTAGTTACTGGTGGTACCGGCTCGTTACTGGTTAGTTACTGGTGGTACGGGATGGTTGCTGGTTGGTTACTGGTGTTACTGGTTAGTTACTGGACGGTTACTGGTTAGTTACTGGTGGTACTAGATGGTTACTGGTTAGTTACTGGGGGTACTGGATGGTTACTAGTTAGTTACTGGCGGTACTACTTAGTTACTGGTGTTACTGGTTAGTTACTGGTGGTACCGGCTCGTTACTGGTTAGTTACTGGTGGTACGGGATGGTTGCTGGTTCGTTACTGCTGTTACTGGTTAGTTACTAGATGGTTACTGGTTAGTTACTGGGGGTACTGGATGGTTACTAGTTAGTTACTGGCGGTACTACTTAGTTACTGGTGTTACTGGTTAGTTACTGGTGGTACCGGCTCGTTACTGGTTAGTTACTGGTGGTACGGGATGGTTGCTGGTTCGTTACTGCTGTTACTGGTTAGTTACTAGATGGTTACTGGTTAGTTACTGGGGGTACTGGATGGTTACTAGTTAGTTACTGGCGGTACTACTTAGTTACTGGTGTTACTGGTTAGTTACTGGTGGTACCGGCTCGTTACTGGTTAGTTACTGGTGGTACGGGATGGTTGCTGGTTGGTTACTGGTGTTACTGGTTAGTTACTGGACGGTTACTGGTTAGTTACTGGTGGTACTAGATGGTTACTGGTTAGTTACTGGGGGTACTGGATGGTTACTAGTTAGTTACTGGCGGTACTACTTAGTTACTGGTGTTACTGGTTAGTTACTGGTGGTACCGGCTCGTTACTGGTTAGTTACTGGTGGTACGGGATGGTTGCTGGTTCGTTACTGCTGTTACTGGTTAGTTACTAGATGGTTACTGGTTAGTTACTGGGGGTACTGGATGGTTACTAGTTAGTTACTGGCGGTACTACTTAGTTACTGGTGTTACTGGTTAGTTACTGGTGGTACCGGCTCGTTACTGGTTAGTTACTGGTGGTACGGGATGGTTGCTGGTTCGTTACTGCTGTTACTGGTTAGTTACTAGATGGTTACTGGTTAGTTACTGGGGGTACTGGATGGTTACTAGTTAGTTACTGGCGGTACTACTTAGTTACTGGTGTTACTGGTTAGTTACTGGTGGTACCGGCTCGTTACTGGTTAGTTACTGGTGGTACGGGATGGTTGCTGGTTGATTACTGGTGTTACTGGTTAGTTATGGGGGTTACTGGATGGTTACTGGTTAGTTACTGGTTAGTCACTGGTGTTACTGGATGGTTACTGGTTAGTTACTGGTTAGTCACTGGTGTTACTGGATGGTTACTGGTTAGTTACTGGTTAGTCACTGGTGTTACTGGATGGTTACTGGTTAGTTACTGGTTAGTCACTGGTGTTACTGGATGGTTACTGGTTAGTTACTGGTGGTACGGGATGGTTGCTGGTTCGTTACTGCTGTTACTGGTTAGTTACTAGATGGTTACTGGTTAGTTACTGGGGGTACTGGATGGTTACTAGTTAGTTACTGGCGGTACTACTTAGTTACTGGTGTTACTGGTTAGTTACTGGTGGTACCGGCTCGTTACTGGTTAGTTACTGGTGGTACGGGATGGTTGCTGGTTGATTACTGGTGTTACTGGTTAGTTATGGGGGTTACTGGATGGTTACTGGTTAGTTACTGGTGGTACTAGATGGTTACTGGTTAGTTACTGGTGTTACTCGTCAGTTGCTCGTGGGTTACTGGTTAGTTACTGGTGGTACTGGATGGTTACTGGTTAGTTACTGGTGTTACTGCTTAGTTACGGGGGTTACTGGTCAGTTGTTCATGGGTTACTGGTTAGTTACTGGTGGT
>NW_008795467.1:0-354 GCF_000699145.1 Aptenodytes forsteri
CATAATATCTATCTACAATAGCACAAAACATAATGAAACTAGGTAAAGGCACAATATAAATTATGCTGTTCATCATTTACCAAAGAAAAATGAGGACATATGATTTCAGCATAAATTATGTTACAGGACTTGTGAACTGTCACTTGTTTAATTGCTTATTACTAGATATAGCTGCTAAACATCAATATTGGCTTTAATACTTGTTATTTGTACCCAGTAAAAAACAATCCTAAATCATTAAAAGTATTTAATAATTTTTAAAATTTAAAATAAAAGCTTTAACTAATCGTGCTTTAGTGCATGTGTTTTTCTAACATGCAGATTTCTGATGTATGCTATAGTTTCACAAGTATT
>NW_008795468.1:0-264 GCF_000699145.1 Aptenodytes forsteri
AAACGTGCCTCGGCTCCAGGCTGCCGCATTTCTAAGCACCAGCTAATAATGCGCCCGGTTCAGACATTAAAAAAGAGGCGAAGAAGAAGAAGAAAGATTACCGAAATGATGGTGACATGCAAATTTCCCCCGAAATTATCATAAGTAAACATTTGAAGCCTGGACTAATAAAATCCCATCTGTGTTACTTCATATCGAGTTAGTAGAGAGATGTGATAATGAATTTTGTAATATCTCACGAACAGACATCTCAATCAGGCACTA
>NW_008795469.1:0-496 GCF_000699145.1 Aptenodytes forsteri
CGAGGACCCGGAGCTGCAAGACCCCGGCCTGGGGCCCCCCTCGTGCGAGGGGGCGGGGGCGCGAGGACGCCTGCGGGGGGAGGAGGGAGGAGCCTCGTGCGAGGAAGAAGGACCCTCGTGCGAGGGAGGACCCTCGTGCGAGATGAGCGTGCAAGGCCCCTCGTGCGAGGAGGAAGGCCCCTCGTGTGAGGAGATGAGTGTGCAAGGACCCTCGTGCGAGGAGGAAGGACCCTTCGTGGGAGGGGGCCCCTCGTGCGAGGAGATGAGCGTGCAAGGCCCCTCGTGCGAGGAGGAAGGCGTGCGAGGAGATGAGCATGCAAGGACCCTCGTGCAAGGAGAGGAGATCAAGGACCCTCGTGCGAGGAGGAAGGCCCCTCGTGTGAGGAGATGAGTGTTGAGTGTCCCTCGTGCAAGGAAGGACCCTCGTGCGAGGAAGGACCCTCGTGCGAGGAGTGTGTGAGGGAGGCCCCTCGTGCGAGGAGATGAGCGTGCAAGG
>NW_008795470.1:0-4585 GCF_000699145.1 Aptenodytes forsteri
TGCGGTTTAGCTGACCAAAGCTGTAGGTGTCATTGAGCTGTCCATGCCATCACAACCTAAAGGGTTACCTGGCCTGCGGTTGTGTACGGATTGTGACTGTGTGTTTGTAGGATTCCATTATATACAAGGACATGGAGGCTTTATCCTTGAAATTTCTCTACTTTATTACAGATTACCATAAATACCACAAGAATCACCAGTAGCAAGTATACCTATGATTAATAAAGCAAGTATATATATCTCAAGCTATTATAAATTATTATCAGCAATCAATAGTATAGCAGCAATCAATAATAACAGCAATAAAAAATAGCAACAATCAATAACAGCGGCACTCAATAATAACAGCAACAAATGTATATATAATATTACAGGTTACTACAAACTTATCGCTAGTAGTGCAAACTTACCAATAATATAACAGCATATATACTTATGATAGATCACTTATATGCCCTTATATGGTACCGAGAGCATTAAACCAATCCCAGAGGGTAGGACAAACCGATCTCAGAAGGGGATCCAACCATCTCAGAAGTGGGAGGACAAACCACACTGACCCCAGAAGTGGGTCCAGAGGAGGAACCAAATAAAATAACAGTCTCACTTCAAAAGTGATCCACATCACGGAGTTTGGGGTGAGCCAGGTGTCCCTGGCGAGGGTTCAAAATCTTGTAGAAAGTTCATGCAGAGAGCTCAACCTGTTTAGGAAAAGGAAAAAAATGTGCAGAGCACAGGCAGGAGGAACAGAAAGAGGCATGAACACAAGTGTTGGTGCTGGCAGTGCCAGGGAGCATTGGACAGGGCTTGAGAGGTCGCAGCAGTGGCATTCATCGGAGCAGAGTGGCGCAGCGGAAGCGTGCTGGGCCCATAACCCAGAGGTCGATGGATCGAAACCATCCTCTGCTAACGAGGTCTTTTTCCCCTCGCTCCAGCAGCAGCCTCTGCCTCTCCATTGCATCTTTCAGCAAGTTTTAACCGGCACTACCGCGCTCCAGCTCTCTGGGCACCCATGGTCATGGCTCTCCTGCTCACTCGGACCATTCTTTCTGCCACCTTCTCCTTTGCTTTCTTGGCAGCCAGCACTCCCAAAGCGACCCTCGGCAAGGCAGACGGGTGAGTATGGAGCAGCAGGCAGAGCACAGCACAGAGCTCCCCCCATGCGGCAGTGGGTGTCCTGGGGACACAGGTATTTCTCCCTTCCTGTCAGGCAGCTCAATCTGCAACTTCTCAGCCACAAGTGGGGACCTCCAGGGATCTGCAGGTGGGGAGGAGGACGAGGCTGATATTAGTTTGGGAAATACCAATGTGATCAACTCAGCCACCTGGGAGCTTTCTCTGTCCTACTCTGTTTGCTGCCGTGCCCACTTGTAGGTCCACGGGAGCAGGGCCGAGCAGGTATTCCCAATGGGCACTGTATTGGCTACATATGGCAAGGTGTTGGTAGCGGAGGGGTCAGGGGGTGCAGCAGGGTGGCCTCTGTGAGACGAGGTAAGGGGCTGCCCTGTGTCGGACACAGCCCGTTCCAGCTCCAGAGTGGACCCACCGCACGACACGGATGAGCCATCAGCAAAGTCTGTGGCCCCCCTGTGAAAACACATACCGGAAAGGGCAGAATACACCGGGCAGAGGGAGGAGGAAGGAACAAAAGGAGTGGGAAAGAGCAGAGGGAAGCTGCGTCCGGCTTGGGCAGGCAAAGGAGCCTGGTGCGAGGGAGTGAAGTTGAGCCTGGGACCGGGGAGAGGAAAGGTGGTGGTTGATGTTTGTCTTTTTGTTTCTCACTACGTGAATCTGTTTTAACTGGCAAAAAATTATTTTTTCCCAAATCAAGCCTGGTTTGCCCACAACA
The DNA here is from genome assembly GCF_000699145.1 of Aptenodytes forsteri. NCBI lineage: Eukaryota > Metazoa > Chordata > Aves > Sphenisciformes > Spheniscidae > Aptenodytes > Aptenodytes forsteri. The sequence goes on from NW_008795470.1 coordinate 1,850, forward strand.
GTTTTTGCTAAGCCACGTCCTTGTGTTTATCTTGAGCCATGAGCTTTCTCATGCAGCCTTCAGTGCCCTGCACCCCAGCGAAGGTGGGGAAAGGAGTGAGCAGCTGGGTGGGTGTTTGGCTGTGCTCATACCACCAGAGGTGCATAGACACAAGCGCACGTACACTTGCATAGTACATGCACAGCTGGCACACGTATGAACGCAGATGGGGAGCGGCACCATTTCCAGCACCCACAGAAGCACCACCAGCACTGGCACAGGCATGAACAAGACAGCTGGCCCAAGCCTTTTCTTTCCCTCTGGCTGCTTAGGGCTGGAGATCAGTGCTGGAGACAGACCCCCTCCCTCCCACATGCACGCCAGCAGGTCCCTCGAACCCCTGGCCGTACCATAGGTCCGTGCAGAGTCCATGCCCGGAGCTCAGTCCTGGTGTGTCCAGCGTCCTGCTCCAAGCCTGGGCAGTCCCTGATGCTGATCTCCCCTAGTCGGCGGCTAGTGCAGCTTGAGATTCCCTAGCCAGCATCTTACACACACAGAAAAGCACACACAGCCTCGCAGCTTGAGGTCGTGCGTGTGTGTGCAGGGGGCTGGCAGGAGGAGGCCGGCCAGGCTGCCCAGTGGAGGAGCAGGAGGGAGGAGGCCACCAGGTGCGTTGGTGGTATAGTGGTGAGCATAGCTGCCTTCCAAGCAGTTGACCCGGGTTCGATTCCCGGCCAACGCAGGTTAAACTTTTACTTTAGCCAGGCTCCACCAGCCTTCTCTCTCCTGCTCCAAAATCGCCCACCCAGCTTCCCCCAACAAGTTCACCTCCCACCAGTAAGGAAGCAAGAACAGAACAGCTGCGTGACAGGCAGCTCTGCTGCTCACTGTCAAAGCCATACTCACAGGCACAGATCTCTGCCCTGCTCCTCCCAGCACAGCAGCCCTGGCTCCTCACAGCCTCAAGCAACACCTCTATACCCCCCAACTTAGGCATCTCTGCCTCCTCCATGGGCCTGTAAGGGGGGAAAGCCTCAGCCCTGTTGCTGGGTCCCACAAAAACAGCCCCATCTCTTGGAAGCTTTCTTGTGCAAGCCCGGCAATGGCGTGACCAGAGCAGCACAGAGGCAGGGTGCTGTCCCTGAACCTTGGGTGAGAGGGAACAACCTCTACTCTGGTCCTCTATTCCCTGCCATGATACATCTGATTTTGCTGGACAGGCTCTGTCTTCATCCCTGGTGCTCCCCAGCTTTTCTCCCAGGGATCCCAGATGAGGGTGCTGGTGAGAAATGCTGATACAGCGTCAGCTGCTTTGGGCCCTGGAGGACACCCCGCTGAGACCAGTGTATTCTTCCTGCTGAGGTGGCTCCAGGCTGGGCTTCTCACTGTGGTGTTGGTACAGGAGCCAGAGGAGAAGGATTTTTGGTCTGACCCAGAGCTAGACCTGGTACTGCTACTGCCTGGCAAGAAAAGCATGCTGCTGTGGCATGGTAAAGATGAAGATTGAGAATGCCTAGGTGGGGACCAAGACATACACTGTGCTTCATGAGGCCAGGTATGCAATTTGGGGGCACAGTGGGAGGATGTCTGGTTTTTTATCATGTCTCAAAGTCACACTGGAGTGATTTGCTCTCCATCCTCCTCCATCTTTTCCATGTCTCCAGTGCTGGCTGGTCAAATGTGGGGTTTCATCCCCGTCAGAGGGGATGCTGGTATGTACAAAGCCTGTGTTCAGAGCACAGTATTATTTCCTCTATAGCACTCTTTCCTGAAAACAGACTCTGGCACGCACTGTAACTTTGAAATACTCTGTTTAATAATCAATCGGAGCCCCTATGCCCCCTGCCCATGTGCAGGGCCGCAGCCTACCGTGTCCAGGCTCCGACATTGCAGAGACATCCTGAAGATTACTGGAATTGGGTGTAACAATGTTCTTGGTAACTTAGAAGTAAAACACCCTCATTTCTCTTGCAGCTTACAGCCTGTGGGCCAAGGGAAACACAAGGACCATCTCACAACTAGACTTTTTACCTCAAGGAGGTGAAGCTTCTCAAGTCTCTGGTTCCAGGGTTGCTTAAATCAAAAAAAGCAACATACTTTGATGTGCTGACAGTCAAAAACCATTCTGGGCAGTGGGGTTGTATGGATGGTTTGGGTTGGCAGAGTATTTACAGACTCCCACTCTGTCAATAGCAGTGCTATAAGTTGGTGGAGTTATGAGGAGGGGGATTGTGATTGCTCTGTTCCCTACTGAAAGGCCCACCCTAACCCCATCTTGCAGTCACACTGCCTACGTCCAGACCTGAAAACCAGCGCTTTCCTCCCTTCCACTCCATACCTATCCCCTGGAATTATTCCCACAACTTCTCTGAAAGAAAGAATTGCAATGGCTGTTTTTCATATGAACTTTGCGAACAACAGTTGAGAGGACCTATCAAAAGGTCTGACCAATTGGGCCACTGGTCTTTGACCACCCTCACAGTAAAACAAGGTTACTGTGTGTGGCATTTCTTGTATTTCCACGTGAGTCCATTGCTTCTTGCCATCTCACTGGGCACGTGTGACAAGAAGATGGCGCTGTCGTCTTTATTCTGCCTGGCCACCCTCCTGCCCCAGGTGTTTAGCAACATGCATAAGGTACCCCCTGAGCCTTCCCTTCCCCAGGCTAACCAAATCCCGCTCTTCCAGACTGTCCTTGGAAGACAGAGGAGCCATGTCCTTAATCACATCAGTGTCCCTTTGGCAGGGCTGACAGAG
>NW_008795471.1:0-884 GCF_000699145.1 Aptenodytes forsteri
CGCCCGCCCCGCCGCGCGCCTGCCCGCCCCCGCCGCGGGCTGAAACCAAACGAACGCGGAGAGGGGGAAGGGAGGGGGGGAAGAAGGGAAAACCCCCCAGCCGACCCGAACGGAACTCTTCTCCGAAAACAGCCCGCACCCCCTCCCCTACCCCAACCCCAGCCTACCTCTGCGCCGGGCTCCCCGCCGACCGCTCTCGCCTGCCCCCGCGCCAGCCTCCCTTCCCTGCCGCCGCCGCTGTCCCGAACGCGGGCTCGTTGCCCGGTGCGCAATGCCGATTCACACACCGCGAAATGGAGGTATTTCCATTTCTTTATTCCAGTTTGCGCAAAGTAGGGAGCTCGGTGGTAGCCCACAAAAGACTGGCTCTCCGATTATCAAAACTTCACACTATTTATATTCTATCTCCTATTGGTTAAATGATTCTCTCGCTTCTTACGCTGATTAGTCCGCGTGCTCAGTCTTTCTCTTCTTTTGGGTCGGAGGGTTTCTTGAGTCGGTGGTCGTGATCTCCCCCTGTCGGAATTAACTCTCCTTCACCTTTAGTTTCACGCTTCAGCTGTCGCAGCCAAATTCCTGTGGTTTTGCTGATAAAACAAGTTACCTCCTAACAGCCTGATTTATACCGGCCAGGATGCCCTGTTTGTCCAGAATGTTCCTGATCTATCTCCCTTGAGATTAGATGCCGTGCCAAGGATTTACTTCGAACCTCACCGACCTTGAATAGTTAACAAAGCACTGGGCAAAATAATTGCACATTAATCAATGACAGCCTCCTGCAAACTTATATCACTCCGGCTGGGGCCAGGGGGGTCCGGCAGCCTGGGGACCCCTTGGAAGGGCTGGCAGGGGTGGGGGCCCCCAGGGCCCACCGCACCCCACCC
>NW_008795472.1:0-502 GCF_000699145.1 Aptenodytes forsteri
CCCCGCCCCCCCCCAGGCCCCCGGCGGCAGCGGGGGGCCCCGTCCCCCTCACCTTGGCCAGCAGCTGGGGCAGGGCCGGGATGAGGCAGTGGGTGAGCCGGGTTCTCTCCTCCACCTGCGCCTTGCGCTCCCGGGCCGAGGGCTAGGGGCAGAGCGGGGGGGGGTGTGTGTCAGGGCAGCCCGGGGGGGACCCCCGCCCCCTCCCCAGCCCTGTTACCTTCTTGGCTGGGCCACGGCCCACCGGGGGCTGCCCCTCGGCCACCTGGACCACGCTGGCCGCCAGGATCTCCACCAGTGCCTTCTCCTGCCGGTCCACCAGACCTGAGCAGGGCGTGGGGGGAGCACTGAGGGGCAGCCCGACACCCCCTCTGCTGTGCCAGGGGGTCCCAGGGCATCCCCGCAGGTCCCAGTGCATCCCAACAAATCCCAGTATGTCCCCCGACCACCCACCAGTGGCCCAGCAATGTCACGGCACAACCCCGTGACATCCCAGCATGTCCCC
>NW_008795473.1:0-592 GCF_000699145.1 Aptenodytes forsteri
GTACATAGAGTTTTGGAAGAGATATAGAGATTTCAGATAGGCACTCCAGTGCCTGGACAGGGAAGCAAAGTTGAAAGATAGAATGTCAATATCAGACCAGTAAAAATCTTGTTTGATCTCAGATGAAATCTGTATAATCATTTCTAGAGATAAAGTTGAATGTCAGACATGATAGAAAACACCTAAAGCGACTAGCAGGAGATGTCAGGGACAGTGCATTCTGAAACCTTATTATCACTGTAAGGGGTTGTTCTCAGAACTAGGTGAGATTTTGTGTAGGAACATCTCAGGTTTTAATGGAAAATACATGGAGACTTAGATGGAGGTAAAAGAAATGTAAGAGAAGGGCCAGAGATATTTTAGAGTGTTCTCTGAGGAACATTAGGGAAATATAGCAGGAGATGTCAGGGACAGTGCATTCTGAAACCTTATTATCACTGTAAGGGGTTGTTCTCAGAACTAGGTGAGATTTTGTGTAGGAACATCTCAGGTTTTAATGGAAAATACATGGAGACTTAGATGGAGGTAAAAGAAATGTAAGAGAAGGGCCAGAGATATTTTAGAGTGTTCTCTGAGGAACATTAGGGAAACT
>NW_008795474.1:0-4337 GCF_000699145.1 Aptenodytes forsteri
CATCCCAGCCCATGCCTCTGTGTCATCCTTTTTCCTGCAGACGCTTTCCCAACATGCCCAAGGAGGGAGATGTTGCTCAGGGGTAATTTTGGGAGGGTGCTCTTTGGGATGCTTGTGCCGTGGTTGTTAACAGAATTGTGTTAGGTCTGACTGGGATCAATTCTCTTTCCCCATAGCAGCCTTCATAGTGCTATTCTTTGTAGTTTTAGCTAGAAGGGTGCTGATAATACATCCATTTTTTGGATTTTGCTGAGCAGTGCTTGCACAGCAGGAACCCTGACTCTCTAACCCCTCTCCCAATGGCCAGTAGGCAGAGTTTCGGCAAGAGGTTGGGAGAGGACATAGCCATGACAGCTGACTCAGACTGACCAAAGGGATATTCCATACCATATGACGTTTTGCTCAGCAATAAAAGTTAAGAGAAATAAGGAGGATGGGGAGAGGGCATTCAGTATTAAGGCGTTCATCTTCTGAAGCAACCACTACATGTACTCCGGCTCTGGTTCACAGGAAGTGGCTGAAAATCACCTGCTGATGGAAAATAGAGAATAAATCTTTTTGCTTTGCTTTGCTTCTCCGCACGGCCTTTGCATTTATTCATTAAACTGCATTTACCTTGACCCACAACATTTTAATCTTATTTTCTCCCTGTCCCACTGAGGAGGGGGAGCGATAGAGCACCTTGGTGGGCGCCTGGCGACCAATCAAGGTCAACACACCCCAGTCATTTTGGCATTCAACATGGGGCTTAAGACAATGGCAGTTTTGAATTGAGCATGCTATAGCTGTAGTAGTTATTAATCGGCAGGCTTCTGTGCGGGTCAGAGAGTTTCCTTGCTGCACTGCTTATCTCTTTATTTGGCTGAGCTTGGGAACATGTTAATAGAACCAAAGGCTACGTGCTTTTCCCTGGCATTGATGCCCTTACTGTGCTGGGGGAGCTATCTAGTGGAGAGGATGAGGGAATACACCTCCCTCTTCCCATCTGGGACTGATGTGGGTTGTTTTGTTGCGCAGGCTCCCGAGGTCCTTGTTCACCCTTACGTGAGGTGTTTAATACCACTAATTAACACTGTTTGCCTATTATGGGGTTTGTGGAAGTTGGTGTTATGCTGGCGTAAGAAGAGACAACTTTTGGGTGCGGCAACAGTGAAACATGCCCTGAGATGGCCGGTCCCTGCGTGGCAGCTTTTAGCACAATATTGGAGCTTGACCTGTGCCTATCGAGCCATGATTCAGTACTATCAGAGGACTGTGGTTAAGACAAGGATCCAAACCACCTCTGAGAATGTCATGATTCAGCCAGGCATCCAAACTACATCTAAGAACACGGTAGTTGAGGCAGAGACCCAAACCACATCTGAGAACACCATGGTTGAGGTAGGGACCCAAACACTACCTACAGTAATCGCTCCAGTACTGGAAAAGAAATAGTGGACAAGGAGGTGAACGGGTCCATATCATCAATTAGTAAGGGAGTGAGGAGGAGGAAGAGTCTGATCGGGAAGCTGGTCCTTCAGCAAAGAAATGGGAGGAAGAAGTGAGAGAAATCACTCAAGAGACGGAAAGTACCCTGTCCCTGACCTCTAGAGAACTTTGAGACGTGTATAAAGATTACAGGCATCAGCCATGTGAGCAGATTACTGCCTGGCAACTCCGACGCTGGGAGAGTGGGGCCAACAGTCAGGAATTGGAAGATAAGGAAGCCCAACAGCTGGGATGCCTCGATAGGGACCAGGGAGTTGTCAGCGGAATTGGAAAAGAGGCAATGAATTGCAGTCTCTGGAGGTGTCTCCTGTCAAGTGTGAGGGCAAGATATCCGTTCAAGGAAGATCTTGTGAATTATCAAGGAAGGTGGACTACCACTTAGGAAGGCATCCAATACCTGAGAGAATTAGCGGTGCTGCAAGTCATCTATGGTGGCCTCGATGACAATGAGGTCTCTGAAGGTCTGGAGAATGCCCTGTGTATATGGGCCATGTGAAAAAGTTAGTCCAAAATGCACCAGTGTCATATTCTAATACCGTGGCAACAATGTATTGCCCAGATTTGGATACACCAACTGTGGAGAGAGCATCTTCCTGCCTCTGAAATTTTGAAGAAAATCCCTCTCCCTCCTTGTCCCCACAGGCCAGCACCTCAGCTGTGAGGGGTGCCCCATGGAGCCAGTCCTCTCCCACCATGGTCAGTGGGAAAGGGAACCCTAAGACCATGCTGCGTGGCCCTCTCTGGTTCTTCCTGCATGACCAGGGGGAGGACTGAGGAAGTGGGATGGTGAGCCCACCTTTAAGCTGGAAGCCTGTGTATGTGAACTGAGGGGGAAGACAGCTGCTAAGAAGGGGTCATGCAAAAAGGCTGTCAGTTTAGTTGCAGTTTAGTTGCCCCATCATGTGGGGCAAGAAAGCAGAAGAAGTGTTTGAGAAGGGCAAAAGAATAATTTTGATTCTTCTGAAAGGTGGATTGGTCGTAAAAAGAAGCAAGGTCAACAGACCTGCACAGGAGATGCGTTTCTTGGGAGCAAAATGGCAGGACGTCATCCCTATGGATGTGATCAATAAGATAACAACTATCTCTTCACCACCTGGTAGCCAGACAAGGTCAAACCACCATAGGAATGATTGTTTACTGCCTCTTCTGTGGACACTGTAGCACCAAGGGTGAGGAAAGTGTTGCCCTGGGGAAGTTACGGGTGAGTGGGGCACATTGGGAGCCTTCAGCATTCACAAAAGGAGGGGAGGGTATGACACAGTGCAGTGGGTCCCCTTCGGGTACTATCACTTGCAGGTTTGGAGGGCGTCCATGACTCCTCCAGAGCTCCTGGTCATCAGACCCAGCTTTGCTGAGCCTCTGCCCGGACGTTCTCTCTTGGCCTCGGTACACATGCTGCGGAAGGGGCACATGGCCACTGCTGATGGTGGTTGAGGCGCCTGGGATGTGGGAGGCCCTGGGAGGGCAGCAGCCCCACAGATTCCTGGAAAGTGTCCAGGAGGGGAGAGGAAGAGATGGGAGAGGAGGGGCAGCAATTCCTCTTGCCCTGGCTGCCACTGAACTGGGGGAGGAGGCTCAAGCAGGAAATGACCTCCAAATGGTTCACCTGACTTGACAAAAGAGCTATGTCATGCCATATAACATCAGGCTCAGCAATAAAACTGTGGGCAGTCTTTCCAAAGCAGCCGTTGTTTGGACAATGGCTGGGCATCAGTCTGCTGGTGCAAGGTGGTGCGTGATTACCTTTGCAGCACTTGTTTTTTTCTCTTTTGTCCCTTTCCTTCTTAAACTGTCCTTATCTTGACCCAAGGGTATTTCGCTCTCTTCCTCTTCCAGTTCTTGCTCGATCCCACTGGGACAGCAGAGCGAGTGTGAAGAGCCAGTGGGTGCGTAGTGCTGGTCAGGGTCAACTCACCACACAGGCCCACAGGTGGTGCATGCCCTTCTCACCTTGCTCCTTCCCTGTCTGTGCCCAGGGCTTCCTGGGAATGTTTCTGGAGAGAGGGAGGCAGGGAGAAACTCAGGGCAGTGAGAGAGGCAGTGGGTGTGGGCTGGGTGTCTCAAAGGGCTGTCCAGGATCTCGCCAAAGCAGTGTGGAGACCAGCAGCAAAGGCTACAGAGAAGCTTGCAGCTGAGGAAGGGGAGCTGCTGTAGGACACAGCTGGGCACGACGTTACTGCCCAGAGAGGTGGTAGATGCCCCATCCCTGGAAACACTCAAGGTCAGGTTGGACGTGGCTCTGAGCAACCTGATCTAGTTGAAGATGTCCCTGCTTATTGCAGGGGGTTTGGACTAGATGACCTTTAAATGTCCCTTCCAACCCAAACTATTCTATGATTCTATGACTCTGTCTGTCCAGAGCCCTGACTGGATGCTGGCCTGGTAGCCGCCAGCCATCCTTCAGCCCCTGAGAAGTAGCAGCCCAAAAGCAGGGCCAAGAAAGGTTGCTTTTGCGGAAACCCCATCAAAACAGATGCGACTCCCAGCACTGTTCCCTGTCACCAAGGACTGTCATCAACAACCTGGGCTACATGAGCAGGAACGTAACCAGGAGATCGATGGGAGTGACTATCCCACTCTGCTCAGCACTCGGTTGATGGCATCTAGAACATTGTGTTGAGTTTTGGGCTCTAATGCAAGAAAGATGCATCTACAAGAAGGGCCTGGAGGAGGATCTGGGGAACTACAGGCCTGTCAGCCTGACCTCGGTGCCAGAGAAAGTTATGGAGCAGATCATCTTGAGCACCATCACATGGCATGTACAGGACAACCAGATGGTCAGGCCCAGTCAGCATGGGTTTATAAAAGGCAGGTCCTGCTTGACCAACCTGATCTCCTTCTATGACCAG
>NW_008795474.1:5143-10558 GCF_000699145.1 Aptenodytes forsteri
AGGAGGCTGAGGGGAGACCTCATCGCTCTCTACAACTACCTGAAAGGAGGTTGTAGCGAGGTGGGTGTCGGTCTCTTCTCCCAAGTAACTAGCGATACGACAAAAGGAAATGGCCTCAAGTTGTGCCAGGGGGAAGTTTAGACTGGATATTAGGAAAGATTTCTTCAGTGAAAGGGTTATCAAGCATTGGAACAGGCTGCCCAGGGAAGTGGTTGAGTCCCTATCCCTGGAGGTGGATGTGACGCTTAGGGACAAGGTTTAGTGGGACTTTGCAGTGCTAGGTTAACAGTTGGACTTGATGACCTTAAAAGTCTTTTCCAACCTAAATGATTCTATGATTCTATGATTCTATGACTGATTCTATGAAAGACCTTGACTAAGTGGAGCAAGTTTAGTAGAGGAGGGCCAGGATGGTGAGGGGGCTGAAGCACTTGGTTGGGGAGGAGAGGCTGAGGGCATGGGGCTTGCTGAGTGTGGAGCGGAGAATGCTTTGGTGGGACACCTGAAACCATCTCTGGAACAGCTATGGTCATTGAACTGTGTTGGATAATTCTATATAGCCCCAGATAGGCAGAGAAGTTTAGAAAGCATAGGGTCACCGTAAGCATGACTAAACATCTGCAAGGAAAGCCTGTGTACACTGTCACTGCAAAACCATCCCCAGCAACCCCATCCCAACTCCTGAGCAACACCCCTCCCCCTGGGCATCTTAGGAGAGCATCTGCAGGGGAGAGGATGACACAGAGGCACGGGCTGGGATGCAGCAGAACTTTAATGAGTCAAAAGAGGGAAACGAGGTTGCTCTGAGTTGGAGGCCCTAGTGCGGGGAGCACCAGGGGCAGAAAGGAGTCCGCGCCCCACGGCTGTGGCGGAGGTCCCGCCAGGTGTCCATCTGCCTGCCCCACAGAGGGAGCAGGGCCAGCAGGTCCTCCCTAGGCTGGCTTTGTGGGGCTCACAGCCCAGGGCAGCACAAGAGAACCAGGACGCAAGAGGGAAAGGAGAGAGTGGAAGAGGGGAAAGGCAGGCATGGGCCGTGCTTTCTGAGGACCAAGGCTGGCCCCGTCCTTTTGCAAGGGGTGCTGGGGTTGCTCGGCCCCTCTGAAAGCAGCAAGCCGATGGTCCGTCCCCAGTCCGGTACCGTCTTGTGGGTCCCTGGGGGCCTTCCCCAGGGCCATCGCCAGCAGCTTTAGCAGGGGAGGCACCTCCTGCCGCAGTAGCCGCTGCCGAGGCCGGAGAGGCCAAAACCTCCGGAGGAGATGGGCACTCCCTGAGAGCTGAGGATGCTGCCAACGGCAGCGGAGGAGGAGGATCCCACGGCGGTGTTCTGCGGGAAGGAGCTGAGGATGGGGCCGGGCAGGGTCACCACCACGGGGGAGGGCTGGATGACGACGGTGGAGTCCTGGCACTGCTTGACACAGGGCTCATTGCAGCTGTTGGCCAGCGGGGTCGGGCCACAGGGCTGGCATGGCAGGCACGGGTTGTAGCAGGACATGTCTTGTGGCTGGAGGTGCAGCTGGGAGAGAGGGCAGGGGGAAGCAGAGCATGAGGGGTGGGTGAGGAGCAGCCTGTCACCCCACTCCGAAGGAGCCAAGGCACATGCTGGGCGGAGTGCTGGAGTTTCTGTAGGGACACCCATGGGCTTCTCTTTCCCCGCATCCCAAAAGAGCCCTGCCAGGAGCGACTAAGCCCAGGGAGGTCCCCGCCTAGCCTATAGCTCAGGAGACACCTCAGCCAAGCCCCAACCACTCTCCATGCCCCACCTTCCGCCCCCCCAGCTCAGGAGACACCCCAGCCAAGCTCCAACCTCTCTCCACGCCACACCTTCTTCTCCCTTCCCTCTCCCATGGCAACCAGCCTCAAGACCCAGCATAGGACAAAGAGACAGGTATGTGCTGAGAAATCGCAGAGGAGGAGGAGGAAGAGGAGGAGGAGGAGGAGGAGGAGGAGGAGGAGGAGGAGGAGGAGGAGGAGGAGGAGGAGGAGGAGGAGGAGGAGGAGGAGGAGGAGGAGGAGGAGGAGGAGGAGGAGGAGGAGGAGGAGGAAGACAAGAAATGGCTGCAAACTCACATTGTTCCCAAGGAGATGAAGGCGAGAGGAGTGGGTGAGAGAATGAGGAGAAGGGCCCGCTTTTATACGGCTCCTGCACCGCCCCAGGCCCACAGTCACTGCAGGCGGGCAGTAATTTTCCAGCAGACTCACCTCCAAAGCAAAATATGCTACCTAATGGCACTGGTTGTGTTTTGGTTTCCATCAGTGCTGCCATTTCATTTCCTCATTTCTGACACGCCTGGTCTGCCATGCAGGCTCCTTTCATGGGCTGGGAAGAGAGGCCAAAGGATATCCCAGGTAGAATCATGTGAGTGCGGGCAGAAGACGAGCCACAAGTGCCGGAGGGGTCCCATGCAGGCAGGGGATGTTGGCTTGGGGCAGTGAAGTGCGATTGTTTGCAACTCCCTTTGCAGGAAGAGGTTTCAGCGCTCTTTCTTTTGATGCCCTTTGCCCTGGGGAGAACATTTGCCAGGCTGTCTAAGTATGCAGGCTTGGGGTTAGGAAAGCCAAAGCCCACCTGGTGTTCAATCAGGGAAAGCGTGGGAGAGCAACGAGATCTTCTTTCAGGTAGGTCAGCAGCAAAAGGGAGGCTTGAGCAAAGGCTGAACAGGGCAGCTTCACTGGGGATTACAGGAAAGGTGGAGGGGTTCTTGGCCTTGGTCTTTACTGACAGGATTTGCTGTCAAGAGATTGGTCTCCTGATATTCCTTGGAAAGTCTGGAGCCAGGAAGACTTACCTGCACTAGAAGAGGATAAGGTGTGGGAGGATTTAAACAGATTGGACTGACATGAGCGCATGCGACCAGGTGCCATGCCCCCGAGGGGGTTAGTTGGTGTCTCTACAAGGCCGCTCTCAACTCCCTTTGAAAATCCCGGCAGTCAAGAAATGCCTCTGAAGACCGGAAGAAGGCTAATGGGCTGCCTATCTTCAGAAGGGGCACGAAGGAGGAGCCAGGGAATGGCAGGCCGGTCAGGCTCACCTCGATCTCTGCAAAGGTGATGGAGCAAATCATCCTGGAAGCCCTTTCCCAAGATGAAAGGACAAGAAGTGGTCAGCATGGATTTATGGAGGGGAAAGCAGGCCTGACCAACCTCACGGCCTTCTTTGATGACGTGCCTGGCTCCGGTGGGTGAGGGACATTCAGCAAATGTTGTTAATCTCATCTAACCAAGGCTTTTGACGCTGTCTGCTGTAGCAATCCTTACAGACCAACTGACAAAATACAGGCTGGGGAAGAGGGCAGTGCAGGGGATGGAAATCTGGCATGGCTGCTGGTCTCCAAGGGTTGTGATGAGTGGCACGAAGTCCAGCTGGCAGACACTCTCTCCTGGTGCACCGCAGGGGTCCAGACCGGGGCCAATAGTGTTTAACCCCTTTATGCAAAGTCCTGCAGTGGGGAAGGAAGAACCTCCTGCACCACTACAGGCCGGGGCTGATGGGCTGCCAAAGAACTTTGCAGCAGAGGACGTGGGTCCTGGTGGACACCATGAGGCAGCCTGCACCCTTGTGGAAATGGCATCCGACAGCGTGCTGGGCTGCCTTCTCTCTCTCAGTCTTCACCCACAAGGTCTCCCAGGCTGCTGTGCCCTCTGAAAGAGTTGAAGGAAGGAGGGGGAGCCCTCCCAGCAGTGGGTGGGCATCAAATCAAGGACTGCCTGAGAAAAGTCAACCCGTACAAGCCAGCTGATGTGCTCCAGGGCAGGGCTGCTGTCAAGGGAGACCTCGACCTGCTGGCGGACTGGGCCACAGGAGCCCCGTGGCATTCAGGAATGACAAATGGCGAGTCCTGCAGCTGGAAGGGAGGAACCTCTTGCATCAGTACGGACGGGGGACTGAACTATGCTACGATCTTAGAGCCCTTGAACCTCATCTGGGTAGATCTGCCTGCGGGGGAAGGGTCAGCCTTGGGGAGAGGCATGGAGGGTGGAAGGGAACAGACGCACAGGCCTCATCTTCCCGGCCAAAGAGACCGGGCTGCGGTGAGGAGCTCTCCTGAATGCTGAATGGGTGGAAAGAAAGGGTTGCAGAAAACATCTCCCCACTGGTTGGGACTCATCCCTGGGTCCCAGGCGATATGGCTTCTCCTGGCATCCGTGCTTCAGCATGCCTTCTTTACCACGCCCCAAAGGCCTCCTCAGCTTGGAGCACAACCCAGCACCACTGGGAAAGCAAGGAGGCTTCCCGCAGCTCCCCAGCGAGCGAGGGCTGGCAGGACCCGGCAGTGCCATGTGCCTGGGGATGCTCAGGGAGGGGACGTGGCAGAAGGGCCCTGGATACAAAACCAGCTCTCAGACTACATCAAGGAGGTGATGCAATTCCCTGCCATGCAAATATGGAGGCAGCTGTGCGTTGTCTCAGGAGGGCAAGCTTTCTGGGATAGACTCTCCCTACCCATGGCGAGTCACACTCTAATTTTGGATTGGCCGTGTGTCAGCCTTTTGGTATGGAGGCCAAGCCAGGAGAGCATACTGTCTTCACGCCCATGCCCCACGCAGGGCTGAATTGCCCTGTGGTCAGGGCAGTTCCATCCCCACCCCATGAAAACGTCTCTGTGCAGTGGGCTATGCCCAAGTACACAGCTCCAGGCAGCTCCAACGGCCATTGCTGTCAGCCTGACCCTCTTACCAGCACTCCCACAGCTCTGGGGTGGACACGTTATGGTCAGCGTGTTTTGGAAAAGTGGCCAGGCCTTTGTGTCTCTTGCTGGTCAGCGTCCAAAGTGTGCGGCCAAAGTGCATGGTGGTGTGAGGAGAGTGGGAGGAACAAGGCGCTGTCCCAAGCCCCAACACAACTCTCTGGTAGTGAGGAGGAACACGACTCCACAGGGCTTGTTGAGTAATCAGAGGTTTGGGGAGGGCAATGTTCTCCTTCTGCAAGCCTGCTGACGGCACTGGCTGGGAACCCCCAGAGACTGCCATGAGTGGGGTTGACTTTGCCAAAGAAACCTGCAAATTTGTCCCGAAGAGCAGAAAATTTCCTTGGTTGAAGACCTTTTAAACCAGTGGCACAGCCCATCTGCCTACAGAAGCAATGACCAGTGGCTGCTGGAGCGAGCAGGGAGGCAGGCAGGGAGGGAGAAGGATGCGGTACATGCTCAGGACAGGAGCCTTTGGGCACCCAGGAGGGGACTACATTGGCTGGAAGATAGGTGTACCTTCCTTCACAGGGTGTTGTAAACAACCTCACCAGATTTCCCCACAACCATGTCCGCTGTCTGCACAGGACTCCTCCAGTGCTTGGGGGCACATCTTCTGCCTCTGTTGATGTGTTCCTGCCCAGGAAATGCTTGGGCCTCTCATCCTGGTACTTGAAAGGACCCTTCGTGGCCACATGGTCATGTCAGAAATGAGGAAATGAAATGGCAG
>NW_008795474.1:11339-14454 GCF_000699145.1 Aptenodytes forsteri
CCGCCCTCGGCGGCGGCTACTGCGGCAGGAGGTGCCTCCCCTGCTAAAGCTGCTGGCGATGGCCCTGGGGAAGGCCCCCAGGGACCCACAAGACGGTACCGGACTGGGGACGGACCATCGGCTTGCTGCTTTCAGAGGGGCCGAGCAACCCCAGCACCCCTTGCAAAAGGACGGGGCCAGCCTTGGTCCTCAGAAAGCACGGCCCATGCCTGCCTTTCCCCTCTTCCACTCTCTCCTTTCCCTCTTGCGTCCTGGTTCTCTTGTGCTGCCCTGGGCTGTGAGCCCCACAAAGCCAGCCTAGGGAGGACCTGCTGGCCCTGCTCCCTCTGTGGGGCAGGCAGATGGACACCTGGCGGGACCTCCGCCACAGCCGTGGGGCGCGGACTCCTTTCTGCCCCTGGTGCTCCCCGCACTAGGGCCTCCAACTCAGAGCAACCTCGTTTCCCTCTTTTGACTCATTAAAGTTCTGCTGCATCCCAGCCCATGCCTCTGTGTCATCCCCTCTCCCCTAGATGCTCTCCTAAGATGCCCAGGGGGAGAGGTGTTGCTCTGGGGTGGTTCTGGGGGGAGGCATTTGGGGATGATTGTGCACTGGTTGTTAACCTAGGCTTGCATAGAGTGTGCTTAGTCATGCATTGGGTTACTCTCTGCTTTCTAAACTTATCTGCCTTTTCCAAAACCAGCAGGCTAATAATATTCCAGCTGCAAAAGGATTTTACTCTGAATGACACCCATGGCCAACTTTAAACTCTGTGGAGGGCAAGCGCACACAGAGCGCCTCTGCATTTCTCTACTGCACCAGTATTACTTGCTCCACATCTGGCAACCCTTCCTATGCCACAAAATGTGGCATACTGTCTTGTGGCTTGGGTGTCCACTTCCGATTGAAGCTGCATGCCAGGATCCCTTTTGTTCTGCATAAATGCTCCACCTGGGAACAATCCCTCCTTTCTGTGTTGTGGGAAAAAGTCCTCTGAAGAGACCAAAAAAGTTTTTGACACAGGACTGCTGGACTTGGAGGAGCCTTTACCAGTTTCTTTCAGCCCTGGGAGCCATGCAGTGAGACCAGGTCACAATAGCCCTGTGTAGCCTACAGTGAGTGTGGTCCTGACCCGGGATGTGGAGATAGAACATTTCCACCACAGAGCCTTTCTCACCATTTTTTCCATCCTCTGAAGAGTGGCCACTTTCAGAAAGAGGTTCATTGACTGGACAGGCCTGGCTGTGGAGGTGAAATAGCACAGCCAGGGGAGAGCTGGCCCCAGAGTTCAGCCTTGCACAGAAACACCCCCTCCCTTTCCCAGGTTTTTGCCCAGCCAAGGAAGCTTCCTGCACCAGGGTGTCATGGACAGCAGAGAGGCACAAACCGGCATCAGAGACCTCAAATTCTCCCAGATGCTGGAGTTTGTATTTCCCCGTGGTGTTCAGCCATGTGGTGAATTGGCTGCTCTGCTTGGGGCCAGCTGCTGTGTGATACAACAGTAAATGCAGGGCTTGGCCTCCCCTCTGCTGGTACCAGAGCATGGTACCGAAGTGGCATATCTAATAAAAGCAGGTGGTCTGGAAGGTGTTTCTTTCCTCTACCATGACTAGTCCCTTCTGCTGACTGACAGTGGTCTTTCCCATGGAATCTGGAAAAAGTGGGAGTCAGTGACTGCACAGGGAAAGGCTTCATGATTCAGATGATCCTGGAGAAGGCAACATGTTCCTGACTCTGCAGCAAGAACTGGAGTGCTGGAGACAGCAAGAAGGACAGTGGTTTGGGGCAGGAGCTCAGTATTGTACTGTGGATCCCGCAGTACAATAATGCCCATCGCCTCTTGTAGGATGGCCTGGTAGGTGAGCTGTGCTGTGCCCTGCTCCAGGTCCCTGGTCTGCTGCTGCCCAGAGCCCCAGGGAACATCCTGAAGTGCCTGGCCCTTGCATGCTGGGATCAGGACACCTCCAGCAGGGTGAGAGAATCAGGAGCTGCTGTGAAAGTTACATCCCACTTCCCATTCCCTGTCATCTTGGGTTTCTCCTGGGTCTCTGAGTACTCACAAAGTGGAGCTGGAAGGGAGGGAATAGCAAGCCCTAGAGGTGTTGACATGCAGGAAGAAAGTGGTAGCCACAGTGTGTTGCATTGCATGTGTCAGCCACGACAGAGACTGGGATATCTTAATACTGTTAACAGGAAAAGAACTTTCAGTTTCCTGCTATCCCTGCAGAAGATTGATGTATCTGTATTGTGAAAGGAAAAATTCACATCTGCAGGACAACAGAGAGCTCCCACAGTGATACACATCTGTAGTGGGTTAACCTCAGCTGGCTGCCAGGTGCCCACCAAGCTGCTCTATCACTCCCCTTACTCAACAGGACAGGGGGAGAAAATATGATGAAAAAGCTCGTGGACTGAGGTAAGGCCAGGGAGATCACTTACCCATTACCATCATGGTCAAAACGGACTCATCTTGGGGAAAATAATTTAATTTAATGCCCATAAATAAGAGTAGGATAGTGAGAAATAAAACAAATCTAAAACCACTTTCCCCTCCACCCTGCTTCTTCTCAGGTTCAGCTTCACTCCTGACTCTTTTACCTCCTCCTTCACTGCCCTGAGCTGTGCAAGGGCGTAGGGAATGTTTGTGGTCATGTCATAACACTTCGTCTCTGCCACGCCTTCCTCCTCACGCTGCTCCCCTGCTCCAGCATGGGGTCCTTCCCCATGGGAGACAGTCCTCCACGAACTTTTCCAATGTTCTCATGGGCTGCAGTTCTTCATGAACTGCTCCAGCATGGGTCCTTTCCAATGGGTACAGTTGTTCAGGAGCAGACTGATCCAGCATGAGTGCCTGCAGCACCAACTCCCCCCTCCTTCTCCACTGACCTTGGTGTTGGTAGGGTTGTTTCTCTCACATTTTCTCACTTCTCTCTCTCAGCTGTTGCACAACATTTTTTTACCCCTTCTTAAATATCATAGAATCATAGAATCATAGAATCATTGAGGTTGGAAAAGACCTCTAGGATCATTGAGTCCAACCAGCAACTCAACACCACCACCCACTAAACTATGTCCCTAAGCGCCTCATCTACGCGTCTTTTAAATACCTCCAGGGATGGGGACTCAACCACCTCC
>NW_008795474.1:15987-16753 GCF_000699145.1 Aptenodytes forsteri
ATTATATTATATATATTATTTTATATATATTATATATTATTATATATTATATTATAATATATTATAATAATTATATATATTACTTATATATAAGTAAATATGTTATCACAAAGGTGCTACCAATGTCACTGATTGACCTAACTTTGGCCAGTGGCAGGTCCATCTTGGAGCCGGCTGAAACTGGCTTTGTCCAGCATGGGGGCAGCTTCTGGTGTCTTCTCACAAAAGCCTCCCTGCTCCTGCTTCCTTCCTTCCCCCCTCACTACCAAAACCTTTCCACATAAACCCAATACAACATCTATAAACATTGGTCCCAGGCCCACAAGAAGAGACAGTAAGAGAGAGAGGGATAGATGGAGAAAGGAAAAAGGAAGAAGGTTGTTTTTGGGATCAGGAAGGAAATGTCTTTTTTCTCTCCGTCTTCTCTTTTTTCTTTCCAGCAGTAACAGCACCTTGAGAAAACAGGCACAAACCCACACATGATCCAAAGTTTCACGGCATTTTCCCATTATTCAAGAGCAGCTCCCTGCAGACACCTGTAGCAAGCATGTGTGTGCATTTGTAAGAGAGCCTGTGTTGTGGTTTAATTTCAGTCGGCAACTAAGCACCACGCAGCCGCTCGCTCACTCCCCCCCCACCCGGTGGGATGGGGGAGAGAATTGGAAGAGCACAAGTTAGAAAAAACTCGTGGGTTGAGATAAAAACAGTTTAATAATTGAAATAAAATGATAATAATAATATGATAATAATAATAATACACAAAACA
>NW_008795474.1:16958-20865 GCF_000699145.1 Aptenodytes forsteri
TTTCTTTGGCCAGTTTGGCTGTGCCCCCTCCCAGCTTCTTGTGCACCTCCAGCCTTCTCAGTCAGTAGAGCATGGGAAGCTGAAAAGTCCTTGGCTAGTGTAAGCATTACCTAGCAACAACTAAAACATCGGTGCGTTATCAACTTTGTTCTCATCCTAAATCCAAAACACTGTACCAGCTACTAGAAAAGAAATTAACTCTATCCCTGCCGAAACCAGGACAGCCTGTCACAGAGTGTTTGCCTGTGTCTAGAAGAATTTGGATGTCTTTGTGTCCTTAAACCACGACACTTTGTGATGGCTTTTCTGTTTTGCCTGTGCAGCTTGCAGTCACAAGAGACAAGATAAATCTGCTGTCATAGGTGGTTATGCTGACACAGCCATTGATACATGTGGAGGGAGAGAACAAAATACTCCACCTGGGACAGAAGGTTCTGGCCAGAAAAGAAATCATCCAGCTTTTTACTATGCTCTTTTGTCTTGGTAATTCTGTCTTTAATACTAGGGAATAAAACACTGGGGCAGGTTGGCAGTATAGGAGCAAATTTCATCCACAAGAAGTCACAGGTGACACATCCCCAACTCCCTATTAAAGTCCTGTTCTATGGGTGGAATCCCATCCTCTGGGCCAACGCATGTCCCTCTTGACCCAGAAGTCACACCCCTCTGCTGGACACATAGCCTGTTTATGCCACCTTTTTTTGCCCCTTAGTTGGAGAGGTCACCATTCTGTAAAACACCATAGTACACATGTTCACAAGATGCACAGAGCCCAGCCTGGCAGCTGTGCTGCTTATCAGGTTGTCAACCCCAGCCTGTACCAGTGAATGGGATTATTTCTGCCTAGGTGCAGGTGCAGGATTTTGCATTTCCCTTTGTTGAACTGCATGACTCTTGTCTGTTCATTTCTCCAGCCTGTTGAGGTCCCTCTGAATGGTAGCACAATGGTACCACCCCTCCCAGTTTTGTGCCATCTGCAAACCTGCTGTGGGTGCACTCTTACCCATTGTCCAGATCACTAATGAAGAGGTTAAACAGTAGAGAGTAGAAATGATGACTAGAATTGTTTTCTTCCAAGAAAATCCTAAAAGAGCTCAAAGGACCAAAATAACAGCAAAACTCTCCACAGATGGGATCTGCATTCTGTGCCATGCCCTGATTGGAGGTCTGTCTAATGCTATAAAACTTGGGGTTCCCAGCATCTGAAAGGATCTAAGATTGACAATCCTCTTTTTCTTTCTTCTGATAGGTCCAATAAACAGTATTTTAACCAATACCTTGTGGACTCTGAGTGCTTTTCTTACCAGGATTGTAACAAACACTAGCCCTAGTGCCTTATATCAGTACACTGCAGTTGCAAGGAGGTCTGTCTGAAGCAGCAGTGACAGAGTTTTGCTGCACCCTATGGGCTGAGATTCCTGGATGAACATTTCTGAATTGCCTACTTGGCTACTTCTTTGTAAGGAAAATTATCCCCAAGTCTCATTGGGAAGAGTTTATAATGAATGCTCATGCTGCCTTTTAGCTGTGATGCAAACCCTTGGGTGGGAAATTCCTTGTTGAGAGATTCCTTGCCGCAGCAGATCCTTGGTAAGTGACTAATGCATGCTAAACTTTGAAATCTTAGCTAAGTGATATCAAGGATTAATTGCGCATATATAATCCTATAGACAGAAACCGTTGACCAAGTCTGGGACTAGAATTGGTTCCAGCTGCATCTTGACTCCTCTCCGAGAAGGAGTTTAGAAAGCAAGGTGGTCCTTTCTGAACCTCATGACTCAATGGGAGGGTCTCCCTGACAGTTTTGTCTGACCCTGTCCTCTATGAAGTCAATAATCAAGCGTACCTTGCCATCGAATCTTGTTAGACCACTGTTGCATTTACCATTGAACTTTGTTAACTCACTGCTTTCTATCAATAAAGTGTATTGTTGCTTCTCTCTTATGAGTGAAGTGCAGTCTCACTCCATCTGTGACAAATTGGCGTAGTCAGCAGGATGGCAAGTAGTATCACCAATTATTTACTGAGGCATGGAGTGAATCCCAGTCCCAAATTCTCAGAACAATGGGCTTGTGACAATTGGCATAATTGGGAAGCCATTGAAGAGCACCTAAAGGTATGGAGGAATGCTCTAGTCCTAGGCATTCCCAGAGCCGTGATTCAACGTCAGCCTACTGGCATTATCTTGAGTCTGATGGAAGGATTCCAGAAATGAGATAACAGTGAAACAAAGTGTATTTCAACTCCTCCGGCGCCAGTGCCCAGAAAGGGAGACAACCCGTTCCTCCCCCTTAGGGAGGAATTGCAGGGCATGAAGCCAAAAAATGAGTAGTGCCTGGAAGGCAATTGGGCCTGCCTGTCCAGGAAGTGGAGGCTTACCAGTGGATAAGTGATGATGGCTCACACATTATAATTCCAGTTGATCCTCAGGAACAATTGGTGAAGTTTTTAATAGATATGGGAGCACAAATTTCAATGCTAACAAGATGCTGAGAACCTGGGCGTGCAATCTGGATGGCAAAGAGTTAAGATTACTGGTGTGAATGGAGCGAGCGTTGAGTGCCAAACTACCAAGGTCAATTTATGGCTCCCGGGTGAGAAGTGCATGTTGACTACTCGCTTTGCAATTAAAGATCACCATGAAAATATTTTAGGTTTTGATGTTTTAAATGGACGAACCTGGCACTTGCCAAATGGCAGCATGTGGTCCTTCAGCTCAAACACTGATCTCAACCCCAGTAGAAAGCGGGAGGCCACAGTGCGCGTACTTCGCTCAGCCCCTGCCCTCCCTGAGTCAAAAATTACTAATGTACTGAAATATCTGATTTCTGCTGCGGCACGGAATGGAATTTCTGAAGTCATAGCTGATATGGGGAAATGACAAATTATCTCCAGAACCCACTCCCCATATAACTCACCTGTCTGGCCAGTTCAGAAACCAGATGGGAGGTGGCGTTTAACAGTTGATTATGGGTGCCTGAATGCCAACACAGCCCTGCTAACAGCTGCTGTACCAAACGTTGCAAACTTAACGGCTATTTTGCAAGCAGCTGCACACCCATGGATGCCGTGCTAGATGTAAAAGATATGTTCTTTATGGTTTCCTTGAAGGAGGAAGATAAAGAGAAATTTGCTTTCACCTGGGAGGGAGTACAATACACCTTTAACAGATTCCCACAGGGGCATAAACATTCACCTACAATTGCTCATGCCGCACTTGCTGAAGTTTTACAGTCTCACTCCCCCAAGAAGTGAAACTGTACCAATATATAGATGATATTCTGGTTGGAGGAACTTCCACTGAGAAGGTGAGGGAAGTGGCAGTGGCACTATGGCAAGCACTAAATAAAGCAGAAATTGAGATTCCACCCGGAAAATGTCAGGGACCGAGTGAAGAAGTAAAATTTTTAGGTACTTGGTGGATAGCAGGCAGTGCAGCGATTCCTCCAGATACCTCAAGGAAAATCAAAGAGCTGCAAATGCCCCAATCGTGGAAGTGTTGTCCCACAAGCGGGGTCTGGTACCCGGTGTGCAATAAGCCAATCTTACACGCAGAGCCAAGATATTTATTTATCTCATGTTTGCACAAAGATGGGTGCTAGGTGGTAATTCCACAAAGCTAGCACTCCACACAAAAGAACTATAGAGTATTTATATTGTTACATGATTAGCAAAAACCCACCTAAGTTCATGCTCATCGGTTAGTCATGTTCAAATTAGCCTCACTTGCTATGTAAATTAGCATGCATGCTCCTTGCAGGTGTGGGGGGGCAAGTTTTTCCAGTCTTGAATTGAGTCAGTGGTCGTGATCTCCCCCTGCCGCCTTTACCTTTCCCCTAGTTACCGCAGTTTTTTGCTGACTTCTTGTTTCTTTGGCAATCATCTAGCCTCCGACGCCTTCTAGGGC
>NW_008795474.1:22528-23866 GCF_000699145.1 Aptenodytes forsteri
ATATATTGCCTCAGTGGGAAAGAATTAATGAAAGGGACCACCATTTGATTGTGGATGCGCTTGGTGCAGCCCAAAATAATGTTTCTCTAGCTTTTAGTTGTATCCAAGTTCAATTGTGGATGCAATCTATGGTAGCAGCAATTATAAGAGAAGGTGAAGAGGGTACCTTACCCACTGAAATTCGAAAGGCAATTTGGGATAATGCAACTAAATTTGAGAAAGAATTCCAATCCTGGTGGTATTTAGTCAATTTCACTTATGACCCCATCAACAATAAGGCCACAGCTTTTGTCTTAACAATACACAATGCTTTGGTATACACCATATACCCAATCATTACATTAGGATTAAATCACAATGGAGCTATACTCTATCCACTAGAACATAGAGTGTGGGCCCAATGAAATGGAAGCAAACGGCAAACCTTTGATGTTAACGCATGTGTTGTATGGGAACAACGAGGATTTATTTGTGAGAGTAACACCATCAAAACCTAAGACATTTGTCTTGACACTGAATAAAATATTTGTCATTTTGGAATACATCCCAATGAAGCCCCTGAAACTGTACTTGTATATATTGGAAAAGGATGTGTTTGTATGAGAACCCTTTGTGATTTTATATTCGTAGATAACATTACTGTAGATACAAGCAATCGCTCAAATATTTATGTTTGTAACTTTACTAAAGTTATGGGATGCAACTTTAATTATTCAACTCCTGTTACATCTTATCAATTGTTACAATCTAATTATACATTAAGTGAAGATTTATTGCCTACCCCCATCGGAATGAATCTTACATTAGTGAAGAAACTACTACAACAGGATGACCTGTGTCAACTGCTAGAACGTGTCCGAAAAAATGGACAACTCAAATCACCGTTCATCATGATGCAGAACAGGTACACCATGTCTTGGAAAAGAGTGAAGAGGATGGAGAACACCATTGGTGGGAAACTGTTCTTGGATGGTCACCAACAGCAAAGGGAATGTTTAATCTTATGCTTCACCCAGTTGTGATTTTACTAACTCTAATACGTCTATTGCTTATAATTATATTGTGTATAAAGGTTTGGTACATGATAAAACAAATAACCCAACTTCAACCACGCAAAACATACAAATTAATGCATAACAAATAGCAGTGCTTCACTATCTACTTACTGTGGATTTATAAGTGCATAAACTATAAATATATACTATTTATGGCACAGAGGCAAGAGGTGACTGTACCACCACTCTGTGAAGGTAAGATGAATTGACTATAGTCACGGGGTGGAGTGTGGCGGTGTGCTTGCCCCCGCTCCGTGTAAGCAATGACCACCAGTGGGGGTCA
>NW_008795475.1:0-26280 GCF_000699145.1 Aptenodytes forsteri
CTGCTCTCGGGCTGGGCAGTCTGGGCAGTCATCACTTCTTGGACCTCCTCTTCCTTGGCGCTGACCACCTCTGGGAGGGGAGAGGGATGGGCCACTGTCAGCAGGGGATGAGGCTGTTCGGGTGTGATGTCCCAGACATGGGGTCCCAGGGCCACCCCACCCTGGGACGTGGCCCCGTCTCAGGCTGGATCTGGGGTACTGGGGCAGCCCGAAGCATCTGAACCCACCGTGAAGGGGAGGTGGCGGAGCGTCCTGCCTGCCGTGGCTGACTGCCTCCCTGGAGCACGGCGCTGGAAGAGAGGAGGGGAGAGGAGGCAGGAGGAGGCAGGAGGTGGCAGCAGGGTCTGCCCACCCTGTCCCCCTCTGTCTGGCTCCCGGCTCACCTTGGAGCACCTGGAAGGTGACGCTGAGCAAGGCGACGACGGAGGCCACCAGGATGCACTTGTTGAGGGTGAGCCCTTCCCAGAGGAGTGGCTCCTCCGCGGGGTCCAGGCTGGGGGGCTCCACCTTCCTCTGCACGGGAAGGCTCTTTGGGACTGGGGACCCCCAAGGAAAACAGCGTTACTCAGCGTTACTGGGAGCCGAGAAGTGGCAAAAGGGGTGCTGAGGGGGGTGGGAAGGGCAGGGGCAGGGACAGGGGCAGGGGCAGGAGCTGCCTGCCCTGCCACCGCCAGCAAAGGAAGCTGTTTGCACTGCAGGGGTGGAGAAAACAGTGTCACGGTGGCTGAGTTCGAGGTGTTTGGGCCACGATGGCATTATAGCATCCTGGGGCTCAAGCAGGGAAAACCTCTGCCCGTGCTCCCGGCTCTGCTGCTCCCCTCCCAGCAGCAGATCTGGGCAGGGCGGAGAGGAGGAGGAGGAGCGGGATTTGGCAGGCGGATGAGAAGCCCCATCTCCATGTCGCTGAGCTCCCAGGGGACTGTGGAGAGCAGAGCTCATCCCGTCACTGCTCCGGGGCCAGACAGTGCCTCCCGGGCTGGCTGGGGACACAGGACAGGGTCTATGCCTCTGTGGCCACCTGGGGCCAGGCTGGCTGTTTTGGGGCAGAGAAGGGCTTTCCTGCACACCTACCTGGAAGCCCGGCAGCGCTGCCTTTGGCTCCCACCTTCTCTGCTCGCTTCTTCTCCGCCGCTTTCTTGTCCACGCCGAGCAGCGCTGGCTCTGGCATGCTCAGCTCAGGCTCGTCTGGATCCCACTCAGAGATGCCAAACTGGGTCCTTGCCTCCTCTAGCCCCTGCGGGGAGGGGCGCGAGCATGGCCGGGGGTGTAAGAGCATCGCACAGCCCCGCAGGGAAAACAAGCAGCGTGGGGGTCATGGCTGCACGTGTGTGCCCCCTCCCAGAACAAGGGGTGCTCAGTGCAGCCATGGAGGGACCCGGTCCCTGCGTTCCGCAGCCCGTGCTCACGCTGCCCAGGTCCCCCGGGGCTGAGCCGATGCTGCTGCAGGCCCTGAGCGGCGCTAACCAGGCTCGTCACCGGCTCCTTGAGCACTTAATCCCGGTGTGTGTATTTGCATCGGCAGCCTTAAAAACACATCGGGGTTGGTTTTTTTTCTTTTGTCTGCTGAGATGGATTTAGCCACTAGCTGGCTCCGTGCTGCAGAGCAGGCGCCGGGGTGTGGCCCCAGCGCACACGGGTGGGCTGGTGGCTGCTGACCCCCTGGGCTGCGCTTGAGCAAGCCCACCCCAGAGCAGCCCTCGGGGCTGGATTCGCCTCCAGCCCGGATGAGCACGGCTGCACACATCCACTGAGGGCGGCGGGTCGGATCCAAGGCACGCTTGCCAGCAGGGTCAGTGTGCTGGGAGGAGAGGGAGCGCACGACGCGTCAGGGTCTGGGCTCGGTGCTGCTGGGGACGGGGCTTTGGTGGCCGGGCTGGCTGCTGGCCTGCATCAGCGGCACCGGATCGGTGCCACGAGGGAGAGCTGCCCACCAGCATGGATCAGTGACAGTGACAGCTGAAGGACGCGGCCTTCCACTCCCCCGGGATGGACGCGGTGCAACACCCTGCAGAGCCCTCCTGGGCTGAATGCCGCTGTGGGACGGCACCCTGCTCAGGCCCCCACCCCGGCGCAGGGAGCCCCCCAGCAGCCCCCCAGCCCCGGGATGCTGCACACTTACATGGGCTCTATCGCTCTCCCCGTTGCTGCTCACCGGCACGTCGGCATCTGTTAAAGGCAAGCACAGCGCAGTCCGTTAGGCGGCGAATTCAGAGAGGTAGGAATCACCGGGGGCCGGGTCCTCCCGCTGCCGCCCACTGGCTCACAGAGCGGGGACATTATGGCCACATTTCCCCCATTAGCGCAGCCAGGTCACCCGTGGAGAGAGGTTTCGGAAGCCCCCGGCCATCACGGTAGCAGCCGAAAAGGTCGGGGTGTAAGAGCATCACCATGCACGTCTGGGGCTGCTGAGCCCCAGAATGGCACCGTCCTGGATGTCCCCAGGGAGCTGCAGCCAAGGGGGATGGTGACCTCCCTGCCAAGGCGCACGGAGGGACCAACAGCCCAGGGTGTGCACGGACACCCTGAAAACACGTGGCTGGAGGCTGGAAGGCAGCAGCTCAGGCTGTAGCCTGGACAGCAGGACAAACTCCAGCTACCGTGGAGCAACCAGACCTCAAAGAAGACTGCAAGCCACCCAAGAGGACCGCGAAGCTCAGGGGTGACTCTTGAGGCTTTTCCCAGATGTGAAGCAGGAGAGAAAACCAGAGGGTCCCCAGGGTTCTGCAGCAGTCCGACGCAACGAAGGGCTGGGGAGCGTGCTGCGGTCCTTGGGCTCCCTGGGGGGGGTTTCTCTGCCCCTGTGTCTGGGGTGAGCTACGGGGGGGAGGATGCACCAACATGGTCCCGACACTAAAGCGGCCTCAGCCCTCTTGGCACCTCCAAGCGCAGCCCTCACTCTGCAGGGATTTGGATGCCACATCCTTCCAAGCCCTCACCAGAAGGAGGAATTTCTGCCTCCTTTGAGCTGCATTTAGTTTATTTTCCCCCAGTGGAAGAATGAATGCTGAGAAAAAATACCAGCTCCCAGGATGAAATCTAAGACAAGCTATTGGAAGCAAACCAAATAAATAAGAGGGAACCTTTTGGCTGGGGAACCATGGCCTGAAAGGTTTTGGCTTTCAACAGGAAATAAAAAAAAGTCTTTGGTTTTGTTTTAGTGATGGCAAGTCTGGTCCTTTCTCTGCTGGGAAGCGAAGGCTCTGCCCCAGGACTCTCGCATTGGCTGGGGGGTTCTCAGCCCCAAGGAAAGCACAAAGATGGAAAATTTTTCCTTAAAGAGTCTTTCCCCCAAGTGCTTGTCGTGTTTTTGAGCTACACAGTTATTCACACTTTTTCTGAGCAAAGATGAGCGCAAGGAAGACAGAGGAGGGCACAAGCCTCCGTTCCTCTTGGCTGTGGCCATGGCCGATGTCCCCGCGGGGTTGGCGCCGCGCAGGTGCCCCTCGATGTCCGAGGTCGCCCCGTGATTTCACTGTGCCACAAAGAGCCACCTCTGCCGGGCTGAGCCCTCTCCTGCAAGGCCTCAAGCACCACGGCAGCTGCACTGGCATGGCCACAGCCAGCACCTCCTGGCTGCCAGCTCGCAGTGAGGACAAGGTACCTTTTCTCCCGTCCTTCCTTGGCTGCCTCTGAGTGCTCCCCACCCAGGCAGCTTGTCGATGGCCTCGGGGCATCCCAAGTCTTTCTCCAAGACCTCATGGGGACCTGCTGCCATGTCATTTCAAGGGATTCTCACTAAACTGAGAGAGATAAAATGAACGCCGGGCGGTCAGCGGGCAGTAGTGCCCCACAGCACACGGCCATCCTGCCACGTCCTCACTGTGGTCCCCGGTCACCGGCTGTGCTCAGCTCCCCATCACGGGGTGCCGGGCTGTTCCCACGCCTCCTTCCCTTGGGTTTCACCCAGACGGAGCCCAAACCGCCTCCAGGCCCTGGGCGTGTTTCCAGGCTTTGCCGTGACGGTTGCAGGGCTCCGAGACAGCCGTGCCGTGCCTGGGCAGGCAGCCATCCTCCCCCCGGCGCTGACAGGCGTTAACTCGGTCCTACGAACTGACCGGCTCCGTGTCCGGGTCTGTTCCTCGCCGGATGGGAGATGGGGGTCCGAGCCTCAGAGGGAGGCATTTTGGGGCTCTACAGCTGACGCGGGATCCTCATCCCCAGCCAGGATGGGTTGCATCATCCGCAGGACCAGGTTTCCTAGGGCCGGTTCCTATAGGACCAGCTCTTGCACCGATGTACCAAGCACACGGCCACTGCCCAGGCCAAGCACGGAAGGGATGGCCACTGATGCTAGGGACAGCTTGCCCATGGCAGGCTGGTCACCCACAGCCCCAGAGCCCAGCTCGAGCCCTCGGTTCACACTGACTCCTGCCCAGGAGACCTCCCGTACGACTGCTCAGCCCCTCCATCCCCTCCCCAGCGCTGCCCGTGCTCCCGCTCCCTTGGATGCACACTCCACATGCCAGATCTTCTCTTAAATGCACAAAACTACAGACACTCAATGAATAACCAGCTCCGCTCTGCTGTCGCTGGGACTTTCTTTTCCTGCACAAGCTCCCGAGGTTGCCTCTACCGCTGACTCACATCAAAGAAACTTCCAAAAATAGTCCCCTCGCCTGCCCCGCTCTCCCTGTGTGCGCTCGCATGGCAGCACCGGGATGGGCCCCGTGGCCCCCGATCTGCTGCCGGCCGGCAGCGGACTGAGTGCTGCCTCGTGGGCCGTGCCCGTGGGCTGCCCCGTGTCCAGCTGAAAAGGTTAAAAGCCACAGAAAGTCGTACCTGGGGCTCGACCACCGCCGCCTTGCCTCCAGCCCCCCCGTGGGCTCTGGCTCTCTGGGGTAATATACAGCAACAGCTGCCGAACCGTGCTGGAGCAAAATAGCACCCAATCACCGGGAGCCGGAGCACTCGCGCTTCAGCCCCAGAAAAGGCAGTTTAGCCCCAGGCATCGAAAGCAGGGGCTGCCACTAGCAAGGCGGGCGCAGGGGGATGCGACTCTCCAGGGCACCCGGGATGCAGCTTGTCCCTCTGTGAACGCCCCCGCCAGAGAGCACGAAGAAGGGAGAAGGGGCCGTTTGCTCCCCAAGCCGGGGTCTCTAAGCCAGCTGTGGGACAGACACGGGTGCCGGGGCTGCAGAGAGGCAGATCAGAAACCTGCTAGGCGTGGTTAAGAAGGTGGTGCAGGAGGAGAGGCAAGCCCCTGGGACCAGCAGTGCTTAGACAACCCCGGTGAAAACCGCTTTTTGCCAGTGTTTAGAGCAGGTCCTTTGCCCCCCGACCCCCCACGATTTCTCCACAGTACCTGTTCCTGCAGCCGGGTCCCCAGGAGCCCTGCCGCAGGCACAGGCACCTCTTGGGGAGGCAGGGAAGGATGTGCTCCTCACCGCAGCTTCCCGCTCACAGGAGGTAGGGAGGAGATGAAGCATCTCTCATTTGGGGAGCTGAAAAGGACCATCAGGCTCTGGCCCTGCCTGTGCAACGTTACCCAAGAGCCCCCAGCTCAGCATGGGCAGGTACAGCCTCGGGCAGAAGTGCCTGTCCCAGGGGACGTGGTGCAGCTGTGGCTGGTACCAGTCCTGCACATCTTGGAGGCATCCCGCTTTGAGGACATCTCTCTTACGGAGAGCCACTTCTGAAAGGATTCAGATTAAAAAAAAAAACAACCCTGAAACCGTGACATTTCACATTTGCACTATTGACGTTTTTCTTTGGCAGAGGTGTGAAAGGTCTTTGATTGCAAGATCTAAAGGAGGAATAAACTGGCCACTGGAATCCTGGAGGGGACTTAGCCTTTTTCCAGGGCTCCGGACACCTGGTGAGACTGGGTCATGGTCCTGCTTTAGGACCATGCAGCAAATGAACTCAGGAGCAGTCGTCTGCTTTCCAGGGCAGGGATTTCCCCTCTTTGGCAGAGACAGGACTGAGCACGCCGTGAACCCTGCTGCGGTATAAATAACGCGCCGCAGAAGCTGAACGCAGATGGAGGAAGGGATGGAGCTGTAAACACAGCCCCCCACGCCGTGCCAGGGCTGCAGGCGCACATGCCAAGGGTAGTTTTCTCAGTTTTATTCCCGCTCCAGTAAGGTCAGGGCTGTTAACTGGCAAGGCATGTTTGCTTTACAGGGACATAATGGAAGCAGAAAATTATAAACAGGCCAAATAAAACCCCCTTCTTCTTCCAATTAATCATGTTTCCTGTGGTGCTTGCAGCTTCGTAAGCTTGCTCCTGCCGCCCATGGGCGAGCTGGTCCTCCCAGGAAAGAACCCGGGCGTTGAACGGGCAACGTCTGCATGCACAGAGCCCAGGCAAAACGTCCTCCCACTTCATCCTGGCATGGGGCCACGGGACAGAGCGCTCTCCCCACCCTTTCCAGGACCTTTCAACACCCAGTTCCTGCAGCGGGGAGGGACCAGGAGTGTTGTTGCCTCCACATGTTTAGCTCTGAGCAGTTCCCCGCCGAGCTGCAAAGCCTCCATCTCCATCGGACAATTTATCCCAGGCAGATGGAGGAAAGAGATTCCCAGAGGCAAATTCTTTCCTAATCCCTTGAACCCCCCCAAATCCTGGCTTCTCCCTTGCCCCGAGACTGGTAAAAGTGTCTCTGGGATGGGGTTAGCTCAGAGGGGGAGAAACATGATCTGGCTGTGAGACCAGATGGAGAGAAAGCCACTGCTGGAAGAGCTTGGGAGGGCAATCGAACAGTGTGATGGACGGGGGCCCGGCTGCACAAGGGCTGGGCTCCCTGTCCAGGCTAAATATTGACTCTCTGGCTTTGGCTTGATAACACAAATCTATCTACTCTGACTTCCCAGGCTGTCAGCTCGCCTTGGATTCACACGGGTGTGTCTCTGTCCGCAGCATGCCGGCCACCCTCGAGGCTCTGCCGTGGCTTCATGGTTTGTGGTCCAGACGGACCGAGTTGTGCTGCAGCATCCCCTCGCTTCTATGGCAACACTCATTTATCCTCCCACCAGGACATAATCTTCTTTCTTCCCGTCTTTAATAACTCACAGTTAAAAGGCAATCATAAAGACATAAAATTAGTCACTGATTATTTTCGGCACAGGTTAGTTCTGGGGATGAATTTTCCTTTTCTCCATGCAATTCCCCCTCTCCCCAGAGCCCCTGCTGCTGCGGCAGCCCCAGCCTGCCTCCGGCTCCTCCCGCCACAGGTACAAGGGGAGGCGGGTGCTTGAGCCGGCTGTGCGGGTAGGTTTTCTGCTGCCCTGGCTCTTGGCCCAAACCCACCGGCTCACCGGGCTGGCTGCAGCTCTTTCCCCCGGATTTCATCCCTGGCTCCACCAGACCCGCCCGCCCGTGTTCCCAAGGCCTGGGAATCAAAAACATCCTTCCAGTCCTTGAAGCATTTATCCTTCAACTCCTCACGTAGGCAGGGTTGGGCTCTTGACCCGCTTTTAAAGACAGGGATTTGGATGTTGTCTGCTAGGCCCAGGTCCCCTGGGCAAAGGATAGCTTCGTAGGTTGGTCCCTGCTCCAGCAAGAGCCCTGTCACCTCCATGCCGGCATCGTCCCTTTGTGCAGCTGTGGGCGGCAGTGGGTGCCAGCTGATCCGGGGCTACACGGGCGAGTGCCCGCCTCCCCGCTGCCGGCTGAGCCGCAACGTACTGCCTGGCAGCTGCCGGCACCAAACAAATACCTGCCGGAGATGCACGTGGTGCTCAGGCCAGGCATTGCACGGGCTTGTTGTAGGTGCTTCGTGTCTCGGAGCCCTCCACCCTTCTCTTAGATGTGGTTGGAGGTTGCCACTGGGCTGAGATGGGATCGGAGGGGGAGCGGGGCTGGCGGCTGGAAGAGAGGATCACAGAAGCATGATTTCTTGGGGAAATCAGGTGAAAGAGCATCCTGATTCCTCACACGATCAAATACCTAAAGGCACAGGTGTCCCCATAGCAACCTGGCCACGTCCCGGTGCTGACAACAATATTCTGCTGACCTAAAATTCCTCTTTCAGTTGGATCCAGCATACATCAGCTCTTCCCGTCCTCAACTGTTGTGCAATGTCTGTGTGCTGAAACACAGCTGCTGCCTCCTTACCCCGAGGCAGCAACACATCAGCGTCAGCCGGGGAGATTATTTCTCCACGTGATTGCAAGAACCACAGACCTTTACGAGCACTGGCGTTATTAAGAAGCGCTCAGGAAGTTACAGGAAGTGAAGAGATGTCTTTGCCAGCTGTGCTTCTCCTGTCAAATCACAATCTATCATCACAGGAGATTTTAGGTATGTTGAGCTGAGCAATCTCCTTGTGGAGGTGCAGCTAATTGAAAGCCCGGAGCATTTTGGAAGCTGGATGTTCCTGTGGCTTCATGCCACCAGGCATTGCAGTGGGGTTGGGTAGCGCTGCCCATGTCGGAGGGAGCCAGCGAGAGAGACGGAGCATCCTCTGCACAAGCCGATACCCACAGCTGATACCCGGATGGGCTCTGCTGCCCTGGTGCAACGCCCTGGCTGGCTGCTTGCAGGTCGCAGCCCTGCTTCGTTCAGCTAATGGAAAGCATCTGATAGCAGAGAACTGCTGCAAGAACTCAGACCTGGGCCCTTCCCCGTAGCTTCAGTGATTTGGTTAGCCAGGAAAACATAGCTGAGGGTATCTTCTGCCTCCTCTCCTGGGGCAAGGGTTTGACGTGGTGTGGAACTGGAGAGGGAGAAGACGGGAGCTCTGCGCGACAGGTACTATCTCAGGCCAGCTCCTGGTTTAAGGAATCACAGCTTGCAGCATCTTTGAGGATCACCTTCTTCCTCTTACCCCGAGCTTTTAGCTGTGGGTGAGCCTGGTGGGACGGCAAGCCAGAAACACTATGGGTCTTTGTTTAAAGGCAAGGGGACAGCCTGCCTATGAACCAGGCTGGGAGGACACACCGCCACGGGGTCTTCAGGAGCACAGCATGATGCTGCAGACCAAGCACCAGCTTAACCACCTGTGGGCACATTTGTCCAGTCAAGGATGGCAAAGGTGATCACAACCATCAGAGAAACTCCCCCACATCACCTCTGGCTTTCCAGCCCTGAGCTAAAGCCAGCCAGCTGTCCATCCAGGGACAGAGAAGTGGCCGTGCCAGACACACAGACCCACCTGACAGCAGTGTCCCGATTGCGTTCAGGGTCTGGGTTGTCTCATAATCTTTCCCAGTGGTGATGGAGAAATCATGCTGGGGACAGGCCTCACCTTGGCAGAGCTGAGCAGGACAAGGAGCAGCCGCGGTCCTGCCCTCAGGTCCTGGTCCCTGCAGGACTGGCCGGTGCTTGGGCCACTCAGCACCGTGACAAGAGATCAGGCTGCCAGGGACAGAAAACGCCACATCGAACACATCTGTAACCAGGCGAGAGCTGTGCAGATGTGCTCTTAAATGTAACGAGCTCGTTAGGTCTCTGCGAAGAGCAGAAGAGGCAACAGAGGGTGCGGGAAGCCCCTTCTGCCCTGCACCTCCTCCCACGCTGTGACATCCGTGTCTGAGCAGGGACGAGCATGGCGCAGGGATGCGCTGCGGGCAGCAATCCCACCTGCGGGGCTCCCGGCCCCACCGCTCTCAGCGCAGCAGCTGGGATCACACACGGGTGAGTAACACCCGTAACCCACTGTGCTGCCGGCAGCCGGTACAAAACACCACGGTGCTGCCGGAGGGAGAGCCTTTCACCGGGCTCGCCCCGTCACCTTGCTAAAAGCCGTTGGAAGCATTGATCCCTCAGCGCGCCATATGATCTATAGGTATTCAGAGCAGCTCTACATTAAAGCCAATCTGATCACACTCTAATCCACGTGTGACCTAAATACTCTGACTTACAAATCTCAGTGGTTTTCGCTCCCTTTGCCTGGCAGAAGGAGCAGCATTCAGGTCAGTGGGAACAGAAGATGCCGGATCCCATTAAATGCTACTTTTAGTCTCGTCCGCTTTCAATAATTGTTCCATGATCCGTTTTCTCACAGCCCAGCGCTGCTTAGGGCTAATTATTGTTCTCTTTGAAGATTTACAGCTGTTCGTACCTCCGAGGAGAACACAAGTACACGACTGTGTTTGAACATGACATTTCAAACGAACTGTCCTTGGAAGTGCCATTTGGGAACAGGGAAAGCGGCCGTGATGTTTGTCCCTTGAAGGGCCACTGCTGGGGGTTGTTGCTCTATCAGTCTGAAAAAAGCCATTTCAGGGGAAACTGAAACAAAAGGAGATTCAGAGGAAAACGAAGCTTTGGGTAAGGAGTGCTGGAACAGCCTGGGAATAATATCCCAACGATCACAAATCTTCCCCATTTTGACTTTCCTGCGGGAGGGCAGTGGCCGGTTTGTTAGTGCCTTTACCCAGTGAGGTTCAGTCCCCCCATGCTGGCACCGTGGGCTCTGCAGATGCCGCCCCGTTCCTCCCTTTCCAAATCCCACCCAACGAAGGAGCCGCTTCCCTCTGCTCCAAGCGGGCGCCCTGCAAACAACACAGGGCATTGGGAGTGAGAGTGCTCTGCTGCCGGAGCTGCCCCGTGCGAGGGGCGAGGGGTTGTTCCCCCGCTCCTCACAGCAGCTGACCTCTTTGGGACGATTGCACCCCACCAGAGAGCAGGTCCTGCCCATTTTAGCGCCTTTCCCAGGGCTCCAGGTTGTCCTGACACCATTAATAACACTGCGAAGCCCCAGCGGGACTGCGCAGCCATTTCAAAAGCAATCAGGCCGTGTCTAGACAAACGCCTTTTCGTCCCTCTGCCATGGCGGGGGGCTGCTCACAGCCCTCGGCAGCTGCGCCGGGGGCTGCCGGGCTGCGGGACGGCAGCGAGGAGGCTCAGCCCCAGCACCCTGGCGCAGGCTGTGCGACATGGTGGGGGGAGGAGATGCCCCAGGCAGGCTTCAGGTCTTTAGTGTTAGGAGGGTCATAAAAGTACAAAGTCTACTACAAAGTACAGCGGAAAGTACTGCAGCGACAGCAAAAATAGCAGGAACTTCTTAACCCCCGCCCAGACCCTCGGCTGGGGTTTCCCAGTGTCTCCCCGGCCTGGTTCCCCATGTCTCTCTCTGTTATCAGACAGAAAATTACCAAGTTAAAATTCAGCAGACTTCAGGAACCGAGGGCAAAAGTTTCATACGCGCCAGGCTTGTCTGTTCTCTCCTCCCTGCCTCACAGCACGTATTTCTCGGTTTCTTTGTGACAGTAAAGGAAGGCTGGACAGGTTTGGGTTCTGCTTTCTTAATAAAAATCCCCCCTTTGACAAGACCAGGACTGTCTGCTCTGGTGCTGCTTGCCCCTGTAAGGCACTTGCTGGGGTCCTCACGGATGTGTTTTGTCATCTCTCCAAGGTTTGGAAACTTTGATGATGACTTTCCTTCTCCAAAATTTTAGCTGGTCTCCAAACTACTCTGTTAATTATAAGCAGCACAGAAAAGGCTGGGACCTGGGGACAAGGTTTTTGAGTTAAGTTCCCTTCTGCTCCAGCTTTCCCTCTCCCTACTTGCATAAAGTAATGCCAAATGAAATATATTGTGTAATACTAACAAGCAAGAACCAAACCATTTAGGCCTCAAAATAGCAGCAAACTCCCTTTCCCAAAGTCACATTCTTAATTATTCAGTTTTCTCTCCTTTTCGCCCACCATCCTTAACATCATCCTGCAGACCAGGTTTTGTCCAGTGCAGGCAATTCCACTGCAACGAGGCAAATAAATGTTTCCATCCGCCCTGCTTGCAGGTCTGTAGGAACCGTAGGGCTCTCGGCTCCCATCCTCCTGGGCTAAATTAGAAGACATCAAAGCTCATGATCTTTAATGTTTTCTAGCCCTTTTCCGAAATGTCCCTGCTGGTCATTTGTTCCTAAACTATGTCCTGCTCAAATAGCACACAAGATTTGTGTTTAAAATAAGGCTTGAGACTCCCTACAGCCATGACCAAACTACAAGAAACCCGTGGCTGTGGCTGGCAGAAGCAAAGGACAGGCAGAGACCGACAGAGAACGGAGCATCCCCCCTTGCCATAAACCCGGCTGCTGCTGACCCCACACCACCAAGCACCCGGAGCCCGTGAAGCCAGCACGCTGCTCTGCCACACCGGAGCCAGTATGCTTTTGGCTGGAGTCGACGGTCAGCAGCCAAGCAATTAAATTTCCCCTCCACCCCGTAGCACAAACACAAAAGCCTTCCAGGGGCGTCGCTCCGCTTTCGGCACCCGCAGCCGGGAGCTTGCGCAGGGCCCATCTGTGCGGCGCTGAGGAGAGATGCCGCCGTATTTTATGCTCACGGGTCACCATTAATACCCACAGCCTGCAAGGGCTTTGCTGAATTGCCAACGCTTTGCTCGAGACGTTGGGTTGCAGGCCAGGAGGAGTGTTGCTGGTGTAAATCCAAGGCAGCTTCTCTGAATCCATGGGGTTATGCTAGATTTATAAGGAAGTTACGGAGCTGTGGCTCTTTGGCACCAAAAAGGCCCATCTTTAGGACTGATGCTTGTTCACAGCTCCCTGCCATCACCAGAAGAAAGCAAATGTCCTGGAAAAGCCAGGCTGCAATCACCAAGTTGCCATGATTAAAACAAGCTTAGGCAGAATTTTTTAATGAATGACAGAGCAGAAGATTCAAGAATGAACCTTGAATGAAAGTGGGGCTCCTTGAATGAAAGTGGGCTCCTGCCCACCTGGCTGGGGGAAGGTCTTTAAAGGGACTTGGACAAGTACCTCCACCCGGGTGGCTCCCGAGTTAAGCAATCATACAGTCTGGAGCACTGCCCCGGTTTTTATGCTGTTTTCTCACCAGTACCACATGGCGATGTGAGTACCGAGGCTTGTTCCGACTACTGACCCTTCTCTTTTCCCTCCTGTAGAAACCAAACCACCTCATTCTCACCCCGGTTTCAGCAGCCCATGCCGTATTTTGGGGCAGGACGTAGCCCTCCATGATCATGCCTTGATTCACAGCAGCAGAGTTTGGCACAGACTGAATTAGTTCCCATGATCGTCTACGACACCAGTCTGGTATTTCTTGGCAAACAGGCACAAAGTAATGAAATGCGCCCCGGGATGGGGCAGGTAGATGCAGAGACACGCACGGGAAATGGCAGCATGCCGATGTTTGCTTGTGTGCGCAGCCAGCGATGACTTGAGGCAGGAGCCTGTGGGCTCTGGTAGTAACAGCTATTTAAAGTGATGATGGAATTATTAAAAAATGGCAACACTGGTGCATGAGAAGGCAGAAGAGCAGGAGATGAGCTGCTCCACAGCCTTCTCCCAGCAGCAAGGTGCTCAGCATCCCTGCCAGCCAGGCTCTGTCCCCCGGCTGTACCCTCGCATCTCTTGTCTAGGGACTCCTCAAGTGACCACTGAAGATTTTGTGACTTTGGTCGTACATCCCAACTAAAGGACCAGCGGCCTGGATCCAGGTGTAGGCTCCGTCCTGGGAAGAAAACCCAGGCACAGCAGCTGGAAGGGGGGTTTCGGCAGGGCACTGGGCAGGAATCGCCTTGCCCTTTCCCAGCTCTGGGGCAGGCATTTGACTTTGAAGCGCGTCTGCCCTCGAGTGGTGTCTCAGGGGCATGAGTGAAGCCCATTAAAGGGACGCACGTTTGCAACACAGCTCCAAGACAAATGTTTAAACATGACTACCCATAGTTTCATCAGTTCCCCTCCCTCCTCCTCGCCCCACATGTGCCCGGCCTGCTTCACGATGGGAGGTATGAAAGCAAAGCCAGCTGACTCTTTTTGCTGGTTGGTTTTTTTTTTTGTTCCAGTGAAATGCAAACAACAGCCTGAAAGAATTTCCTCCTCAAGCCCCAAATTAGGCCCCAAATTAGCCATTCAAAACCACGAGGGTTTTCTTCTGTAGGAAATGCTGCAGGAGTCTCAGGCACCAGCAGCCCCCTGTCTCCAAACATCGCGTTTGCCAGGCTCGGGCCTCTGCATCTCAGCAAGGAGCCAGGTCTCATCAGCACAGCAGAGCACAGTCTCCAAGTCACCCTCAGGTCTCTGCAGTGATGCAGCTGATTTCATATTCTAGAAATCCGGGGATTTTAACAGCAAAAGGGAGAAGAGCACAAAACGCCTCCCCTTCAACCACCTCTGCCCCTCCAGAGGGGTAGAAGAGTCCTCTCCATCCCCACGAGCCTCTTGCAGTGTTGGATGGATCCTACACACCACCTGAAAGCCAGGTAGCGACACACACCTCTAACAGCTAATTAACACTGATTATTTCTGACCCTACATAACACAAGGAGGCTGCTATAGAAATGGGGGAGAAGGAGAAGGAGAAGGAGAAGGAGAAGGAGAAGGAGAAGGAGAAGGAGAAGGAGAAGGAGAAGGAGAAGGAGAAGGAGAAGGAGAAGGAGAAGGAGAAGGAGAAGGAGAAGGAGAAGGAGAAGGAGAAGGAGAAGGAGAAGGAGAAGGAGAAGGAGAAGGAGAAGGAGAAGGAGAAGGAGAAGGAGAAGGAGAAGGAGAAGGAGAAGGAGAAGGAGAAGGAATTCCCCCCCTTTCATGCCCACAGAAGCTATCCCCAGCTTGGGGACCAACCACCCCCAAACTGCTCTATGGTCACCACTGGGCTCTTCTGTCCTACAGTGACCAGGACCAGAGACAGAAGCTGTGGTGGCCCAGCAGGTGATGAATAAGAGAATGAGGAAGAAGCCTGGAGAAACCAATCAGCCTGCACCAGAATCCCATTTGGAGTGTTTTGCTCCTGTACTCGGAGGTGAATGATCTCATCGGAGAAGCATCAAAGGCAGCAAACCATTTCTGCAGGTGAATGAACAACAGAGCCAGGCTGAGAACCACGGGACAAGCTGAGACAGGTCGCGGCACAAGGCAGAGCCGGGGTTTGGCCGCAGGGAGGTTCGAAGCTTTGGGCTGCCTCGTGGGAATTTCTTTTAAAGTCAGGCTGGGGAGGAGCCTTGGTGAGTAATTGCTCCGCGGCAGGTCCAAGAAGTGAATAATTTTCCAAGAATAAAGGTTAAAAGCCTAGAGACTCCAATGAAAGGCGCTCTATAAATAGGACTAAGTAGGCAGCACAGTGGGAATAACGGGCAAAAAACCTTGATGTGGAAAAGGGGTTGAAATGATCTGACACCCACGTCGGGATTGGACATGCGGTTGTCTCTGCCAAGCAGATGTTTTACATAAGCCAACATTGCAAAGAGTTTTGGTTTTTGTTTTTTTTTTAAAAAACAACTTTTGGACACCCCTCTGAGGACGCAGCCTGTTGCACCGCAGGCCTGATGAGAGCGGTCTGAAACCATCCTACTCCAGTGATACGTGACTTGGCTTGTCCCTGGACCAGAGCATCATGCTGGTGCGTAGGACAAGGCACCAAGACAGCAGCCGAAATTTGGTGTTGCTCAACCCATCACATGGAACGACTTCTGCTGTGCCCAGAGGAACCAGAGGAGCTTTCCTACCGATTTCTGTCCTTTTCCCCCCATCCCCACCACCCCTCATGTCCCTCGGCGGGCACAAGCAGGGTGCCCTGGCTGGGGTGCAGGCAGGAGAGCTGGTGGGCAGGCACAGCCTCACTGCTGGCGTGGGTGCTGCATGGCGGAGCTCTGCCTGCCTGCCCGTGCACAGACGTGCGGACCTGCATCTCCCTCTTTCACTCTAACAGGAAGAACAACCATCCTGGGGACATTTATCCCTCCTTCCAGTTTATCTGTTGCTGGTCAGTGCTTTCTACAGTTATCAGAAAGAGGGGTGGGGTGCCAGATAGCATGATGACGTACACTTTGGTTCTTTAAAAAGCAATAACCCATCTGCAATAACAGGCTGCAAATGAGCTAATGCTGCTCAGAGATCTTGGAGTCACTGTGGATGTAACTGTGCAAATGTCAGCTCAGAGCTTACGACAGTAAAAAGGCATCCTAGGGAACTGCTGCGAGTGGTGCAGAGATGATGCTAGAAGAGCCCATCTTGTGTTTGCAGAAATCCCCTGTGCACCCACATCTCGACCGCTGCCAGCGGCTCTGGTCACCTCAGAAAAGACAGATAAGGAAGAAAAAGGGCTGGAATGGGTGCAGGAGCAGACGGCGCATATGGCAGAGCTTCTACACGAGGAAAGACTGAAGAGAGGAAAATACCAGCTTGGAAGAGGAAAAAAAAGCCCAAGAGAGCTCCAGAGAGGGGGCTGCGACTCTCCAGTTCACAAAGCACAAAAATTGGGGTCCCGCATGCAATTAGCAAGTGACAGGTTGAAAACCAGCAAAGGTCTTCTGCACAGACACGTAAGGGAGTCGTGGATCTCATTGCCATGGGATGCGGTAGGAGCCAAGTGAAGACCTGCTTTGGAAAAGGGTTTAAAAACCCGCCTGGAGGACGGGTCCATGCTGTTAGACTCGAGAGCCCAAGTTCAGCAAGTCGGTCAGCCGGCGGCGGCGCTGCACGCCCGCTCAGCCTGGCCGCGCTCGCTGATTTGCAGTTGCAGGGTAGATGCAAATCCAACAAAGTCGTCAGATGATTTACAGGAGCTTTGCAATTGTGTCCAAGGTTAGAAGCGAGGCCCAGATCTGCACATCAAAACAGATTTCCCATAAATTACTACGTTAAGGCTTTTGATAAAAGTTTAACAGCATGAAGTATGATTCATGAGGAACCTGTAATGTTTAATTAAAGGGGAGAAACTGATCCTGCTGTGAAAAACTTCCAGATCCCATGCCAAGCTCATCATTGACTTAATTTACGGGACATAAACAGGCCAGAAAATGGCATAAGTGGCAAAGTCGTGTAACTTTTGCCAATTCGGGATACAACAACTGTGCAAAGGGAGGGTGATTTACAAACTAAATGAGACGAAGGCGGAGGTGTAGCAAGAAAACAGTGAATAAACTTCTGGGCAGCGCAGGACAGGAGCATCTAACCTATGCTCTGCTACAGCTGCTCTTTTTTGCTACTGCCCCGGTTTCTGCCTCCTGGCATGAAGGTCACTTATACAGCCATGAAATTCCCCATTGGCTTAAATTACACGTGTCCTTCAGGCTTCTAACCCTAGATGTCAAACCGTCAAGGCTGCCATGTCAGTGACATGGACACAACTTCTGGTCTAACTCCAGTGAAATTGATAGAATTACTTTGGATTTACACCAGTACCACCCCCCCTGCACCCCACCCGCTGCCGGGGAACGTTTCTCCAGTTTCCCTGGGGCTCCGACTTTCTTGCCCTGTGCATGCCTCTCGGTGTAACCATGCCTACGGTAGGATGCAACGTGTGCCCAAAAAGGGATTCTCGGTATTATTCATATGGAAAAAATGCTGTGGGATTGCTTCCCTTCATGTAACTAACTGGTCCCATGACCTCAGTTTCATGATTCTTGATTTCTGAGTGAAAATTTCCAATACTGAGAAGGGAGAGGCTGCCGGGTTTGTGGGGAAGGCAGCGGGGAGGCTGCAGTGAGCAATTGCTTGCAAAAGAGAGCGGCTTGGGAGCCACACCTAAGAAGAGCTTGGCTCCAGCCCTGCCTTCCCACACCATCTTTCCGGTGCCTTTTTAGCAACCATGAGCAACCCAGTGAACTGGGACCCTGACCAACACCTGAGAGCCACAGAAACCTGTTGCTGGAGACGCCTTTGATGGGGTGTTCACCGGTCCCTAAATAGAGCAGCTCTCCACTTACGTGGAAAAGAGGGAGGCGAAGAATTCAAAACCAAGAAGGGAGAGGAGGTCACTGCAGAGCTACTCGAGTTCAGCTGCAGTTTCACAAACGCTTTAAATATCGCTCCCTGCTGTCCTGTCCAGGCCTGGGCAGGGTAGAGAAAGCTGAAACAGCTCAAGGTCTTAGAGAAAAAAAGGTGAACAAATAGAGGGGAATGACAGGAGCGGCTCCCTGATTGTACCAGGAGATGCCTCCCGCTCCCTTCCTTCCCTTGGTCCCTGCAGGAATCAGGATTTTGCAACAAACCTGAATTTCGGTACTAGAGAGTGAAAGGAACTGCAAGGGCAATCAGGTGGCTCATGTCACATCCCTGAAGCATCCCACAGGCAGACCCCGGCTGCAGCGTCACAGCTAAGTAGCTGGGATGAAAACCAGCCTGCCTCCTGTTCCATCCCCTCCTTGGGAAGGCGGCTCTCACCAGGTTTCAGAAAGACACCAGGTACACAAGAGGGATTTCAAAGCAGAAGAGAACAAATCAAAAAGGCAAAAATATATGCAAAAAAGCCCAACCCAAGACTCTTGGGTGCAAAAAGCATTGCAGGTGCCAGGAACACCTATGCAAGGGGAATGTTTGAAGATAAGCACCAGCTCACACCACGGGCAAGAGAAGCTCAGCCTGTCAGGGCAGCCCATTGCATTCCTGCAACACAACGGGGCTGAAGTGCACAGATTGGAGAAAGTCGTGCAGGAGGGTCTGGGGCAGAGCCACAGGCTGACCGAGGCCGAGCACCGAGTCTGGACCTGCAGCGGGCTCTGACCGGGGACAATCCCACCGCCTTGCAGTGCTGCAGCTTCCCTTTCTGTAAATAGAGGGAATAATATTTGCCGTGCTCCCCACATCACAGAAAGGTAAATAAATTCACTAAGATGGGTTGTAGAAGATCGTAGATGAGTTTACTAGAGTACTTTGCTTTTTTGTTGCAAGGTTTAACCCGAAATCCACCATCCCCAACTATACAACAGTATCCTCCAGAGCTTTGTTCAGTTCAGCTTTCAGCGTCCAAACAACAGTTTTTCTGTTCCTCGTCTCGAGATATGATCCACTGCTTGCCGCATCCCACAACCAGAAATCATCCTTGACACCCAGCCTATAATTTCCATTTCTTTAGCTTAATCCCTTTCACAATACATCATCCAGGCCGCTGCCTTCCTCCTTCGGGCGCTCACCACTTGTGACTGGCTACGGCAGCGATTGCGCAGCCGACCTGCAACATCTGCTCCCTTCTTCCCTGTTTTTTGGGGACAAATCCAGGCCCGGCACAGAGCCAGCTCCTGGGAAGGTTTCTGCCCTGAGCCTTCCCACCTCCACCCTCGCAGAGCAGATAACTGAAGGCAGCTGGCAGGGCCGGCGCGTGTCTCACGGCATCAGGGATCAGCTGGGGAAGGGAGTGCAGGGGTAACACAGAGCGGTGAGGGAAGGCATGGTTTGCACAGGGAATAAAAAAGCCAGCCCAGTCAGCCCCGATCGCTAATGAAAGCCTTGCAGCAGCGTATCGCTGGGATTTTCCTTTTCTTATACCTCAGAACGTTGTCGTCAGGACTGCAAAGAAAACACAATGAGAGCGAGAGCAGGAGATAAAGAGGAAAGCTGGGCAGTGCTGGGAGTGGAGGGAGGGGGGAAATACAAAAGGGAGAAGGAAAAGAATCAAGGATGTGGGTGAGCAAACGAGTCAGAAATTCGGGTAAAAAAGGCAGCGTCTGAAAAAGGTGAAAAAAGAAAAATGGAGCACCGTGGCAAAGCAAATCCATGGGGAAAAGGCAGGAGGAGAGTGCCCGGTCAGCCCCAAAGGACGAGAGCCATGAAGGGGATGGACGGACAGATGGACCCACAGAGCTCCCAGGGTGGGCTCATGGGACAGCGACTGGCAGCCCGAGCACCAGAGCAGTGCCCACGGCCGCTGCGTTGCCCTGTGCCCGAGCGCGTGCCCCCACGTCCCTGCCCATTCCCCTGCCCGCCGCTCTGCCCAAGGAGGTGCCCCCTGCCATAAGGGAGCTCGTGCCCGGTGGGTGCTCAGGACCGGCAGTGATGGACCATAGCCCACGCGGGCGGTGGGACCAGCACCCTCCGCCGCGGCCCCACCATGGCCACCTCTCCCATCTGTTCTTGCTTGTGCCAGATGGGAAGGGAGGGAGGGAGGGATGGGGGATGGGCCCGCATCGCTGGGATGTCGGGGATTCATTTCTTTCTATTCTTTTCCCAGTGACATTTAAATGGCTGGCCCCAAAACGCTTTCTGATTGCTGTGTGTTTTTCCCAATGACAAAGGCGAGAGTCGCTCAGAAGAAATCATTTAGAGGCGGGGGGGGGGGGGGAAAGCAGCAGCTCTGACCCCACAGGCACATGCACCTCCCTCCTCCTCGCCCTCCCCTACAAGCATGTTTTGGAGCTGCTCAAGCAAAAGGGAGAGTGAGCAGGAGTAATTTTCCACGGATGCAGGGAACAATTGAGCCCCGCATGGTTTTCATCGTTAAAATGCTTCCCTCCAGCAGTTTACGTTCATCCACACCAGACAAAGGCGATATGCATGCAGAGACCAGTTTAGTCTTGCTCCACCCGCCGGTGGTGAGGAGTCGAGGTGCGGGGTGATGGGGAGGAGGAGTTGGGGAGAGATGCTAACACCACGAGGTGGGACCCACTCCAGCTCCTCTCCCGGTGCAGGCAGGGGATGGCTGAACCCAGCTCTGAGTCACCCTTACTCAGCCCCGGCACAGCCTCAACCGTGCCCAGGTACGTGGGCTGGTTTGGGGAGAGGAGAGGGGACAAGGCAGCTTTGGCACAGCGAAAACGAGCACGTGGGTTTAGGGGGAAGCACTGCTCAACGCTGCTGGTGTGGCACCATCGTTTCTGCACACAGATGGGAGGCTGGGGAGGAAGGAGGCTACGTCGCTTCACAGCAGTG
Organism: Aptenodytes forsteri; assembly: GCF_000699145.1. Taxonomy (NCBI): domain Eukaryota; kingdom Metazoa; phylum Chordata; class Aves; order Sphenisciformes; family Spheniscidae; genus Aptenodytes; species Aptenodytes forsteri. The sequence continues at coordinate 20,512 of NW_008795475.1, forward strand.
CTTGCTTCAGCCCCGTGCCGTCAGCCCGGCTTCTCCTGGGATCCAGCCCCTCCGCTCACACTGGGTCTCCAACCACCCTACAGACACGGGAGACCCTTCCCCATCCTCTGTGCAAACATCAGCCGGCAGCGGGATTGCTCCCTGCAAGGAGAGCGCGTGCTTGTGCTGAGGACGGATGCTGGTACCATGTTCGTGCTGAGAGGCTTTAGAGGGGAACAGCGGGACGTGGGCATCCTCAGCACCATCTCCTCAACAGCACAGCCCAAAGGGGGCTGAATACTGCTGGGGCTGTGGGCATGAGATTGGGAAGTGGAGCCTGAGCCCTGAAGCACAGCAGGGCGATCCCCAAGTCGAGCAAAGCCTCGCCATGATCCTTTTTCCTCTTTGTCATCGATTCCCTTCCCATCTCCACTCCTTTCAGATGGAGGAACATACTTCAGTCACTGGCAAGGAGTTCTCTGGCTCTGAGCATCACCCACAGCCCCCTCAGGAGGAAGGAGGACAGGGTTTGTGCCCTCAGATGTTCCCTGCCCAGGTGTCAAACCTACACACGGCTATGAAAAGCACAACTGTTTTTTATAGCACAGATCTGCCCAAAATAAGAGCTCCAGGCTTTTGCAACTAAAAGAGGTTTTAAATGTCCATCTCCGGGACCTGCAGGACAACAGGGGGCAAGTTTGTGGCTGGCAGCTTCGCTGCTTTTGCACATCAAGTCACAGCATCCTTTCCGAGCCACTTTTGGCACCTCTTCCCCGAGTGGTGCCTACTAAACCCACCATCCTCAGAAACTTGCTGCTCGCTGGGAGCATGCAGGGCTGAAGGGGCAATAACACCGGTCTTGTGGGAACCACGTCAAGAGGACCTCTAGCTCTGAGTGCAAAGAAAGATGAAAAGCGACCAGTTTTCACACACACACACACACACGTCTTAGTTCCTTATCAAAGATCAGCACATAGGAGCTAAACAGACTCAGGCCCAGACTGAGAGATCTCTAAGCAACATTTTTGTGGTGCAGAGCAAGGTTTTGCCAAACTCCTTCCACCTAGAACTACCAAGCCAGTGGTTCAGACCAATGCCGGTTTGTATCCCTTTGCCAGACCACTGAAGAAGGCTTTCAACAAAACATCAAAGCAGAGACCCAAATGAATCACTGGATCCAGTGCTGAGGCTCCAACAGCCCTTTTGTGAAGCACAACAGCATCAGCCCTAACATCCTTGTCGAATTATAACCCCCCCCGGTAGATGTGCCAAGCTTTTTGCTCCTTGTTCTGCTTACATGTGTGCGCTTTTTTAGCTCCTTTTCCAGCAAATGCAATATAAACTTATATTTATAAATAGTTGGGTTTTACCTAAGAGGTGATGGCACTTATGTGGTCATGGAGAGATGCTTTACATATATAGCTTGTGTGGGAAAGATTTCGGATGGCTGAGATACTTCCTTGACATAGAATCACAGAATCATTGAGGTTGGAAAAGACCTCTAAGATCATCGAGTCCAACCGTCGACCCAACACCCCCATGCCCACTAAACCATGTCCCTAAGCGCCTCATCTACACGTCTTTTAAATACTTCCAGGGATGGTGACTCACACAACAGCATCAGCCCTAACATCCTTGTCGAATTATAACCCCCCCCGGTAGATGTGCCAAGCTTTTTGCTCCTTGTTCTGCTTACATGTGTGCGCTTTTTTAGCTCCTTTTTCCAGCAAATCAATATAAACTTATATTTATAAATAGTTGGGTTTTACCTAAGAGGTGATGGCACTTATGTGGTCATGGAGAGATGCTTTACATATATAGCTTGTGTGGGAAAGATTTCGGATGGCTGAGATACTTCCTTGACATAGAATCACAGAATCATTGAGGTTGGAAAAGACCTCTAAGATCATCGAGTCCAACCGTCGACCCAACACCCCCATGCCCACTAAACCATGTCCCTAAGCGCCTCATCTACACGTCTTTTAAATACTTCCAGGGATGGTGACTCAACCCCTTCCCTGGGCAGCCTGTTCCAATGTTTAACCACTCTTTCAGTAAAGAAATTTTTCCTCATGTCCAATCTAAACCTCCCCTGGCGCAACTTGAGGCCATTTCCTCTCGTCCTATCGCTAGTTACTGGCATGAAGCATAACAAGGAGAAAGGAAGCTTTTACAGAAGACGATCTCAGTTTCCTTAGCCTAACAAAACAAAGGCCAGAAAGGGTAGGATTGCTACACATAAAAGCACCCGAGAGAGAGCTGAGACACCTATTTAAGCATAAGGACAATGTTGGCATGAAACCAATTGGGAAAAAAATTGGCTACAAATAAATATAACTGGGATTAAAAAGGAGCTTCGTAACTCTTAGAGCACTCAGCTTATGGAATGGCCTTGCAGGGGACACACTGGAGGCTGTGAGGGTGGAGCACTGTACCTTTATGAACGGGATCCTAGGAGCATGTGTGGACAGCAGGTCTGGTTTTGATTCAGAAGGTCTCTCCTAGCCCTGTGCCTCCATCAGTAAAGACATCCCACATGTAGGTCTCTGAAACTGGGAAACTAATCCTTGCAGCATGGGGAAGTCCCAGTGCTCAGTGTCCCCATAAAGCTGTGCCAAGAGCTCTTGAAATCTTCCCAGATGAAAAGTCAATCAAAGAAGATACATGAGCTGACTTCCCTTGGATTGCCTTGAGATTGGTAACTTTTCAAAGTACTATAATGAGCATGGATCTCGGAGAGCTACAACAATAGCTTATTTTCAAGGAAAATTAAGAACAGCTTGTTTTTCCTAATCTTACAGTTTCCTCCAAACAAATGTGTCACAGCTGTTATACCTGGAGGTCATGGAAAAAAGGTCTCATCGGAACTTCTGCGAGAAGTATTTTGGCCGAGGAGAAAGAGTTTGAAAGTGTCCTGCATGAATTCAGTAAGGAGAGACTGAAGAGAAACTGTCTTCTTGCCCATGGTAACAGAAAGCTGAATAGCAGTCATGAATTTAAGGGGGAAAAGCCCAAATACTTTGTAGTAATAAGGACAGAAAAGTATTGGAAGGGATCGTCTAGGGAAATGTCGGCCTCCCTATCACTGAAGGGTTTTATGAACAGGTTAGACACATCTGTCAGGAATGATTCCTGAAAAGCTGATCCTTTCTTGGGGCAGGAGCATGGGTTATATGGCCTTCTGAAATGGCAACTATCATCATCTGTGATACAAAGCTCAGCACCAAGATGAAGATGACACGGTCCTCTCTGATCACTGATGTTCAAGGCTGGATGCAGAATTGCTGCTGGCTGCCAGCACAAACCCAACGGGCCCTCCACGTCCCACAGCGACCCGGAGACGCCAGTCCTAAAGCAGGTCCGAACGCCTTGATCCCAGCCTGCGGTATTACAGTCTGAACTGGAACGATAAAGGCTTAATCAAGCCTTATATATTATTAAACTTTATTTGCATTGCTTTGCATGCGAGGCTCAGGAAAGGCTTGTCGTTAAAATTCAAAGAGTTTTAGAAGTCCCAGGGACACTGAGAGTAGTGATGCAAAAGTAGTGATGTTTCAAGTGCCATTGCGTTGGCTGACAGACACAAGCCGCAGCGATGGTGGTCAGAGCCGCGCAGGGGCCCAGGATGGTGGTCATGTCAATCGACATCACCATCAGAACGCTAAAATAAAAAAAAATATATAGTTTGGTATAAATTGATATCTTGCGGCCACCTCTGTAACAGTTCATGGGGAAAAGTATCCAATTACCACAAGCAAGCGTATTTCTGAACCCATTTAAAATCTTAAAACCGCAATACATAAACCTAACAATACCAAACAGCAAGACATCAGGAAACCATTGAAAGAAAAGCCCAGTGTAATAGAAAGAGAATTAAACATGACTATCACTGCCAAAGAATAATCTCCCATAAATATTTTTAAAGGCAACAAAGAGGATTATCAATGAGAGTTGAGACAGGATAAGGACAGATAATTTAGGTTCAAGAGAACATTTTGCTTATTTCAAAGGTACTTTGAGGTAAGTAGACTTTTAAAAGTGACCTAAACCCCCTAGTCTCGTAGGATTCGAGGTCAGAGGAGGCAGCCTGAAGGGAGCAAAGGTGCAAGACCTCTTCAGCTCCCATCTCAGCTCTGCCTCTGTACAGCCTGAGGCCGGTCCTTTCTCCCTGCCTCAGTTTCCCAATCCACAGTGACACAAGTGCAGTAAATTACAGCCTCCGAAGGGAGCACGAGGGCTGCAAGGACTGAGAGGTAGCATTGGAAGCTTAAACATGTAAACCACGGATCCTATTTTCCCTGTCTAATGAATACAAGCGGTCACAGGGATGGTGTAGGATCTGCTGCCGCCACCGCGACACGCTCTGATCTCTGCAGGGATCAGTTTTAATGTGCACGCTCCAGCCCATTAAGCCCGTGACTCGATTTAGCAGAACTACAGAGCTGTCGTACTGTGCACATTGTTCTGACAGCTGTTAAGGACTGACCTGCTGGCTCTCATTGCTTCCTGTCACATCCTGTTCCTTGAAGGGCAGCTGATTACATTTTCCTCCCTAATGAGCTCAATGAGTCTGAAGATGGGCTGAGATTGCACAACCGGGTAGTATATGATCTTTGGCTTCCACTGCTGCCTGGCGGCTGGCAGTCAGAGATCAAGGATATGTCTGTGTGTGAAGCCAAACAAACATGGAAACGTCACGGGGAATAAGGAACTGTGAGCTAAGAAATTAATGTGCTGTAGGACAAAAGTCCAGGGAAGCACCAGAAAGGCAGGGCGCCATTACAATCTGCATTGCAATTTGAAAGGACATACCCGTTAGACAATCCAAAATGGAAACTCTCTGACCCAAGAAAGGACATTTATATGGGGATCACATGTCCAGAGGAACAGAAGTAATAGCTTCTGTAGCTAAAATACCCAAACCCCAAATTTCAGAACTAATTCTCAACTCCTGTCCAGACAGTTTATTTTCTGTAATCACAACTGCTCCCTTTCTTTGCATACACTCCCGAAGCAGTAGGTTTTCAGATCATCATCTGAAGTACTTGGTAAAAGTCACTGTAAGCAGGAAATCAAACTAACTAGGTCATCGGTCTAATCCAGAACAGTAATTTCAAGGTTTCTTGCCTTCCTTATGCCACCTCTTTATCTTCTAGCACCTTCAGAAATCTGTTGGTCTTATTAAGAGTAACGAGCACATGCTCAGCTCTGCGTGAAAGTGCACTTTTGCACTCCCTAAAGATTAGGCTACCCTCTCTCTGCAGCAGGAAGCCCCATGGGTCGAGTTAGGGTATCTGCATGAGATTACTGGGTTTACATGCAGCAGGACACGCGGGAATAAACAGCTTCCCTAAAGCCTGGTTACTTGGGAAACACAGGGACAGGCATCGCGATGCTCTCGGGAGCGCTGCTGGAAAACGTTGCAGCGCTTTGCACCCAGTCACCCCTTTCCAGCAGGGTAAGCAATGAGCCCTTCAAATCTCAGCTTCTTCTAGAGTTAATAACAAACAGGAGGCAGGGTAAGTTAATTTGTACCTAGAACGACTTCATAAAGAAAAACCTTTAGGAAAACTGGAAAATTCTAGCAATGAAATAGAGCTGCCTTCATTTTAAGGCCTCCACTCTTAAGTGGGTTGACAACCTGGTGGCTTACTTGATAGCAGTTTGCTGTCAATCCCTTATAGACATCACTATAGCACCGGTTGTCTTTGGATTTCAGTTTGTCGCTTACAGAGCAAGCGGTGGGGAGATGCAAAGGCCTGCACGGGTCAGGGGTCTGCTCCTCATCCG
>NW_008795475.1:26336-32935 GCF_000699145.1 Aptenodytes forsteri
GGGGGTATGCTGCAGGGGAAGCTTGTGTTGCCATCACTCTACCTGCTGCGTGGGTAAAGGTTCACCAGAGCTGTCAAACTGCCACCTTTCACCAGCCTGCAATTCAAGACTATTTTTAAAAAAAATGTAAACAACGCGAGCTGCTAAGCTGGCCTGATGGCTGGTTCCAGCTCTACTTAGAGGGATTGCTGACTATCTCGGTACACAGAACCGTGAGTAAATATTGGTTCAAACACGGATAGCTCATGGGCAAAAGCACAAGGCTGCATGCAGCTCAAATAAACGGGCTGGCAAAAGTGACTGCTACCAGGGCTGGACCTCCCCTGTCCCTTCTGCGGCACCCCGAGGGCTGCCCTGGCTGTTACAGCTCCGGGTGAGCTCCAGCCAGAGACTTTGCTAAGCGCTGAACCCACAGGGATTATACCCAAAATAAAGCAGCGAGCAGCACAAACATACAGCTGGAAGAAATCCCACTTTGCCAATTCTGCTGGTCTGAAGCCGTTCTCGGGCTTGCTCTCAGCTACAGCAAAGGGGTGAACTGGTTCCCTTACTTGCAACTCTAAAGGACAAGTGTGGGATATAACTTATTGCAGGCTAAATAACCTTCCCTGCCCTCGAGGCTTGTTCTTTTTATTTATGGGAAAATATGCTCATTAATGCTCTTATCACAGGAATGATCTAATCGGGGGGGAAAAGTCTCCTTTGAATATATCCATTTTAATGAGCTGCTGGGCGAAATGTTTAGGCAGGCAAAACTGACTCTGAACTCGTTTCTGACAGAGCAGATTCTGCACAGGTCTTAACGCTCATCCTGCTGGCATCTGTTTGTTTTGATAACATTTCCAAACGAAATTACGAGTTACAAAAGCTGAGCTGTACTGTGCACTTCCTCGTCCCTAAGGCTGACTGATCCAAGCACAATAGGAACCGAAGGAAAATAAGCCACACCGTCCAGCTCGCCTTCCCGACAAACACAGAGGCTGTGAAAGTGGCCCATCCTGTAAAGAAACATCAGATGGTGCTGAACTCCTCTGTAAAAGAAAAGGGAAGCTAAGTAAAAAATAAACAAATAAATCCACCACACAAAGGCTCCAGCAAGCAAGGAAGGGAAAGGGGTCTGCAGAGAAAGAAAATGTTCACGGAAGAATTCCAGAAAGCTGCTGCACACCGAAATGCTGATTACATGTGACTGCAGGGGGGCTCGCTTTCTCGGGACCCGGCTCTGCGAGGTGCTGTGCACCCCATTGCTCTCTCCTGTGCTAATGGGAAGGAAAGCGCTTGATCTCCTCTCTGAGTTGAACTCCCCTCTGCGGCATTGCACCCTTCGCAAGAACCGGACCTTAATCACCTCTCGTTAACTTGGGGAGGGGGAGCGGAGGGAGAGGAGGGGATGGAGACGTGAGCAGCATCTGGCCCAACGTAAACGAAACAGAAAGTGGATGGTGGAAGGGGGGAGGATGTTGCAATGCCTTCCACTTTATTGTTTTGTAACTACCTCTGAATTCCTCATGACCATTTGTTCATAACTGGCAGCAACGCCCGGAGAAAAATCAATTAAAAAAAAAAAAAATCAAGCTTGTGGAACATTATTCTTACATTACAGAACCATAACAACAAACTGCTCAAGCACACTTCTTTCCCCAGAAATGTTAAGGTGCCATCCTCTGACCGTATCTTGTGTCTCTTGCTGTTGGCTAACCCCCTCGCTAGCTGACTGCATTTCCTGTTCTCAATTCAAACTTCTCCCCTCACCCCCACATTATTTTTATATGGAAGCTGAACTGCAATGCCTGGTAAGTTTGATCCTGCAAACTTAAAGAAAACAACTCAGCACTTATCAGGTGACCAGCACTATGCTGGATTACACGCCTAAATCAGATAACGAGACTTTAAAACATTTTAAGCATCTGTTACCTCATCTGCATTCAATATATAGTCCTCTTCATACCAGCTGTTTTTAAGTGAGAAAGCAGAGATCCAAAGTTTCTTTGGTAAGAAGTACAGACATTTGTGGCCTGACGAACTAGTGACTGCTTTCTTCTAGTTCAGTATCTCACGAAGATCTTGGAAAATAAATTCTTCCCTGTGCTGGTAAACATCTAAGAATTCCGGCTCAACTTCGCAGTGGCATGCAGAATCTCCTTCCAGCACAAGTGGGTCTGCAGAAAACCTGACCTTCAAATCAAATCATTCTCGCACGGATGACAATGAAAATGAGGAGAGTTTTCCAGCTAGAAAAAGTGTTCTAATTACATGTCCCACAAAGATCAGAATAGATTCTAACACATCAAATAGCGGTTTTAGTGGGGGAGTATTTAAAATTAGATAACTGGTAGTTAACTGTTACCTGTAAGGAAATAAACCAGAAGTTCTAAGGAAGGAGACGGGTAGGCTTAAGAGCCCTGCTTTATAAGACTTAGAAACTATAGGTCTCATAAAGTTTAGAAGTAACACTGTCCAGTGTTTTGATAAAGAACTCACAAGCTTTTGCTGTACTTCGTCTCCACACAGAGCTGACCAAGATGAACATTTAAATTATTCTGGGACTAAAACCAGCTAAATTACAGGGTGGAGAACCCATCACACGCGATGATTTCTGTGAAAACACGTCATGATGGACATCTCTGCCTCAGTTTCTGTCCTGTTTTGGTGCTTGGCTACATCTCTAGATAACGCTTAAAACTGTAAGAACTTAAAACTGTAGAGTCTTCTGGAGTGGAAATAGAGAGAAAAGGCAATCAGAACAACTTGATTTTATAGTCTGGCTCAATTAATTTATTATTTTTTTTTTTTACCATTTTTGGGGAGTTACTAAGTGTGCAATGCTATGTAAGGACTGCACTCGCTTTAAAAGAGAGCTTGTGTTTTTCTTTCTGTTGTACTTCCCTAGTCAGCAAATCAGAGAGAGATTAATTCCCATGGTGCTGCTAAATGTCATAAACATCTATTTCCACATTCAAGAAGAGCTATAACAGCATGATGCAGCTAAGCAGAAAATACACAGGGGTTTCTGCTACATGTCAAATATCAGGTTTTTTCCATTCACCTTCACTTGAGCTTTGTTACTCCTCTAGAACACGGACGCAGGAGCTGCTTCGACGAAGCCTGCAGCAGCCCACTCTCCAAGAGTGGGCAGAAAAACACACAGAAGCACTAATATTTGCAGCCGTGTTATTTAGTTATGTTTTAATCACCTAAACAGCAGAACAGTTTATCTTTCCTTCTCGAAATAAAAGATGTGATACAGCTACGGTATCAACGTGCAGGATTTCAGAACCAGCAAGAGTGTTTCAGGTCCTGTAAATCTTTCTAAGCACTAGTTTCATGTCATCTGATCACAAACACTTGCAAACCTGAAAACAGACAATGAAGAGGAAAGAGATTCAGTTACTTATTATGCCCATTTCTTGCTTTAACATCTGTTTACGTCAGCTACCAGTTTTGAATTTGACTTTAACTTATTCCTGTGCTGCCATAAACTCTTCTTCCAATCTAATGTTTCAGAAAGTAAAAACTATAAAAGCTTGACAAAGAATCATTAACTCATGATTTTGACTAACGTTTGAGACCTTTTCTGTTAAAAGAGGCTGAAAAGCATGCTGAAAGAAGCTAAAAAAGGAAATTCTAGAAAATGAAACTCCTTGGCTTTTCTCAACCTGAAACAATTTCAACTTCGATTCCAAATGTAGAGTTCAGTTGTGTTGCTTCTTCTGTACTTTCTCCATTAACAGGTCTGGTTATTGAGTAACTCGGACTGTACAAGGTATTTTCCCAGGTCGTTTCATACAGCCTAATGCTACTGCCTGCTTGTGTGAGAACACGGAACAACCGGGACTCGCTGCATGCTCTCCTCTGAGGAGTTCAGTAAGCAGTTCAGGAGAGAACTGATATAAGCTCCCTGCTGTGTCTCCTGCTTTGGGGACTACGCTGGTCCTTTGAAACATGGATTTTTTGGAGATGGGAAGGCTGTGGTAGTTGCGAGCCAGTGGAATGAGGGGGCCTTTGACAGTGTATTTGCAGACACCAGCATAGGCCTTGGGATGAACTAGAGCCTCAGGACTTCCGACGGACGAGATTCTCTATTTCTAATTGTCCATCTTGCCTCTGTTGAAAGCTACTGTGCCACAGCAGACGTGGGCAAGCGGGAATGGATGCCCACACATCAGCTGTTAGGGTTCACTGCCCAGTGTATTAGATAATACCAGGGACTGAGGCGGGTTTGGACTACGGTGCCGAACTAGGAATGCAGCTGGAGCAAGTGAGACACCGACACACAGTTCTGCCTACTCTGCTGCCACGGGTAGGGTAATCATGGCAAACCAGTGGTAAAAAAACAGCTGGAGATGGCAGCATCTCAAACTGCCTCAGCTGGTAATCCTGAAATTGTGAGTCAGAGGCTTCTCTGTGAGGATTTACGAATCACTGTCACTGCTAAACTGGAAGTCAGGCTATCTCAGCAAATCTGCAGCTGGAACTAATCCCACACGATATTTAACGCACAAAACCAAAACAGGTTGACTGGGCTTTTTGCGGACTACAGAGCACCACAGCATTATCCGGGTCACTCAGCTGTAAAATGGAATGACGGCCCATTGAGATGACAGGTATCCAAAGGGCAAAGCTGTTTCCAGTGCCACAGGAAAGAGGAAAGCAGCTGCAGAGATGATGTCCTCTGACACAACGCCATGTAAGGAATTACAGCCGGATTACTACATAAATAATAAATGCCATTATTAGAAATAATGGAACCTATCACAAAATGCTAAGGCAATCTTTCCATCGACTAACACATTCATGCCCGCATCAGGAAAACCTTTCTAAAACAACAGAGAAAACATGAATTGCTAAATCTCCTCTGCTGTGCTTCATTTGGTCCGGATATTCCTGAATTGCAGCTATCCTATTGTTTCAAGTTGGTCTCTGGGTAATGCATTAAATGGCAGTCAGCTTCCCCTCCATAAATCAACAGCCAAATCTAGAGAGCGGGGTGAAAGCAAGCACTGATGTCTCAGTTATGTTGTGTTCTGGGAGCTCAGTGCAGATACCTGCAGCAGGAAAAGGATTTTTCTCTCGTACCTCTTACTTACCGTGACTCCCAGACTAGTCGCTGGCTGCTGGCCAGGCTAGGCTTCTCAGCTAAGCTGCAGGAGAACAGACAATGTTTTCTTTTGGCAATACACTTTGTTCCATCATAGTCAATCAGAGGAGTTTCAGGACACAGAAGGTGGGTGGGGATTTAGACACTTATCCTTGTGCAAAGTGGAACCAACCAATGCAATATCCACGTGCTCAGAGCTCCTGGGTGGGAATATTTTCAAGCAAATAATAGTAAGCAAGATAGTAAAAAAATAAAAAACGCCCAAATGCAGCTATGGTACCTGAAGGCAATAAAACAGGCGTGTCGTGGCCCGAGTTGAATGAAGAAAAAAGAAATACAGCCATCTATGATTTTATTTTTTTTTTTTAGAAAACCATGATTTTGAAAGTCATTACAACGTATCTTTAGTAGTTTTCTTTGGCTCTATAAACACCTTTTTCCACTTAATTTACAAGGCATACCTGACTGCAAACTCGATTCAGCATCATTTAAACCATTACTTTGAGCTTGCTTTCCACATAGGATAAGATCCACTGTTTAGGATGTGCCCTGACTTCTGTGATGTGCTTCTGACTTGATTTTCAGAAGAGGGATGGTCTCACCTAGTATCTAACAGGCAGGAATGTTCAGAAATGGCTGAGTCAAAGATCTGTCATAGAAATGATAACCTATTTACCTTTTGTACACATTTGCTGCTTTCAAGATGAATTTTGAAGATTACCCCCCCCAAGGGATGAACCTGTGTTTTCATCAATATCGTCCAAAGGAGAAGCGGGGTGTCCGATTTTCAAATCCGCATCCTTTTCTCCAGACCTTGTTCTTGCTCTGGGGCCGCAGAAAGACCCAACCGTGTCCCCGAGCCTCGGATTTCCGAAACCCTTGCAGGAGATGATGAAAAGCAGAGCGCTACGCTGTCAGGGGAGCGTTACGGGCTGTTTGTTATGGGGGTGGGGATGCAGAACAACTTCTGCTCTGTAAATAATCAGGATTTATTCACTTCCTCATGAAGGTGCAGCACAAAGCTTTTTTCCTTTTAGAAGATTTACCACCAACCATTCCCCCGACAACCAAAGCTATAAATTACTGCACTGGCCAGCACAACACACAGGCCGAAGGGAAACTGGGAAACTAGAGGTGGGAGCGGGGCCACAGCCCACAACGGGCACCCCAAAACCGGGTCACAACTTCAGCCCGTCCTTTTAGGGACCCTCTCCAGTACCTGGGGGACTTTCTTATTATTTTTTTAACTGAAGTTTCTCTCAGCATCGAGCCGACAAACGCTTTGCGCGACAGACTGGAGGGCAGCGATGCCCCCCGGGCCCACTGCTCCCCACAGGAGGCCCCGCTGCCGCCCCTCTGCTCCCCCCACCAGCGAGCGGGCAGCCCCGGGGGTGTAAAGCCCGGCCGTCCCGAGGCCGTACGGAGACCCCGGCCCTCCGCCCGCGGCCGGCGCGGCGCCTCTCCTCCCCTCCCGCCCATCTGCTCGGCGCGGAGAGACGCT
>NW_008795475.1:34009-43500 GCF_000699145.1 Aptenodytes forsteri
GCCACCCCCCCCAGAGTCGCCTCAGACACCCGGCTGCCTCCCGCCGTGTGCCACGTTAGCTGCCGTCTGCCTGCGGGGAGAGCTCCCACCGCATCTCTGGAGTTGTCATAACCGTGGGAGGAAGCCTTGCACGACGCGCACCGGCCCCTGATGGGAGGCGGCGGGTCCGTAAGCCGCTCCCCAGCAAGTTAACGGGCTGAAAGGTGCCTGGAGACAAAAGCTGGGCTGGAGGCAGGGCCTGGAGGTGCCGCCTTCCTACCGGGGAAAAAAACCCCCACAATTAGGCAAAGATATCAAAAGATTGAAAGCTGTTATCCCCTTACGAAAACTAGTCGAGGGTACTGAGCCTAAAGTAGAACGTAAGAGCGTTAGGAGAGCTGTTAGTTTATGACTCAACCAAAAGATTAAGCAATCCCGACAGATGCCAGGAAGAAAATACCTGAATCGGGGTGACCGGTGTAGAGTGATGGAAGCTTAGAACATCGGTCTGCCTTGTATGAAGGAAGCCATGATTAGACCTATGTGGGCTATGAATTTTTTTTTTAGAAAGCCATTTTTATACTTGGCTACTGTTTAGAGATGATTTTTTTCCAAGAGGAGTAAGTGCACACAAACACCACTCTAAAATACATTCTCGATTGCAAAGCGTAGGCAGCCTTCATTATGCACCACCTTTCATCAGGTGAAAGGTGAAATTGTATAAATATTGCCACTGCATACTTCTGGACAGGATGCTTAAAGGCTTATTTGTAAGGGTAATTAGGAATGCATACCTCTACAACCATTCTGAGATAAAATAAGTATGCTAGTACTGAAGAAAAGTGTCTCTCTTTTAAAGAGCCTAAAATAATGGATTGAACACTCATTTAATTGAGAGCGCACAAATCTAAAATTTTTTAATAAAACTTTGCAGTTGCTGTGCTTACTAATGCCTTCCAGCATGTAATATTTGACCTATATGGCCATTCAGTGCCTTCCTATTACGGATTATTCATCGCAAGTTTCAAGCTCATTAAAAAATTTAAACTCGTACGAACTGTGCAAAATGGTGGATTATTTTGTACATGTTTATTCTGATTTGCAAATGGCTGCTGGCACTCACAGACAGGACGATTGTGAAAATTTCCCTAAGGGCCTCGATTGCTGCATCTGCTGAGATGATGCAACTCAAGAGTGAGCCTGCAGGGTGAAGGATGGTGCAGAGGGAGGGGCCAGTCAGCATGGCGTTTGCTCTTAGTACAGTAGAAGGCTTATTTGCTTAAGCAGGCTTATATGGATGGGGTCAAACTTAGCATGCGTACAAGAAATGTGTTTCATATCTTAAGAGGATAACATTCTTAATGTTAAGAACTGAACTTGGCCGAGCAGCGTGAAGTTGGCTCTGAAGAATTCCGTGGAAAGGCTTGTAGGTTTTCAAAGATTCAGGTGTGGTCTTGAAGTTAAAACTGGCGAGCTTGCTTCTGAGCGTGGTGAAAACATTGGAGGTAGTGACATCTGTGAGACTATTTTGTGTAATTTTCTGGTCTCAAGCCAAGATGCAAAGGTCTAAGGTAATTAGGGCCGCATATCACAGGGAAAAAAAGGATCCCTAGCTTGCTGGGCCAGGGTACTCATGATAACTTAGGACAACAAGGTAGGGAAGAAAATGGATCTTGCATATGTGATAGCAGAATGGTTCTGTTCTTGAGATCAGGTCCAGCATACTCTGCCTTGGTATAGAAAGACACCTTGCTCACTTCAAGCTGAGAGTATTTTCATCTCCAAGTTAGCCTTTCCCTCAAAATACTGCAGTAGTAGCTTTCTGACCCCTGGGTCAGAGGCAGTGTTCCTGTCCCAGAGGTTCCTTTGTCTTGCCACATCCCTGGGTTGCAGTGGGAGGAATTCTCTTGGCCTAGGTTGGCGTTTTTTTTTTTAAATCTTGCCATCTGATCACTGTTTAAAACCTAGAATTCACAGGGCTTTGTCTAACACTGCTCGTTTGCCTCTCTAACTGTGATCCCTTTCTAGTTCCAGGGTTCCCTTCAATTGCTGTAGTAACCTGGGTCCGGGGCCTCGGTGGTGCTCCTGATGTCCCTCACCCACCCCTGAAGATCCCAGGTGGGCGAGGGAATAGTCAGAGGGATCACAATCTTTCAGCTAATTTATTTTATTCGGTGAGTGTGAATAATAATAAGCAGTTTGCTATGGTGAGCTTGAATGCATTTCTTGCCTCAAACCTATTAATGGGAGTTATCCCTTCTCCAAAATGAATTGGAAATAACTTTGCACATATTACTGCTACAGGATAATCGGCTGAATGTAACAGAAGAACTAACATCTAATAACAGGACAAGAATTCTGAATGTCCAGTCAAGGCTTACAGATGCCAAACACATTAGTTGGAGAGCAGTGCTGAACAACAACAACCTCTATATAGAAATTCCCAGTGGTGCTCTGCCTGAAGGGAGCAAAGACAGGTAGGTAGAATAAAATGCAGCTGCGGTTTCACTTGCCTCCATCTTGAAGGCCTATCAGGGTGGAATAACACAGTACTGTTGATGTTCTCTTCCATTGTTCTGAAAGCTGAAGTCTAATTACGGTACTTGATGCGCTCTTGTGAGAAGCTGCAACTAAGTGATGCTGGTTTGAGGTTGGCTTCTACCTGTTTTGTCAGGCAGAACCACCCAAAACGTCTGTGATTTCAAGCTGTGTTCCCAGGTACTGGGTGGCTACTTTTATCCACTGAAAACACCAGCCTGGTTCCAAGTCTGCCACTGCAGTTCTCCCTTCAGCTGCAACAGAAAAGCATGTTTTTGTGTTACTGAAGGCCTAGATTTCTGCCTCAAGTTAAACCTAGGGCTCAGGGATTTCCTGTTGGTGTGAGTCTCCAAGCACTAGCCTCTCGTGCCTACGAGTTCATGTGCAGATTGGCTCACAGGGCCTTGCTGACTATCTCTGAAGGAGATGTTTGCTCATGGGCATTGAACACCTTGTATTTGTCTTGTAGTTTTGCAGTTCTTCTAGAGTTTGCTGAAGAACAGCTTCGAGTTGATCATGTGTTCATTTGTTTCCACAAGAACAGAGATGATAGAGGTAGGTGTTAACTCATAGCGCTGTCTCTAGAGATGTGAACGCAGTATTTGAAGTTGGTTTTGGTGGATGCTTTAACTGTTGTACAGTATCAAATGGCTGAAACTTGTTTTCTGCTTTTTTTTTCCTAGCTGCATTGCTCCGTACTTTCAGCTTTTTGGGCTTTGAGATTGTGAGACCAGGGCATCCCCTTGTCCCCAAGAGACCAGATGCTTGCTTCATGGCCTACACGTTTGAGAGAGACTCATCAGAAGAAGAATAGATTGCAATGTTTGCCTCTTAGAGCTTTCTTGTTGTCTATAAAGATGATTCTGTAGAAATTTTGTCAACATCTATTACAGTATATATAACTGTGTATGAAACATTGTGACCAACTGCTCTGGTGGTGAGATGTTGAAAATTTCAGACTCCACATCTTTTTCTGGATTTGTGCGCATGTTGTGGTTGTGCAAATAAATGCTCCCTCCAAATTAGCAGTATATTTCTTGAAGTTTAATATTGTGTTTGTGATACTGAAGTATTTGCTTTAATTCTAAATAAAAATTTATATTTTACTTTTTATTGCTGGTTTAAGCTGTTTAAGACTTGCACTCTGAAGAGCTGGCTCTGGAACTGCCCCAACCGTTAAAGCTGCAGGTATGGAAAGGCGTTCATTCTTTGCTTGACTGGAACTCATGGCTACGATCTACCAGGACTTGAAATAATCTAGCAATCCTGTAAAAGCCTACTTTCAGTGAAATAATTAGCAGGTTGCCCATTTCCACTGGTAATTAAGATCCCTGCTCTGTCAGTGTTTCGTAGGATACTTCAGGGGATGTGTTAGTTGGAGAGCCACCAGCGAGGTGCTGAGCAGCACAGCTCGCTTGAGCTTCAACTGTCTGAGTATCAAATATGCAACTTCTGTACCTGGAGTCTCAATGTTACCGGTAACAGTGGAGTCGAACGCCAGTGTGTGTTAAGCACGCAGGATGGCTTGACGAGTTCTTTGGCCGTGATCTAGGAAGGCTTGTGGCGCTTCTGTAGCTAAATACTGTCATTGAGGCTGGGCGGCCCCCGAACAGGAGCTACAGCTCTCCCGGGGAGACGGATTGGGGCTGAAGTGTAAGGAGAAGGGGCCGTAGTCAAGCGGTGCCTGTTGCTGGGGTCCTCGGACATCTGTTAGCGTTTAGGATACAGAACAGAAGGGAAAATGGCTGCTTGCGTAGTGCTAGAATTAACAGAACTTGTGCTGAGGTTACTAGAGAGAAGTCTCCAAAGAGCTGTGCTTTAAAGCACTGTATTTCAATTTTTTTTTCAGTACTTAACACTTGCAGCTTTGGAGGCTTGTTCGGCACCATTTCAGCTGATTAATCTTTCCTCTATAAAACCTCGGAGCAGTGAATCCCTGGGGTGGGTTATTTTACCGGGTTGTTAATGCTGTGAGTCGGTGTAAATAGAGGCACGTGAGCTTCGTGAGTGTGCGTGTGCTCTGCCAGGGGCCTGACGCCCCCGCTGAGCTTGGCTTTAGGGACTCTGCGCGTTGTGAAATGTTGTATACAGGTGAAGGGTGCCTAAGGGTCACCCCACAGGTCATCCCTAGGCAGATGTTCTGGGCTAAGCGATACTGGAATTGCACGGAATACACCAAAATGTAATCCCTGAAATTCCCTTCTCGGAGATGCAGCGGGGAGCAGATCCCGTAGTGGGATCTGCAGCACGAAGTAACCCAGGGGGATAGCACCGTGTTCCCAGAGACCCTGTTGTTAAATTAGCAACACAGTGAAAGGTGGATGTTCTTGATGGTCTGTTTAATTGGCTTCAGATATTTATATTGGCCTCTCGCTAACGCCGCCCCAGCTTGGGCTGTGCTCTGCTCCTTGGGTCCCGGGGTACGGCACGTAGCACAGCCGTCACCTCTGCTGGGACCAAGGCTCCTGGCTGCGCTGTGGTCGAGTGAATGCGAGAGCTCTCCTTCCCACAGGTCTCTTGCCAATTTTTTTTGTGGCCCTACAATCGTGCTCTTCCTGTGGGTTTTTTTTTTTTTTGGAAAGCTGTGAACTTGCTGTTCTCGGTGTGCCAAAGGCCAGCAAAGAAGAGGTGGGCGTGACTGGGGAGAGGGCGTTCCTCCTTTACTCAACAGGCTGGCAAAGGTCTGAAGTTCATAAACTGGTTCTCTAGAGAAATTCTCGGTTTTGTCTGCGATGCTGCGCCTACGCTGCGGTCGTCTTTCAGCAGGGATGTGTGAGTGCGGAGGTTTACATGGTCCTGCATTGAAGGCCATGGTCCCCTGTAGACGTTTCGCTGACCTTGGGTGCTCCAAGCTGCTCCTGGCAGAAGGGGAAGGGATCACCCAAGGTGGAAAACAGGAACAGGGGCGCGGGGGGTGCTCGGAGGTGCCGGCCTGGGGCTGGGGTGGGCCTGCAGGTGCTGGCAGAAGCAGGTTTTGTCTTTGTTTTTCCAGGATCAGATGCCCAAGGTGGCTTTGGGCAAGCTGCTGCCGTGTCACGGGCTTTACTGCCATCTTGTAGCCACGCAAGATACTACAGGAGAGGTTAGGGCTCACCCAGGACAACCCCTCCTGCATGTTTTTGGCCCAAAAGCCCATACTGAAATTTGAACGTTTCTGTGGACCGGCTGTGCTTGGGTGGTGACCATGTCGGGGTTTGTGTGGCCAGGGAGCTTGTTCGGTCCCCCTTTGCTCGTCCAGCCTTGGCGGGGAGGCTGCGCTGCCGGGATTGGGTGCTGCTCTGGCGGGGAATGGTTCCCCACCGTGCATGGAGCCTCGCACAGAGGGGCTGTGCTCTTGGCTGGGTCTTTGGCCCTGCTGCAGCCCAGATGATGAAGCTGCTGCTTGCCCACGCTCAGCGGGCAGGGCAGGAGGCAGAAACCCACCGACCAGGGGAGCTGGAAGCATGCTGCTCTTTGGTTTCATCTTGGGGGGTCAGGTCACAGCTCCGGTTTACCAGGGTTTTTTTTTTTAAGCTCAGGGACTCCCAGGAGGGCTCCTCCCTGACCCAGCCGTGCCACCAGCTTCAGTGACTCCTGGTGTGCCACTGCCCACGTCCATGGGCACGCAGGGGCTGCCCCAGCGGTAGCTGTGGGGAAGCCCGGGAAGGTCCGTCCCGCCGTGTGCACAACCCACAGAGGCTGCTCTTGCTGCTGTCAGGTGATAGCTGCGAGTGGATTAATAATTACTTGATTAATAATAATATAAATGACCTGAGCAGGGCCTTGCACGGCATTCCACTGTGATGGCCACTGGGGCATCCGCGTGGGTTTGGGGACCAGGGTGCAGATCCCACGTGGTGCTGCGTGTTTTATACCGAGCAGCAGATGCAACGGCCCTGCCTTGGTGCAGCCAGAGACCGACCCTGCAGCCTGGTCCCCGGGTGCAGCAGCCATAAACTGACCCGAGCTATTTACTAGACGCCATTGAGACTGTTGTGGCTAATCACCGCCGGGCAGTGAAGTTTGGCTTTGTGTTTCTCCCTGGACACATCACTGGGGTGTGTAATGCTGTCAAAGAAGCACATAAAGGACCAGTATTTAAGAGGCTCAGCTCTGGGTTTTATTGAAGCTGTGTGGCTGTTGTATTTCCCCCTTTAAAATGTCATTTATCTTTGTGACTATGCCACAAAGTGTTTCTGAAAAGAGCAGGCTGTATGAGGTATTGTGCTTCTCCTTTGCTAACGGTGCATTAAGGTGAGCAGTAATGTGTGGCTTTGCATTGTTGTTTAAAACAGCGAAAGCCTCCTGGCCGCGGGAGGAGTCTGAGGGGGTTCTGTGCAAAGTCTCAGTCCTGTAAACTTTACTTGGGATAATCAGCCGCTAAACTGGCGTTTGATCCTGGGGCTTTCATCCAGCCATCTTTCCTGAGATACTCCGATAAACTGGACCCACGGCATCAAACAAAAATCGGCTGAGGGCGTAAAAATGCACCCTGCGTTGTGGGAGCCACGGGTGGGAGGTTGGTCCCAGCTTCGTCATTCATGTGCTGTGGGGAAAGCGGGGTTCGGGTTTGCAAACAGAGTTTCCCCAGCCAGGACCAGCGTGGGTTCCTTGTGGGAGACGGCAGCTGGTGGATTTGGCCAGGTCCCCATGGGCTCTTGGCTTTGGGGAGACCTTTTGGGTGGGCTGAACTTCAGGTTGCCTTTAGGGAGTGTAGAGAGCCTGGGTGACTTGGTAGAGCGTGTGTTCGGTGACCTCCTTGAAGTACTGGCAGCACAGCCATTCCTCAAGGCTGGGGCTCGCCCCTGCCCCAGCCGAATTCTCCGCAAACTTCAGGAGCAGCAGAGCCCTCTTCACCTCCACCCAGCTCCGGAGCAGGGTGAGGGTCTTCTTGCTCCTGGCAAAGAGCTCCTGGCGAGGCCCCCAGAGAAGGACCTGCAGGATGCTCCTTGCCTGCTCAACAGAGACCCTCTTGCAGGGATCTCTGTGAAGAAGCAGCATGGCCAGACGCTTGAGTCCCGTGGAATAGATGGACAGGGAGGGGATTTCAGGAAGTCTGTTGCTTCTGAACCCCAAGGTGTTTTCCAGAGAGATATCCACGTGCAAGATCTGATAGATCAGCATGCCTACATTCAGCTCATCTGCTACCGGGGAGGGTGGTGCAGTAAGCCCCTCTGTCCAGTCCTGCTCTTGGCTGGTAGAACAAGGTCTTCGCTTGTCTTTAACCTTGAAGAAGCTGCTGATGAGCAGCCTTGGAAGGGACAGGGATGCCTCCTTGCCTTGCTGGCTCCGAGGAGGACACGGGCACTGCACCAGCAGCAGGTTCTCAGGGCAGAGGTCCCCCTGCCCCACGTTCTGCACCCGGAGGTGCTCCAGCCCCATGCACACCTGCAGGAGGAGGAGGCAAGCCAGGCGTTCGTAGTGCCCGGGGCTGGTCCTGTGCAAACCATGGGATCCCTTCACAAAGCCCGCCAGGGTCTGGTAGGGAACCTCAGGAGAAATAAGGACCTGCAGGATAGGGCGGGTGGCAAGACGGGCTGGTTCCTCTCCAGAACGGGACTGACTCTGCTCCCCAGGGATTCCCGGGAGCACCAGCTCCCAAGGGAGGCGGTCGGTGAAGCGGCCGATCAGGCGCTGGATGCTGCAGTGTGCCCCAAGGGAGCTCTGCACCCCCAGGCTGGCGCAGCCCGGCTTGGGGACCTGCAAGGAGAGACACGGCATGGCCAGCTGCGTGAGGACGGAGCCACGGGGTGCCTTGTCCTGGGCCAGGCCACCGCCTCAGCTCAGGGCCACCAGCCCTGGTCCAACCCACACACGGTGCTGGGCTTCCCCCGCACCCTCCGAACCCACTGGTGCCTGCTTTAACGGCTTTGAGCAAGAAACGGGACTGGGGGGGAGGTGTAACCCCCAGGCGAGCTGCAAAGCTGCTTTGATGGGTCTCATCCTGCACTCCCTGAGAAGCCAGGTCTGCTCCAGCCTCTACTTTGCGTCCGCTGGCCCCTCAAGACCACTTGCCAGGCCATCTTCCCCAGCCGTGCTGTTCTCCTTGACGTGTCCTTTGGACCCGTGGGAGCTGTCGCCCTCGCCTCCCCGGCCCACGCCAGCAGCGCTGCCTCGTTTAGCAAATGCAGAAGTAGGTGCAGAAAGGGGAACTGCCTGCGTGACGGGGGTCAGTGGAAAAGCCAGCGCTCCCGGTTCATGCTTGCCTGCAGCACCGCAGCCCCCTGTGCCCTGGAAGCCAGCTCCCTCTGTGCTGCCCGAGGCATTTTCCCCAATTCCCCGCTTACCTTGGCTGCAAACACCAGCTGGGTTTGTTCAAAAGTGAAGCCCACCCGGAAATACCAAGCGTCCCTGCTTTCACAGCACGGCTCCCAGTCCAGGATGCTGAGCGCTGCCCAGCTCTTCCCCGCCAGCTCTGCCTCCAGCAGCTGCTGCCACTCCCCCAGCCCCAAAAGCTCCTCCTGGATGCGAGCCGAGAGCCGGGCCAGGGCGGCCGCCTGGCACCCCAACACCACCCCGCACACCCCGGCCGGGCCCTCCAGGGGCTGCAGGAGCTGCCCCAGCTCCCTGTCCACCATTCCGAATGTCAGCTCCGCTGGGCTGGGTGATGGGGCTTTTTGCAGGCTGCTCCAGGCCACCGGTTCCCCCAGGCTTTGGGACTTTGTCAGGGGCTTCTTGGGTCCCCAGGAGGGTCTGTCCCACGGGGGGATGGAGCTGGGAGCCCCCTCCTCATGCCGCGGATGGGCTGGTGGGATGCCGTAGAGGATGCTGCCGGCCCATGGTGCTGGGTCACCCCAACAGTGCTGGGATGGCCCCTGCTCTGGGAGGGACTCCGCTCGCTGGAGCTGCTTTTTTGGCAATGGGGGAGGCAGGAGGTCCCGGGCAGGCTGAGAGAGGGGTCTCCCGGCTCCTTCCCCTCGGCTAGCCTTGCGGGGGACGAGGTGGGCTCGCAGCTCTCCTGGAGAGGGAGGAACGGACATGGCAGCGCTGAGACT
>NW_008795475.1:43616-45321 GCF_000699145.1 Aptenodytes forsteri
CCATCCGAGCTGACGCCTCGGTGGGCAGGAGGGCAGCAGGGTCGGGGCGTCACTCACCCACGTTGCTGTAGATGAGTGCTGAGTCGGGGGGTCGAGGTGGGCGGCCCTCCGAGGTGTCCGGCATGGGGGCGGGTGATCCGGGGGCACCCAGGTCCAGGCTGCTGCAGCGGGCGTGCATGCTGCCCCGCGCCTGCATGACGGCCCTGCATGGAGCCGGCAGTCAGCACTCGCCCCCCCGGGGGGGGTTCTGACTCCTTTCGGTGCCAGCTCAGGGGAAGAATAAAGAGAAAGGGGAAGCGGTGGGCTGGGGAGCCCTGGCTACGTGGTTTTGGGGCAAAAGACAGGGAGTTTGGTGGCCCAGTGACTCCGGCTCCTGCACTGGGAGGTCCTGGGGGTGCTCCTGCTCCTGAGGGGTGGGGGCTGCCTTGGGGGCTTCATGTACGCTGGTTCACACCTGCACGGGTACAGGGGGGGGTGTACACACGGGTTCATGTCTGCCCTGCGGTCCCTGTTGAGTGGCCACGAGGAGGACACAATGGTGGGAGAGGTAGGTGTGGGGCGAGAGCAGGAAAAGCCTTCGACACCCCCGGCCCAGGTCTGCGGGGGACAGGACAGGGGGTCTGTGCGTAGGGAGGGAAAAGCAGAGAGCCCGTCAGGAGGAGCGCAGTGGGAAAGAGCCGTCCGCAGCCCCGGTTACAGTTTCGCTTCCCTGTCCTGGCCAGGCTCAGTGCAAACCTGCAGCTCTGACCCTGCCGCCACAAGTGGTACCGAAACCGTGGTGGCTTTCTTTAAAAACTCCAGTTTCTGCTGGGGACATCCCTCACTGTGCAACTTCAGGCTTTGCCCCTCTTTGGCCCAGCTGGGTCCCCGTTACCCCCCGGGGAACCGGGGATTATTGCCCTGCCTCTTGCCACAGTGCAAAGCGTCAGGCTGAAGCAGCCTTGCCGGGGTGCTGCTGGGAAGCTCTTTTTTTTGGGCCCTATTTGCGGAGCAGTTTGTTACCTCTGAGTTTTCCCTGGCAGTGGCGGGGGTCTGGGGGGCTCCAACTCCATCTCCCGGCTCGGCGGCGGCTCCTGCTCCCCGTCCCAGGCTCCCCCTGCGCTGGCCATGGCGCCGCCGGGAATCGCCTTGCACAACTCGCTGCAACCACGCTCGCAGGAGGATGTTCTTTCAAAACCTGCTTCTTGCAAGTCTAAAGGAAGCCAGAGGCTTGGCCTCGCTCCCCAGCAGCCCCCGGCGCTGCTCCGGGGCCGCACGCTGCCCGCGGAGGCTCCTGCTGCAGCGGCCGCAGTAATTGCATTGCCTTCGGTGCAACCTGTTGCAATGGATTTGCTTCCCCCCCGCCCCGAGCTGCTTGTGGAGGCTTTGCACTCCTCCTCCCAGGCTGCTTTCTGGATGGCAGCTGTATTGAGGGAGGGGATTTCTGCGTTAAAACCCCCCCAAACCGCATAATTAATTCCCAGCTCTCCAGGTTGTGTTACTCTAGATGGCTTGGTGAGGTGGAATTTTTTTTGTTTTCTTCAATGTGTTTTGCTGGGATTTCCTGCAGCCATTGCACAAGAGGAGCCCAGTCGGTAGAAAACACTTTTTTTTCTCCCAGAGCTTTACAGGCGCTGAGAGAGCACGAAGAGACGTGACTCAGCTGCTGAAAAAAAAAAAAAAATTCCTCCCATCGGGGTCTGTCCCCTCTAGGCTAAAGTTTCTC
>NW_008795475.1:46292-48598 GCF_000699145.1 Aptenodytes forsteri
CAGCTGCTGAAAAAAAAAAAAAAATCCTCCCATCGGTGTCTGTCCCCTCTAGGCTAAAGTTGCTCTTTTAACACTCTAAACCCCCCATATATTTTAGTATCTCCTCCCTTCTGTTCAGTCTTTGAGCTAATTAGCAAATAACTGATGGCACTCATTAGCAACTGGCCTGGGTGGGTGAGCCCCTCTGCCGAGAGCTGCGGGAAGCCAGCTTCAGGGATGTCTCCTGGGAGCACCGGGGCCGGGGATAAGCAGGCTTCGGGGGACATGGATTTGCACGAAGCAAGTGGAAACACCCACCGTGTTTCCACCATTTGAGCTGGACCATGCATCCCCGGCGGAGGGGCGGGCGCACGTGGGACCGCTCTCCAGGGTTTCGGGGGCCGGTTCGGGGCTCAGCGGGTGCCCGTGAGCCTGAAGCCGCCCCCTGAGAGGAGATGACCTGCCTCGGCGGTTTCCTCGCTGTGTATTTTGCAATCTGTATTTCCCAGCCAACACCAAGCAAGCCGGTAGGTTTGTGTCTGTTTGCCCGCGGCGCTTGCCAAGGGCCGTTTCTGCGGTGCCGAGGCCATATGCTAGAGCTGATAAAAATATGTGTTGGGGCTGAGTCATGTTTGAATCCCGCACTAGCTCGGCGAGGATGTGCAAGACTTTGGGAGATGACGACCTGCGTCGGTCCCCGCACGGTCCTTCCCACGCTGCTGCCTGCTTTGCTGCCAGGTCTGCTCAGCCCTGCGCCCCAGCCCTGGCCGGGACTGCAGCCCATCCCCGCCCAGCAGCGAGGCTTGGCTTTAGTGTTGCTCCCTCAACACGTCATCTAGGGCTACAATGCTGTAAAAATAAAGAATAGAAACGGAGCATTTAAGATTCAGTGGGAGCCTGGGCTTATTGATGTTGTTCAGCAACGGCATCAATGTACGTCCCTCATCCCAGTAAGTCATTTATGTTAATGACTGTACAACAAACTGTTTTAAGCAACAGTAAATCTATTAAAAGCATCAATATTTTTTTCCCTAACGAGTAATGTTACCTTCAAGATAAACCAGAGACCGTTAGGAATAAAATTACAGAATTAATGCGATGAATGTGACCCTACCGAGCTAGAGAGAGGTGGCACGAGCGGGGCAAGCAGGAATTGCCTCTTGTGGAAGTATTAGCTGCAAATTTCCTGATGCCTCTTATTATAATAAAGGAGACACCACCAAGTTTAAAAGCAACCTGAGCCCTTAAAAAGGACCGTGATTTTATATTGCTAAGCCCTGCAGGACTAGTAAGAAAATGCTGATTTGCTTGTCCAAGCTACAGGGCACCCCCTGAATCCATCGGTGGGTTCCTCTGCCTGTCCCAGGCTGACAAAGCAGCTGCAGGACACCGATGGCAACCGCGGCCTCTGGTCCAGGGGGTGCCGAGCCCTTTGCCCCCCTGAGCTGTGCAGGGGTGGGATTTGGGGACCGCAGGGAAGTTTTACTTAGCCGAAGTCTTTTTAATTTGTAAGGAAATTGGTTTCTCTTCTCAGCGGGAGATAACGATCTTTAAATGCACCCGGTGGAAAATTGCGTTTTTTCTAATTGTCTTTATTTTTTGGTGGTTTTTTTCATCGTTATTCTCAAAATATCACTGCCACAGGGGCTCTCAGCTCAGGACAGGTCGGGGCGGTACCTGTCAGGCCGGTGTGGGCGCACGGGCTGGGCACAGCGGGCACCGAAACCACCTGAGGCAGTTTCTCGGCATCTTCAGTCCCAGCAACTCTCATCCCCCAAAAGCTTCCGAAGGAGCGGGTGGGCTCAGCCCTGGCTCCCACGGATGTCCCCGAGGCCACGGTGCCCCCAGGCCCTTCGTCACAGGCACAAACTGTAACCCCGGCCCTTAACCTCCTGGGCGCTCTTGTGCCGTGCAATATTTCTTTCGTGCAGGAAAAGAGAGAACAACCCCAATTTCCTCTTTTACGCCTATGAGAGCTCTTGCCCCAGCTGTGGGGGCTGCAGGAGGCCCAGGGCGCTGGCAGCACCCCGGTTATTTTGCAACCGGGGCCGCCCTCCTTCAGGTGCCGGGAGCCTCCCCGGGTCCCTGGGGAGCAGCGGGGTGTGGAATTTCGGGGTGCAGAGGCTGGGAACTGGCCCAGGGCCCTTTTCTCCAGCAGATGGAGGCGTTGCTTTGCTTCCCCCTTCCCGCAGGCTCCCAGCCCCCAGCCCAGTCCCATGCTGGGAAGGCTGGGACTGGGGGCTGGCATGGGGGCAGGCCAGCCACTGAGCCCGCAAGGAGGGAAATGGGGGGTTTGGGGGAGGTGTAGCAGCCCCTTTGCTGGGGAC
>NW_008795475.1:48891-49799 GCF_000699145.1 Aptenodytes forsteri
GTGCCCGGATTTCCAGTCTCTCATTGG
Source organism: Aptenodytes forsteri (assembly GCF_000699145.1). Lineage (NCBI taxonomy): Eukaryota > Metazoa > Chordata > Aves > Sphenisciformes > Spheniscidae > Aptenodytes > Aptenodytes forsteri. The sequence continues at coordinate 48,919 of NW_008795475.1, forward strand.
GGGTTTGGCGCTGTGTGTGTACATGCACGCATGCGCACACTCCTGTGGGCATGAGACGCCTTTTAACACCTCCCCACCTCGCCCCCAATTTCCCTGCAAGCAGGAGGTGAGGTGCTGGCTTGGCACCCTTCAGCTTAAGGGCGTACTCATAAACACTCTATTAATAATTAATAATAGATTAATAGCAGTGGCAGTTTGTTAACACATGCACATTAATCATTTATTAGTTATTAATATGGACTTTAGTACTCTCTGAAAGTTGGTTTAGCATCGTTTATGAAGGGCTTTGCAGGGCTGACGGTGGTCATGCCCAGATGATGGGCTGCAAACCCCAAGCCCAGCGGGCGCTGCGGTGACCTGCTGCTGCTGCTGCTGAGTTTCCAGCCATCACTGCTTTAACCCTGGGAGATTTGCTTCCAGTTCGTTTGTCACATGTGGGTGAATCTAATTTCCAAATGAGGTTGGTCAAACGGCATTAAACCACTGGCTGGACCCTGCTCTTTGGCATCAAAAGGGTTCTTGCCTGCGGCGAGGGACGCCCCAGGGCACTGCTCTTCCAGCTTCACCCGACCTCCAGCCCTCCCAGTTCTCCCAGTCTGGGTTTTCCTGCTGGTTTTCTGGGATGGACGATCAGCCTAAACTGAGCTCAGGGGGGTTTAACATCTGCCTGAACCCCGGGACACCCTTCGGGCTTGCATGAGGCTGGAGCAGGTCTGGAGAGCACCAAGGCACAAATCCTGCACATGGTGCAAGTGGCTCCGACACCCCTTTCTGGGTCCTGCCCAGCTCCACGCTCACACTCAGCCCTGCTCGGGCTTTCTCCGCTGACTTTGGCTTTTCTTATTTGAGCCACATGGAGAAGGAAAAGGGGGAAAAACCAA
>NW_008795475.1:52220-76877 GCF_000699145.1 Aptenodytes forsteri
TCAGCCGGGGGCTGGGGAGGCACCCAACACCCGTGGGTGCGAGAGCAGGATGGGGGCAGTGGGACGGGGTGCAGGGGATGACCCGAGCAGCCGCTCTCACTTGTGTCCCACGCAGCGAAGCTCACTGGGGGGCCACAGCCCCGACCCCTCTGGAGCTCCTGCCTCCAGCTCAGCCCCGAAGGCCTGGGGATGCCCGGCAGGAGATGGGCAGCTGCCTTCTCCAGCTCCCGAAGCAAGCGTGCCCAGCCTGACCACTGCTAGCTGGAGAAGGGACATCTAGGAGTGGGAATGTGCCCGCAGGAATGGGGACAGAGGTGGGACCTGCAGCAACCCCCGGGGGAGCACACGGTGGGAGGAGGAGGAGGAAGCGATGGGCTCCCCGGCCCATCCAGGTCCCATCCAGGCTCTTCCCTTCCAGCTGTGCCAGCTCTGCTCCTTCTCCCACCCAAAAACCTACGCCCCGAGCCGAAGCCAGTGCTGCCCAGGGCAGGGGTGGGAGGGGAAGCCGGGGACTGTCCCCGTGGCAGCAGGGAGCGGAGCCCGGGGACACCGACCCGCGGTCCCCAGCACCGGAGGGTGCAGGATCCAGGCAGAGGCGATGGAGGTGCCAGCTGGGATCTTCTCCCAACGTTTGCTTTTGCTGTCGGTTCCCAAGCTGCTTGTTCCAAGCCTTTCTCTCCTCTTCTTTCCAGGGCTGTATGGCCTCCCCGCACAGGATGAGCCAGCTCCTGCTCTCCCGTAGACTTTGGCTTTGCAAGCCAAAGAAAATGGACCCAAAAACTCCTTTTGCACCCATCTCAATCCCAACCGCCCACCCCTTCACCCCTGCCGCTACCGTGGTGGCTTGGGTGGATGCAAAGATGGGGCCTGTCATCACTCTGGGGCCGCTCCTCCTGATTTTAATGACCTTGACCTCATTTTGCCTTTTTTTTCCCCTTTTTTTCTTGCTGACACCTCCTCAGAGCCTGGTCTTGGGTGGGTTATTATTGCTTGTGCAGGAGCATCCCCGGGCACCCGTGTTTGCAGATGCTGTGTCTTAAATCTGCCGATGGGAAGCTCTCAAGGCACGGCCGTGCCCCGAGGGGTCTGGCTTTGCCGAAGGGCTGGGGGAGACCCCCAGCTTGGCACAACCTCCCCCGGCGCCCCAGTCCCGCATCGCCCCGGAAGACTTTTCTCTTGGAAATTCATTAAAAAAAAAAAATTGTTGGACCAAAAAAAAACAACAAGAAGAAAAGAGAAGAACCATAAACAACCACTAGGAAAGTTTTCCGGAGTCTCAAAAAAAACAGGGAAAGGGAGAAAAAAAAGGAAGCAGTTTTTTTCCCAGGCCCAAACGCTGCTGATCTCTTGGCTAGAGAAATGCATAGTTGGTACCAAAAATGTCGGCTACATTGGGAGCCCCTGGAGCTGGGGTGGCCCCTGAGCCATTGCGCCCCAAGGGCTCACCGCAGGGCCGGGACAGCCAGCGTCATTGCTCCCAGACCCTGAAGTCCATGCAGTTCCAACCCTGCTGGCCTGCGGCGCCTCCGGCATGTCTCCGGCCATGTCCCAGCACAGCGAGGTCCCGCCGCCAGCCCTGGGACGTTGCCGGTGCTCCCACACACCCCCCGGCCCCATCCCGCCGCTGCCGTGCCCAGGGCCAGGCAGCAGACAACGGTTCTCCTCTGGGAGAGGCTCAGATCATCTTCATGTTGAACTTCCTGGCTCCTCCTTGGCCGGTGGTGGTGGTGGGACCGTCCACCTTGCGGAAGGAGTACTCCACTGAGAAGTTGTTCTTGTGCTGTCCCCGGCCCCGGCTCCAGACGAAGAGGAGGAGGAAGCAGAAGAGCACCACGCCCAGGAAGGTGATGCAGCCCATGGCCGTGGAGACCAGGATGGTCTTGAGGTCCAGCGTAAACTTCAAGAAGACTTGTGTGTCGTTGTGGGAGGTGTCGTTGAACTCGCTGAGGTACAAAGTTCGGTTCGCGTAGTGGGAGCCGTCGGCTGGCCGCCCCTTGACCGTCAGGGTGGCGAAGTAGGTGTCGTTGCCTCCCGCGTTGCTGGCGATGCAGATGTAGGTGCCGCTGTCCTGCACCTGGGCGAAGCGGATCTCCAGGGTGCCCCCGGGCAGCACGGTCGCCCGCCCCGTGCTGCGGGTGGTGATCATGCGGTGCTGGGGGGACACCCAGGCAATGGAGGGGTCCGGCTCCCCGTCCGCCCGGCAAAGGAAGGACACGGACTGCCCTTCCCGGGCCGTCACATGCTGCAGCTTCCGATCCCTTATCTTGGGCTTCTGGCAGGTGAAGTACTCGAAGAGCACGGAGTCCGGGAAGTCACGCAGGGCGTTGCCCTGGATTTCAGGCGGCGAGGAGCACATGGGCTGCTGCCCGTCGAAGTTGAGCGTCTTCCGTCGCTGCAGGATCCAGAGGAGGCGGCAGTCGCAGGCCAGGGGGTTCCTGTCCACCCGCAGCGTCTCCAGCGTGTTGACGGAGTGGAAGGTGCTCTCCTCCAGCGTGGAGAGAAAGTTGCTGGAGAGGTTGAGCAGCCGGATTTGTCTCAGGCCAGAGAAAGCCTGCGGCTCCACGGACACCAAGAGAGCGCCCACGATGTGGAGCTCCTGGAGCCGAATGAGGTCTTTAAAGGAGCCCTTCAGCACAGTGCTAATGGGGTTGTAGGACAGGTTCAGGTACCGGAGGTACACCAGGTTCCTCAAGGCAGCGGCGGGCACGGCTGTGATGTTGGTGTAGGTGATGGAGAGTGAGGTGAGGTTCAGGCCCTGGAAGCTGGTGGGGGAGACGTCTTCCAGCAGCGGCCAGTTGTCGATCTCCAGCTGCAGGAGGTTGTAGAGCTTCTTGAAGTTTTGGTCCTCCAGCGCGGAGATGCTGAGGTGCCGGAGCCGCAGCACCTCCAAGTTCTGGAGGTAGGAGAGCGACTCAGCCGAGATGGAGGTCAGGTTGCACTTCTCGATGGTCAGCTGCTCCAGGCCGAGCAGCCCCGAGAAGGCCCGCTGGGAGATGTACACCAAGTCGTTATCGCCCACCTCCAGGCTCTTCAGGTTTCGCAGGTCCTGGAACATGTAGTCCAGCAGGATGACGAGTTTGTTCTCGCTGATGTCCAGGAGGGTGAGGTTGGTCAGCTTGGTGAAGACCCCCGGGGGGATGAGCTTGAGCTGGTTCCCCCGCAGCCGCAAGGTCTGCAGGTTGAACAGGTTGCTGAAGGCGCCCGGCTCCACATTGGAGATGATGTTCTCGCTGAAATCCAGCTCCTCCAGCAGCGGGTATGGGGAGAGGTCCCCGGGGTTCAGGCAGCGGATGCGGTTCTTATTGAGCTCCAGGATCTTGGTCTCGGTGGGGATGCCCTCGGGGATGGAGGTGAGCCGCTTGCGGTGACACACCACCGACTTGATCTGCGGGGCGCACTCGCAGCGGGCAGGGCAGGCTGCCGCCCGCGGGGGGCTCAGGAGGACCAGGTGGAGGACCAGGACCGGGAGCCAACATGTCATTGTGTAGAGCATGGTCTTATGGGCTCACTACCATTCTCCCATGCGCCTGGAAGGGAGAGAGATGCGGAGTCAGCAGCGAGCCCAGCGGAGGCTAACAAAGTCCTACCCAGCCCCAGATCACCCGTCTGTGGGCTGAGACTGGAAAACACTCCCCAAACTGTGGCCCATGGCCCTGATAAGGTCCCAGCCCCCCAGGAAACCCTCTGGAGCCCCTTGCTCAGCACCTAACATGTGACCCGGTGACTGTGCCCTATACAAACCTGGGGTAAACAAGCCTCGCTGCCTGCACGTGCTGTTAGGAGAGCAGGGAAACTGAGGCAGGGGGAGATATTTGCCAGAGGAGACACAGCTGCAGACCCACATCTCAGCCTCTGCCCCCCCCGCTGGCTCACACCCACTCCGTGCCGCTGATGGTGCACACACAGGCGTAGGGGACCGTGAGCACGAGCGCCCCGGGACAACGGGGGACACAGACCCCCAGGGCAGCGTAGGAGCAAAGAGATGCAGCCAGAGGCCTTGCAACCTTGTGACACAGGCGGGATGCGACATCCCCTCTGCTCCCCGTGTGGCTGCAGCGAGGTCTCATCCGGCGGCACAAATCCTTCCCAGGCCCCAGGCTTGGCGAGGTCCCCCAGGATGGGGGACGCTCGGCGCCACACGTAGGGACCAGTCCTCCCGTCCCCATCCCTAGCGTCGCCCTCTCGGAGTGGAGATTAAGGGGGCCGCAGGCACAATCTTCACAGATGAGGGATTAACACCGACCTTGTGTGGCGCGGTGCCCCGCCTGCCCTCCTTTCCAGCGATTATCACTTCGCCGCTGCCGCTTTCCCTTTTCTCTGCTTCCCCTTCCCCCCACCCTGTCCCCTTCTGTGCCCCAAATCTGCTGGGCTGTCACCACGCCTGGAAATGCACCTCCCAGAGCCGGTGCAAACTCATCAGCCGCCTTTCCGTAATGAAGCACTGTCATTAACCTAATTAAGTGGCAGAGCTGCTTGGTCAGGGCGCTGCAGGGTGTTTCTGGGCCCAGCGAGGGAATGTGGGCAATTTGGGGGGTACCGAGATCAGAGCCAGCCCCTTCAGCCACCCCTGCAGAGGTGGAGCGAGTGGGGCAGGTCTCAGCCCTGCGCTGGGGGTGAAAGGCCCACAGAGAAAATATCCCAAACGAGCCGACTGATGTGACCCGAAGTGGTTCAACATCTCCTGGGGTTGGGTCCTCACCCCCGGTCCCCGAAGCAGCGCGGGTGCGAGAGCCTGGGCGGAGCATCACCACCAGCGCCGCAGTAGGGTCCCCCAACGCGGGGGCACCAACCTGGCATGCCTGCCTCCACGGGGAGATGCTCACCATGTCTCGGCAGCCCCCTCCTTCTCCTCTCCCTCCTCCTCCTCCCCTCCCTCCTCCGAGTCCTCCACCTCCTCGCTGCCAAGATTTATTTGCCTTGTGCCTTCCCAGGTGTCTCCTGGCCGCTGCACCTCATGGGCAAGAGCATCCCTCTCCCCATCTGCTCTCTATCGACAGCATTTATCCACGCTCCGGCTGCTCTCGCCGCGCCAGCCCTGCTTCTCATGGCAAAACCCGCCTGTCCGTGGGACGTCTCCGTTCGCACAGACTCGGACCCCTGCCTTCGCCGTCTTCCAAATTTTTCAACAGCCCAGCACAGCCAGACCGATGGCTTGAAGGGGCAGAGGGGCACCGACCCCTCCAGCGTGGGGAGCCACGTCCCATCACTCCCACAGCGCTGGGGCAAACTGGCGTGCACTACCCGAGGGGCAGCCAGGCTGGCTCCAGCCCTTCCGCCTTTGGGGAAGCCCAAGCCGTGGCTCTGGGGAGCACTGGACCTCGCTTCAGGGTATTTTTTTGCCCAAGCCCCCCCACGCATGTGCCCTTCTGTCCCTCTGGGCATGTCAGGGACCCCAAACGTGTCCGTCGGAGCCTAGCAGGGCACGGGGAGAGGGATGGGATGGGCCGGCAGCCCACGATGTCGGTGGGTGCTCAAGCCCATCACGGTGCCACTGCATGTCCTCATTGACCAAAAGCTTCCGAAAAGGCCGGATTTGAGGTGGCTGGTGCTTGGTTTAGCGGGTGACGGAGGGAGAAAGGAGGAGCTGCTGCTCATCACCAAGAGAGATGGTGGGAGCTGCCGGGACCGGGGCAGGCTCACAGCGGGGAGAGGATGAGCCACCACGTCCCTTCGCATCCCCCATCCCTGCCCCTTTCCTAAGGGGCACTGCGGAGGAGAGAGCATCCAGGGCCACGGGGACGGTGGGCCAGGACATGTGGGTCCCCAGCCAGGGTGCTGAGCCATCCCCTGCTTCCTACCAAGCTGCTGCCCTTTGCCCAAACCTGCCAGCCCCTCTCCTCCTCAAAACCCCTCTCCCACAGCATCACCTCCCCCAGCTGCGCCCCACGCCCCGAGCCCGTCCCGGCTGGCTCTGTCCCTCATGCAGCGGTCGCACCCCAGCCCCAGGGAGGCTCGGGCAGGACAGATCAGAAGGAGTTTGAAGGTTTTGCTGTGCTCCCATTGCCCGTCAGCCCCCTCCCCGTCCTTCTTTGCACTCTCAGAGCGTTTGGGTCAGAGCAGCCCTGCTGCGGGGTCGGCATCACCGGGACGAGCGATGGGGACCCTGGATGCCCCCCGGAGAGGTGACGCTGATGGAATGGGGACAGCAGGAGCTGGCCCTTCCCAGCGCCTCTGCCCAGCATCTCCTGCACCACCGTGCTCATGAAGGACACCAAAGGCTGGCATCACCCTGCACTCTCAGAGCGTTTGGCTCAGAGCAGCCCTGCTGCGGGGTCGGCATCACCGGGACGAGCGATGGGGACCCTGGATGCCCCCCGGAGAGGTGACGCTGATGGAATGGGGACAGCAGGAGCTGGCCCTTCCCAGCGCCTCTGCCCAGCATCTCCTGCACCACCGTGCTCATGAAGGACACCAAAGGCTGGCATCACCCTCCCTCCCATCCCCGAGGGGCTGGCGGCACGTGGGAATGGCCTCGGGGGGCTGGGGGGGCTCCCGACCCTCTCTGTGCCCATGTTGTGGGGAAGGATGAAATCTCCACGGATAATTTCCCGCCCTGATCCTATTATACAAGCTGAGCAATTCTCTGGCAATAAACCCATTGCTCGGTGCAATTTAAAAGCCACAGGAGATTATCTTTTACAGACTTTTTTTTTTTTTGGTGCGTGTCTTAATTTTGCCACATTTCCCTTTCTCTTCCAATGAATCAAACCGAGAGGGAAGCGTTATCATTTTCCACACAGCCGCAGGGAGGGGATTACCAGCCGGGTGGGCCGCAGCCTCGGCTTTCTTTGCTGGGGGCAGCGCCAAGCGTCCCAGCCCCTTCCTCCTCCCTCACCAGACACGCAGCCCCACTCTCCAGCACTGCTCAGGCTCTACCCGTTGCACCCGACCCCCCCCCTGTGTCCCAACCCCCTCGTGTCCAGCGACCGGGGGTCCCCAAATGCCACCCGGAGCGGGGATGCGGCTGGAGCTGCTTGGCAGCCTCTGCCTTCAAGGAGGCTGCTCACGGCCGAGCCAAGAGCCATTTTGCAATCGGCTCTGCCTGGCCGGTGGCCTCAGGAACCCGAGCCGGCTCTAGGGTGAGGGGGGGATGGCTTCGCTTGGTCCCCCCAGTTCAGAAGGCTCCGCTCCTGCTCCGCCGTGGGGCTGAACGGGAAGGATGTGCCCAGGCACGACCTGCAAACCCACAAGAAAAAAACCCCTCCCAATTTATTGTGACCTTTTATTTTGTTTACTGTCTCTATGCTAAATAAATATGCCCAGGCACTGCTGCCAGGCTAATGGTCTCCCACGCTTGGCCGTATCCTGTACCCACCGTCGCCTCCCCCCCAGGGGCTGGGGGGGGGGATCTGGCTCCTTCCCCTCCCCTGCCCACGGCCGCTGTGCCGAGGCAGCCCGTGAGCACGCCAGCTCTCCGCCGCGTTCATTATGTATGAGCCTGGGGTAACCGTACTCCACTTTTGGTTACTACTTCGGCCACCTGAGCCTCTAAGCAAAGGTACGAACCCGCTGGCGTTTTTTTAGCCAGCAGCCAGGGAGCAGGAGCCGCAGCCCCGGGCTCTCCTTCCCGCCCCGCAGACGGAGCAGAGCATCGGCTGCCCTCGCTGCCCCGTGGGTGCCCCGGTGGAGCTGGGCACAGCCCCGACACCCTCAACAAACTCCGTGGAGGGGGGATTAACGGGTGCTGGATGAGCCCCCTCCCAGCAAACCCAGGCGGATACGAGCTCTGGAGCGAGGAGCTGAGGTGGCCGAGGCCGGCTCTGCCCCTGCGGGTCTCTGCCGGCCCCAGGACATCCCACAGAAGCCGCCCCAGCTGCGGAGACCCCGTGTTCCCTGCAGTGACAACCGGGGTGCTGCGGTCCCCACCCGGCCCGGACAGAGCCGAGCACAGAGGCGAGCCGAGCAGAGCAGTGCCGTTTATTAATAGCTCATTACTCCAATAGTGCAGCGTTCTCCGGGGCTTGCCTGGTCCCTGGGGAGCGAGGCTAATTAAGACTTTAGTTGAAGGCCTAGATAGAGGCTCTCCTTCGCATTTAATTTGTTTTTAAAAATAACACGCCTGCTGCATGCAGGGCTGGGGAACGGAGCCAGGAAAGCCCGAGGCTGAGGGGCTGCAGCGCAGCAGGGGGGAGGCAGAGCAGACCACCTTTGGCCGCTTCTGGGCCACTGCTGGGAGCAGCCCCCTCCTTCCCTCCCTCCCTCCCCACCAGGACGTGTGGCCACCGAGCCCGTTTCGTCCCAGCCACCAGCAGCACGGTGCTTCCCGGTAGGCAGAGATCCGAGCGTGGAGGAACCGGCGCTCTCCGACCACCCGGCTCTCGGATGCTCAGCTGTCGGCTGACCCTGCTTTGCAGGTGGGTTTTCGCCCCCTCGCACCACCACTTCTTAGAGGAAGGGAGGTGGCAAGGTCTCTTCCACCCCCTTCGAATGGCTCCTGCTTCAGGGGCACATGCTCGGCACAGTCAGCTCCTCCGAGAGCAATTGCTCCTCAGCTGCCATTTCTCCCTTCTTCTGAATAAAGACCAGAAAATAAGCCAAAGTTGACATTTCTGGGTTCCCCTGTTTTGACATCGCGCAAGTACAAACACTTCGGTCAAAGCAACGTCTCGTTTTATTCTTCCATTGACTTGCAGGATGCAAAAAGGTCCTGCTGAGACCTCCTTCAAGAACCACACCGCTGCTGCTTGAGGCCAAGCCCGCGTTACCCCTCCTTCAGGCCAGGGGCACCCAGGGGAGGTTACGTGCTCAGGAGATGGGATGCTGCTCCACCTTCCCAGGGGATGCAGGGGACCCCAGGGGAGGGTGGAGACCCCCAGGTAGGGAGGGAGCAAACGGGGCAGAAAGTGATGCTGGGACCCCCATGCATTTTGGAAAGGCTCATCCTTATAACACTGACAGGGGGATAATATCAGCACCCCGACGCACAGGTGACAGGGAGGTGCCAGTGCCAGCAACTTGTGCCAGCGCCAGCAACGTCCCAAACTTGGCACGAGACAGGAGAGGCCTCCTGCAAACACCAACGGCAGCCAAACGCTGCTGGAAATGCCCCGAGTGATGCCCGTTCGCTGCTGCCCGCCTGAGAGCCGGCAGCCAGCCCTGCCCTGGCAGCGAAGCGTCCCAGCTGCCTGCCCACGGCCGCCCTCGCTCCCTGGCTGCTCTCCCCAGCCTGCGCCAGGCTCCGTGCCAGTGGCTCTGCAGAGAAGGCAGCGCCAACCACGGCTCTGCCGTGCAGACGGCAGCACCTCCGTGCTCGCCGGGGGCCATGCCAGCATCCTCGCAGACACCACTGCCCCGCTCAGCCCCCGTGCTGGGGCTCGGGCTGCATTTGGGAGGCAGACAGAGAGGCCGAGCATCCCCTGCTGAAGCAGGGTGATATTTTCCCTGGCATTTACAGCTTGCCAGGATTGCTCAAGAGAGAGTGCCGGACCCTCTATCAGCATGAGCTCTGCGCGCTCCCCGGTCCCGGGGTATCAACTAAACGAGATCTCGATTACCAGGAACGGGAATACGGCTGCAACAAGCAGGCTCGATGCCTCGTCTGGGACTCGAACCACCCGGAGCTGCTGGCACGGGCTTGGAGCGGAGGACAGGCGCCCTGAACGCAGATGCCAACAACTCCCACAGGCGGGTGCCAGGCTGGGCCCTGGCCCCAAGCTCTACCCCCGAGCTGGGAGCCTTGGCCCAGGTCTCAGGGGAAGCCCAGAGCCAGAGCTGCTGCGGGACAGAGCTCTTCAAGAGCAGAAAACAAGCCCAGCTCCCCAGTCCTGGGCCAAAGCCGGCGTCGGCTCCTTCCTCCCTGCTGGAAAACCCCAAACACTCAATCATGCTGTGCAACAACTAGCTAGAATGAAGACCCTTCCGTATGGTTTTTGGGCTGCAAAGGGAGAAAAACAGGGTCCCTGCGAAGTCTGCTTCGTGCTCAGCTCTCCCTGGTGATGCCGCTGGCATTGACCTGCGGCACCCACGGGCTGACGTGGGTCCCTCGGGGACTTTTAAGCATTTTCAGAGCTGACAGAGCAAACTTCCACGCCTGAACGTGAAGTCAGGGATTTGAACGGTGGTTTTCCAGCCACTGCTGCGGGTGGCTTTGCTCACAGCAGAGCATAGTTACCGGGGACATCTTCTGGGTGTACTGAAATGAGGACCGAAGGCAACCTGGGTCAGGGCTCAGCGTCTCTGGGGTTTCTCGTGCCACCACCCAAAAATAAACCTGTGGCTCCTGCGGCTTTATTTTATCCATTATCTCAAGTCTGCAAAACCAGCAGGTTTGCGGCCAGACTGTTTGGAAAAGCCCCAGAAAAGACCAGGGGGCACTGGGAGGATGGAGGGGATGGGGAGGAGCTGAAGGGGCCTCCCCAGGACCTTCCCTAGCTCCAGGCGTGACACCAGCAGGTTTCTCCCTCTGATTAGGGCAGCAGAAACAACCCAGCTTATGCTGGGGAGTGGAGGAGATTAAATCAGAGATGGGACATAAACTAGCAGGCAGAAAACTCGGAGGGTCAGAGAAGGCCAGCGATGTCCCCGTGCCTCGCTCTGACGAGGCTCTAGTGATCAGGCAATTAGCAAAGCAAGCATGAGAATAATCCAGCTGAAACAGGGAGAGGAGGAGAGAGCTGGGGGTAGGAAGGAAGAAAATCAATCACCAGACCTAATAGAGAATTATCTAGCAGAGCGTTATTCCTAATCCCATCAGCGTCTGGCTGGGAAACAAATTCGCCTGCCTCTGCCACTCTCAGTGCACCCAGAGCATGTTTTTCTGGGTCAGTTCATTCCCCAGCAAAGCCAGGCTGGGGCAGGCGGGAGGGCAGAGCTGGAGAAGCAAAGGGGAGAACAAGCGGCTGGGTGGGCGGCAGGGCAGCCCCGGCAGCAGGGGGGCACCCGGCAGCCTCCGTACGGTGGGTCCCCCCACACCGTGGTGGCTTGTGCCTGCGGGACCTGGTGGCCAGGGGTCCCTGGGGCGCCGGGCGGCCGAGTGACTGCACCCAACAGCCATGGCAGAGCCCAGCAGCAGGGCTGGGATCCGTGGCCGCTGTGCTCCCGATAGTCGTCCTGGTGTCCCTCTCGAGCCTGCTCAAAGAGAAGCAGATTTTCCTGACAACTTGCAGAAACGGGGGGAGAAAGCGCAGAAGGAGAGATGTCTGTGCAAGGAGAAAGGCTCCTGCTGGGAGCACCACAGAAAATGTCCCGAAGCATGACTTAAAGGGACTGCTTGAAAAACACAAAAACCTTATATAGAAGGGAGTTTATTTTGGTGACTGGCAGCTGCTGCATCTCACGTGTCTCCCCCTGCTCAACAGCCCCAGATCTTGGGGCCAGCCGAGATGATGCTGGAGCAGCAAGGCTGCGCAAGCTTTCAGCGGAGGCAAGATTTACCCTTTCTACCCAGCAAAAGCCATGACTGATATCTTCATGGAGCCGTCTTCCCACCCCGTGACCCCATCCTGAGTCCTAGCTGAGTCCTCAACAGCTGCGACCACAGGACTCTCCACTTTCCTCCCACATGGAAACTCCCAGCCCTCGCAAATGCTGTGAAAACCCAGAAACAAGGATTCCCTAATGAGCTAAGATGCCAAGGAGACAACTCGAAAGAAGCCACCGCTTATTTTTAGAGACAACCTTATGATTCTTGAGCACGTGGGCCAGGCAATACTGCGCAGGCAGCCACAGATTGGCCGCAATCTGCTTTTCTTCTTGATAGACATCATGTCTGAATCTCTATCTCCACAAGATGCTCCCAGGAGAGAAGACATTTAGATACGACCACAACGTACAACATTTCTAAAAGGTCACTGCGTGTACTAGGGAATGAGGCGCAGAAGCCACTCAGCAGCAACAGGGGCTTTGGGGAGGTATTTAATATTCTATGAGCATCTTTATTTCTCTACCAAGGTGAATAACTCCTCCAAAACGAGGGAAGGGGGAGCAGGACAAGTGGGCGCTATACTCTTATTTCGACCCAAGCAGTTGGACCAAACCACTTTTTCCTCCAGCCAGATCTGAATTTCAGCTGTTACTGGGAAACGTTGGCTGAGAGCAAACCTCACCCGGATCTCAACAACTTCAGTACCTGCTGGATCACACGGGAACTAAGGCCGAGCTTGACTCCCCGTCTTCAACCGTGCCCAAAAACACCTCGTTGAAAGAGAGCTGTTCCACTAGCACCTCTCAGAAACATTTGAGTTCAACTTGGCTTTAGGCAGTGGCAGCGGTCCCCGGACGGGCACCGGGGGTTATTTTTTGAGGATTCCCAGCAAGTTTCTGCTGCGCAGTGAGAACTTTTAATTTGCAGAAAAGCCCGTTAATGTCGCAGGCAGGATGACGAGGGTCTGGAAGGCAAATGCAGGCTGACAGCCCACGTCCCCAGGACTTCTCCCTGATGTTTTGCCATCGTTGTCTGCCACTTTTCCTCCACAGATCTGAATTTCAGCTGTTACTGGGAAACGTTGGCTGAGAGCAAACCTCACCCGGATCTCAACAACTTCAGTACCTGCTGGATCACACGGGAACTAAGGCCGAGCTTGACTCCCCGTCTTCAACCGTGCCCAAAAACACCTCGTTGAAAGAGAGCTGTTCCACTAGCACCTCTCAGAAACATTTGAGTTCAACTTGGCTTTAGGCAGTGGCAGCGGTCCCCGGACGGGCACCGGGGGTTATTTTTTGAGGATTCCCAGCAAGTTTCTGCTGCGCAGTGAGAACTTTTAATTTGCAGAAAAGCCCGTTAATGTCGCAGGCAGGATGACGAGGGTCTGGAAGGCAAATGCAGGCTGACAGCCCACGTCCCCAGGACTTCTCCCTGATGTTTTGCCATCGTTGTCTGCCACTGGGACCAGCTGCTAGCCTCATCCCCTGTGGTGTCCTTCTCCCTGAGCACCCACCCAGCTGGGAGAGGACCCAGCAATGAGCCCAGAGGCAGCCGGGGTCTAGGAGACTCCCCCGGTAAAACCACCTTCCTCCTCTCCCCGCAAAGGGCAGGATACAGCCCAGGGGCTCTGGGCTTTGCAAAGCTCCCCATCTGAACCAACCCGGGGCCCAAGGTTTGCCTGTGCTCAGGTTTCTTCCCGGCCGAGCACCGGGAGTGGGGACGGGGAACCTGAGCCCTACGGAAGATATCCTCCTGGCATCTGTCAGTTTTAAAGCCCACGCCATGACGTTGCCGAGAGATTTACAAAACATAAGCCCATAACAGCCCCGGCTGGCACAGACGTGACAGTCAGGCACACACATATCCTGGCTACGAGCAGAGCATCTCGGAAAACAGGGCTACACTCCTGCCAATGGCTCCTGCCCCCACGGAGACACAAATAAAGCTCATTAAATGAGAGAGGGGAATTTGCTCCTTCTCCTGCAGCTGCTTCCCCCTCCTGCCTCCCGGGGCGCGCGGCCGCTTTACGAGCTCATCACTTACCTTCTGCACCAGGGCTGCCAAAACACAGACTGGGAGCAACACCCCAGTAGCAAAACCTCAGCGGAGGAGAGCACCAAAGCCAGTATGCCACGCTTGGCTGGAGCCACGTGGAAGGGGACGGAGGGAGCTCGCTGGAGTCCAGCCAAGCAGGACGTCCCCAGGCAGAGCACAGGCTGCGCTGGGTCCGGTGGTGGGGACACCCCACGCTGTCCCCCCATGCTGGGAGCACCCATGTCCTGCAGACACATCACCCAAAGGGGCTCCCACGCAGCAGGGAGAACGTGCCACCTCCTCACATGAAGGGACCCTGCGCCTTTGCTCCTCTAACCCAGGCAGCTCCGTAATAAATGAAGTACAGGAGCAGGATGATTAATAATCGTAACAGAAAAGCATACGCTGTAATTAGCCACCTTTCAGAAAGCTGACTGATGACGCTGCTCGGGGGCGTGCGGAGCGCTCAGGCTGGCACACGTGCAGCCGCTCCCCCGGCCCCAGCCCCGGTCCGGCCACCAGCGCCCGGCAGAGCCCTCCCCGCGCTGCCGGCCGAGGACTTTGCAGCAGCCTCAGTGCCAGCTGCTTCCCCGCAGGCTTTGCTCCAAGCAAACGACCTCATTTGTCCAGCTGGTCCAGCGTGCCAGCCCTCGTTAGATTAGGTCGTTCATTAAGCTCAGCATCTCGGTGATGCTGGCCTGAGCTCCTCGGGGGGCTGGCACATAAATCACACCGTGATCGATGCCTCTATCTGCCAGCACTGGACCTTTGATGGCAAAGTCTACACTTAATTCCTTACCTGAACCACGGTGGCACCCACTGCAGCGCCAGGCGCTGCACAAAACGAAGTCAAGGCAGTCCCGGCCACCTCTCTGAGGCTCACGGATAAAACAACAGCCGTTTCCCGACTTGACCCCAGAAAGGACCCCATGGGGTGCCGTCACCCACGGTGGGGGGTGCAGGGGTCCCTGGCATGCCAGTGAGCCCAGCCTCCCTCCGGAGAGGGAGCTTGGAGCCCTGGGGCAGGCTGCTGCCAGCCCATGAGCACCGCACCTCGGGAGGGCGATGCATCATTCGGGAGGCTTTAATTCGACCCGACGGCTGGACTCGTGGGCAGGGTGAAGAGACTGACAGACCAGACTGACAGACAGATGTCTGCTCTGAGGACAGGGTGGGAGAGGCAGCCATGGGTGGAAAACAACCTGGTCCCAGCAGGACCGCTCGGCTTTCTGCAGGAAAACAAGCTCATAGCTCTGCGGGCACAGAGGGGTGAGGCGCGCAGATATGGAGCCCCTGATCTGCTGGAAACCCTGCTTGGAGCAGGAATCCCAGGCAAGGGGAACACGGAGCAACAGCCTTCCCTCCGCCTTTCAGCTCTGCTCAGCATCAATCCTGGCTGAATGCATTTTTTAAGACGTGTCTACAGCTGCTGCGTTGGAAATTTTATTGCCATCCCAATTATGAACATGGGAGCAGCGAGCAAAGAAAGCAAAATGCCATTACAGGGTGAAATAACGCTTGACATTGCAATCTCTACCTGGTTCTGCCAGGCGGGAGTGGGGCCAAACCACTCTGCTGCGATAAGCCCCTGAGAGGGGAGGGGGACAGGGGACTCGTCCCAGCCCTGCCTGAGCCCTATGGAGAGCAAATCCCTCCCAGCCTTGCTGCTCAGATTTCGGAGGGGGCCGGCCAGGCCTCGGGGGGTTCCAGCTGTGCCACCCCCACATCTCCTCCAGGCTGGAGGTTGCAGCGAGCGGTGACATTTGGAGCGAGACGCGCTGGTATTGGTCCCCAGATCTACAGCTTCAGGGCATCAGCTGTGGCACCAGGAGAACATCTTTCCCACACGCAGCCCCAAAGAGGCTCCCGAAAGTCAGGAGGCTCCATGGCGGGAGGGGGAGGGGACAGCAGGGCTGTGTCACTTAAATCCCTGTCCATTTCGGAGGGGGCCGGCCAGGCCTCGGGGGGTTCCAGCTGTGCCACCCCCACATCTCCTCCAGGCTGGAGATTGCAGCGAGCGGTGACATTTGGAGCGAGACGCGCTGGTATTGGTCCCCAGATCTACAGCTTCAGGGCATCAGCTGTGGCACCAGGAGAACATCTTTCCCACACGCAGCCCCAAAGAGGCTCCCGAAAGTCAGGAGGCTCCGTGGCGGGAGGGGAAGGGGACAGCAGGGCTGTGTCACTTAACTCTCTGTCCGGCATCTCAACAGCAGAGCAAGGGCAAAGCCTCCAGAGCCCCTCTCCCAGGACGGAGCTGGTGGACTCCCAAATCCCCGTCCAAATCCCGAACCGCCGCTTTTCAAACCGATGCTGTGCACGCATCCCGGTGCGGCCAAGGCTGGGTTCCCTGCTGCTGCCTGCCAGCAACCTCGGAGCGAGTACCAGAGCTTAACACCCCTGAGCTTCGCATCACATCACATCCCCACTTGAGTTACTTCTTGCTCATTTTTTGGGTCGTGGCAACGAGCGGGAGATTTCTCAGCCATTACGTGGGATAAACCTCCGGCTCGCCAGTACTGAGCCCTCCACGCTGCAAAAGGAGGGTGGGGATGAGGACGGAGCTAATGCCACCAAGCAGGGATGGCCACGAGCTAAAAATGAGCTGGATTTCAAGCATCCCAGTGCACAAACCCCATCAGGTACAAGGGCAGTGATGATGCTGATCCCCCCCTCGCCCTGCTCGAGCCCGGGGAGCGCTCACCGTTCTGCAGGTCCAGGGCCGCACCGACATCTGGGTCTGCTGTGGCATCCAAGGCCGGGGATGTTTAAATGGCAAAGTGTCTGGCACGGCCAGCCTCGGCTCCTCTGGACAAAACAGCACAAGGAGATGCCTGTAAATCAACTTTCCACAGTGTCCAGCACAGAAATCCCAAATAAATGCCCTCGAAGCCCAAGGACATGGCACACAAGCACCTCCTAGAGAGGGGAAGCATCTTTAGTGTTGCTCCAGCCCGATGTGTGACCTGACTACTGCAGCTTGCCTCTACAAAATAATATAGCGCTTTGTACCCTGAAGGATCCTCTTACAAACAGGAGAGCGTCTGAGCCCAGCACCAGCGCGGCCAGCTCTGGGGTGGAGCAAGGGGAGATGCAGCAACGCTCCCAGGCAATCACGTGTGGGGATTTCAGGACGAGACGGCACCCACATAGCGGGTGCCCACGGCCAGCTCTCCAGAAGTCCTCTCATTTGGGGAGATTCAACCCAAACATGGAAGCAGAAGTGCCGCTGGCTGGACCCCTCTGTCCTGCATCCCTCCCCGAGGGCACTTTGTGGGCTCGAGGGACGCGCTCCCAGCCCTGACGGCTGGTGCAGGGGATGCAGGACACCGACCTGCTACGGTTTTGCTAAAGCATTTTGAGTTCTCTGGGTCAAGTTTAATTTGCCTGTAACAAAAAAAGAGGGAATTTAAATAGCTCCTTTTTGGGGGGAAATCCAGCTCCTCTTGTTTAACAGACCACAAACGGTCCCAGACTACACCCGCACAGAGATGCTGCTGTTACAGCTCGGCAGCTGCTCTGACCTCTGCTCGAGACCCCGACTTGTCTCTGCCCCCTGCTCCTGCCCGGCCGAGCTCCCCCAGGGCTGCCCAAGGGCAGGAGCAGCAGTCGGGGAGGTTAATTCCTGCTGAGAGAGGCTTGGGGAGCCTTAGCCAAAGGAGCTTTCCCTTGCAGGGATTTGCTAGAGAACAGCGGAGAAACGAGGAGCTGGCTCTGCAGCAGCAGCTGGACCCGGTGGCCCACGTCTCGCACTCCCTTAGCGCTCGGGGGGACGATGACACACATCCCCGGTGGCATTGGGGAGCCAAGAGCCGACCCCAGGAGGGTGGGGGCCCCCTGCCCAGGCAGGGCCGTCCCCTGCAGCCTCCCCACGTGCTCCTGCGAGCCCCGGCGCCGTCCGGGTCCTGCTTGTGGGTGGGCAAAACCTCACTTTTGCGGTCCCCGGTGAACTGACAGCACACAGCACTCCAGAAAAGCTAAAATTGCTCTAGGAAAACGTCACTACCCCAAAGCAAAAGACAGAGGGATTCCCCTAAAACCCGCCGGCTCAGGCTCAGCCGTGCAGGCACCGCGCGGGGGCCCTGCTTCCCCAGCCGGCCCTTCACCCCGTCCTCCCATTCTGCAGTCAATGGCAGGGATGCACACGCACACAATTCAACTCATGCTTTGCACAGGGCCTCGGCAGGGGTGCACGCCAAAAAAGAAGCAGCGGCGCTAAAAATTCCCCTCATTAGCAACAGCAGCAAGGAAATCTGCCACGGACGTGCCGGGGTTTGCTGGTGGAGCCAGGGGATGCACCAGCCTCTCTGGGCTGGTCCGAGGCCACGGCAGCATGGCAGGGCTGGGACAACGAGGACAGGCAGCACTCCGGGGCTGGCAGCAGGATGGGAAAAGCCCAGCGCAGATCCCCAGCACGATCGTATCTCCTCAGCTGGGGAATGTCCCTGCGCAGGACCCTGCAGCACGGGTGGCTGATGCACGCACGTGCGTAGAAGTGACTCAGAACAGTAACTTCAAGAGAAGACCCGGTACTTAAAATAAAGGCAAGAGCAACCCAAACCAAGCCCTGCTATGGTGAAACGACCCAGAAGCACCTCGGCCTGCCCTCAGCACCTGCGGGGGGAAGTTTGCGGCACCAACAGCAACTACAACGTGGTGCAATTCAGCAAGGATTTTGTCTAGAGAGCCAATCCAGCGTACGTGCTTCGAGGGATTACAGCCTCCACGGTGTCGATGCACAAATATCTGTTTCAGCTACACGGTGCTGGCAGCTGCAGAGCAGGTGGGGCTCCTCTAATGCCCAGGCGATGTGATAATTAGGAGGGAAGTGGATTTGTTTTGCACTGCAGCGATGTGCGCGGGACCTTGCATGCTCCAGCACCTCCGTGTGTTTCGGCGGCGGCAGCAGCGGCGCAGGCAATGCTCGGAGGCATCGCTGTCCAAAATGAAGTACAACTGCGACAGAGCCGTTTCGGCAGCGGCGGAGGCGCAGGCAATGCTCGGAGGCATCGCCGTCCAAAATGAAGTACAACTGCGACAGAGCAGCTCGGCTTGCTGCTCCTGAAGGCCAGGCTCTGGCTACCGGGGATGGATAAAGCAAAATTTAATACAAATTCCAGCAAGCTGGACATGCCCATATATTTATTGCAAACCTGCTGAAACCAAATTGCAGTAAACCAAAATCTGCTCAACTCCCTGCCCTTCCTGGCCCCTCTCCTGCTGTCCCTGCAGGCAGCGCAGCACGGAGCAGCTTTGCCTCCGGATCTGCCTGCGCGATGTGTACGCGGCATTTAAGCTCGCTTTAGAGACCGCCTGGGCTTGGCTTATCAAACCCCCGCACGTGTTACGTGAGCCCTTCATTCCCAGCCCTCTGAACGATTAGGGTCTCAGCTGATGGTCTTGGCATTTGTTTTTGGCAGCTCCTGCATCACTTAGCAACCTCCGTTTCAGGTTACTTCAGGTTTTTTGTCTGCAAATACATTTTAATCCCTGTAAAACGGGACCCACCAGCACGTGGGTGAAGTGGCCTAAAACCTCCTCCGGTCCCACGCGCCGCTGCCGGCAGCACAACTCCCTGGCCCTCCGTGGTACGAACACACCAGGGCACTGGCCACCATCTAGCCTCTGTGCCTTGTATTTTAAGGCACATATACTTAAAACTTGTATTTGAACTCTTTTCTAGGGCAATCTGATGGAGGAGCTGGGGAACGAGTCTGCTCTGCCCGGGTACCGCACAGGACCTTGCCTCTCCATCGAGGAGGCCCCGGTGCAAGTTCTGCGCACGGGAGCCTCTTGAAGAAGGAATTTGGCAGCAAAGCCAAAGGCCAAACAGGACCCAGGGGTCCTGTGAAAGCAGCAGAGACACTTGTACCTCCAGAGGACCAGACCAGGATGCCCCAAGTCAAGCTCTTCTAGGGCAGGAGCATGCCTGGGGATGCACACAGCAACTCTCCCAGCCGGAGCCTGCAGACATGCATGGCAGCCAATCTGCGGCTCATCCCAACCCACAAGAGACCTGCAGCCCCCCCGAACCCACAAAAGACCTGGACCCCAGGAGCCCCTCAACACCCCAACGCTGCCACTCATGGCCTCAGGGCACCCAATGGTACCCAGGGTCCGGCCAAGCCAGCCTCATGCTGTCCCGGCATCTGGGAGAGCGGAGACGGAGCAGTGAGCCAGAGACTTTTGCTCATTAGTGTAATTAACATCAGACTTCTGAGGCAGCCAGGCTGACCTTTAGTTATGGAAATATGAACAATAAAAACAACGTGTTATTGTGGAGGGGGTGTCACAGGCCGTTCATTCGAAATCCTCAGCGAAATCCTCTCTCTTAGCGATGTGCCCCCAAAGACCATCCTTCTGCAAAAGTAAATGGGAAAATTTGGAAAACCATCGGGGAAGGAGGAAAAATTCCGCTCCACCCACCCACAGCAGCAGCCCAGCAAGGACACGGGCATCTCCCGGCTTCTGGGAGGGGCACAGCCAGAAACGACCCCAGGGAGAGAAACGGAGAGACAGGGCAGAGCTGTTAAATAATGAAACAGAGGAAAAAAAGACCTGTTTCTTAAGAGTCTTGGGAAAGCGGGAAGTCACCGAGATGGAGACAGCCTAGCCGGACCCCGGCGGCACTGTCAGAGGCCAGCCCAGCATCAAGCAGTCCCTGCCCCAGGGACGGCTCTGCCCGTGTCCTGGCGTGAACTGTAACTCACAGGCCAGCAACAGCTACAACCCAGAGAGGACTTCAGGGCAAATTCATGGGAAAAAAAAAAAACCAACCTGGCAGCCGTGACAGGAGCGTGTCTGGTGATGGATGAGACCGATCCACCAGATCACAACCCCGTTTGCCACAACAAACAACTTGGGCCTGAGTTTCCAGAGGTTGCCAGATGTTGGTGCGAGGCTGAGCAAGGCAGGGGAAAGGCAGCGGTGCCGAACCCCAGCGATGGCACGACCACCTGCTGCGGTGGGCGCTCCCCCAGTCCCAGGACACTTCCTAAGCTGGAAATTGCTTTGCCACAAAGATATCCCCATCCAGGGGCTGGTGCTTGATGCAAAATAGTGACCCTGAAGGCAAGAAGAGAAACCGCTGCCTGAACTGATGATGGAAAGTGTCCAGCCTCCAAAATAACTTTGCTGGGACATCGGGCACGGCTAGGAGGGATGTCCGGCATCACCAGCTGCGCTTCCCTGGGAGCGGACCAAAGGCTCCAGCTCCACATCAGCCCTGGGCACGAGGACTAATGAAGGCAGGGTTATTTTTTCCCCCCTCCATTCGTCACACTTAGTTAATACTCCTGCTTATGGAAAAAAGGTCACAATTTAGATGTCATTTATGTCACTTCATCTTTGGTTTGCAATTGCAGGGTCCTGCTCGTTTTCCATCCCCAATTAGTGTTCAATTACAGGGGCCCTGCTCCACCGCTCCCTGTTGCTGCGATGGAAAGGAGAAGAGACGGAGGCCCTGGCCACACGACCTCCCCTGGGTCTCCAGCAAGGAGATGCCCCGTAGAAAGCTGACCTGAGAGCAGCCTTCTTCCTCTGGCAGCACGAAGGGAACCAGATGGACTTTCCCTCAAATGAGATTTAAATGGAAAAATACAAAATAACTCATTCTGGCAGTATTGAAGAGTTGGTGCCCAGCTGTCCCAAGCACGGGGAAGGTCAGACCAGGTGACCCTCTGGAAAAAGAGGCCAGAAGCACCAACCACCAACGGTTCGCTCCTCTGGCTGCACCGCCAGGACTGGGTCAGTCAGGGCACGGCTCTGGGCACAGAGGGGAAACAAAACCACTCACCTAATCTGAGGTATTATAGCATCCGTAAACCAGAGTCACCGCAGATACTCGGCTGATGGAGTTTGGATGGGATTCTCGGCCAGAGCCTCTTTAGTTACCCTGTCCACGCTGCGGGACGGTGCTCTGCAAACCTCTGTTGCTTACTGACCCGCGAGGAGCATCACGAGGACCGTGCTCATGAGGCCTTTTGAAGATGGAAAACACCTTCCCGAGCCCGCCTGGGTCCTGCTCGCTCCAGCCACAGTCCGTCCCCACGGGCGGCACACCGCTGTTCCTCTGATTTCGGTTATTTGACAGCCAACCCGGCTGCCCGATGGCTCCGCGTTACAGCCAAAGCTCCTCGTGTCGCAGGGCCAGGTGAGCTGTCCCCACAGCGTGCAGCCCATCAACGCCCAGCCCATCAACGCCCCTCTAAATTATTTCAGCCTGCAAATGCACCCTCTCATCCACCTGGACCGAAACAGCGTCCAAATCGAGCAGGAAAAGTGAGCGAGGCCTCGGAGGGACTCTTCTGGAGATGCCAAGGACGGGAGACTAGTCGGAGGTCAGGCGCATCCCCCCGCCCCGCGCTGCAGGTCCACGTTATCGCTGCTTCTTCCCTCCTGCGTCTGTTTGCATTTGCTGCATGAAAGAGCCACGATGTCCCCACACTCCCGGCTCGCTTTGCCACCTCCACGGCGACGGGTTCCTTGGCCCCAGGCAGGAGCAGGACCATCCCCACCACCCGGCCTCCCCCCAGGTCCCACACGACCTCCTTGAGTCTGCTTGGGAGCATCGGGGTCCTGCGACGTGACAGGGGCAGCGCTTGGGCTCAAATGCACCCAGGGCAGTGAGAGGGAGAGAGGGACAATATTTGTTTCTAATGTTTCTTCTATCCTCTTCCTATTAAATATTTTCCCTCCTCCTTTCCAAGAACCTCCTTTATTTCTCCCCGTCTCCCTCTAGCAACAGTATCTGGGAGAAACAATGAATTTTTAATAGGAGGGGGCGGTGGGAAGAGGAAGACCCTAAGGCAAAGAGATAAAACATTGATCTATTAAATAACCCCCATCATCACGAAACCACATTTTAGGGAGAGGGAACCACGCGAGGGACCCTGCAGCATCGGGCAGGGACCGATGGGTGCGAACACCAGCTCACGCTCAGGGTCGCAGCCTCTCCTTTTCTCCTAATCTGGTAGCAGGACGGATGCTGCGCACGAGCAAGTTGCAGATCCTGCTCGGAGGGGCTTTCCCGGCCACGCCACATGCACTTGGCCATGGCTGAGGTGGGTCTGGGCATGCAAGACCCCAAACAGGCCATTGCACAGGCAAGAGGAACCCTCCAGCTCTCCTGCCCCACAGCGCTGTGGGTTGTCTCTCTGCAGCATCTTCGAAGCCGAGCCATTCCCATCGCCTGGTCCCCGCATCCCCCCCCCGAATCCTCCCTGGGCTCTGCAGGGACAGGGCTCACCCTCGCGGGGCCGAGGATGCCCAGCTCACCTCCTGCGGTGCCTGGCCCTGCCTCCCCATCACACGGCTGAACCTAAATATAGTCCCCAGTTCTCTTTTCTTGTAGACACAACCAGTGCTCCGGGTGAAAGTCCTTTCCCATGAACTCACTGTTGCTTAATAAAGCACAAACCCTCGGAGACCTTGATGCTGGGATCTGTCATTTTAATTCTCAGTGACACTTGTTCCTCTCCACTACAGTACGTGGCTGCTGCTATTTTGGCTGGCACACTGGGAGCCGAACAAGAGGCCCCGGCGCTCCAGGTCCGAGCTGTTAAGAGCTGGGACGCAGCTTTAAAAAACAAACCCATATGATGGATGGGGCTGCAAACTGCAGCAAAGCTCATGGTGACATGAAAAATTCAGGGGGAGGAAGGCAGGAAAGAGCTGGGCTGAGCCAGACGGCGCAGGAAGGAGCACGGCACGTGCCAGGGCTGCAGCCGGCTTCGCCACTTGGGACTGAGCCGCTCGGCGAGACAGACACTGCCTCTGCTCCCCAGCCTGGTACCCGGGATCCTGGCCCCTGGGTGCCCGTGTGGATGCCAAGGCATGGCGGCAGCCTAGGGATCGCAGCCCAGACCCTTCATGGTTCGCTTTTTTTTTTTAAACTCATCCATGGGGAAGCTGTTTCTCACAGTTTGCCCAAATTATCCACCCAAGTCCCTGCTATTTGACCGCGCTGGGGTGAGTTTGCTCCTGTCCTCAGTTTGCCCATTTTCTATGAAGAAGAGGGAAGGGCAGCCCCTGCTCGGGGCTGGGGAGGACCTGGGGAGGGCTCTGCTCTCCCATGACAAGTGCCATTTGCCCACCCTGCCACCCACACCAGCCCTGGCCCCATGTCCTGCCCAGCCTCAACCCCCACCTCCGACACCCTGTGGGTCTGGGGTACCGCCGGGCCAGCACGGGGGTCCGGCTACAGCCCCAAAGCATCATGACTTAAAGCAAAGGGATCAAAAGAAGGAGAAACCAGCACACGTCTTTGCTGACGGCTGCCCAGTGCCCGCCGCCAACAGCCGAGTGATGCTGCGGTCCAGCCCCCCTTGCTCCCGCATCCCCAGAGCCAACCCTCGTGGAAGCATTTACCTTGAAAGATGAAGCAAACCCTACATAAACTTCAAAAACAGCCTCCCAGAAAAGTCAACCGATAATGCCCGAAGCCCAATCAATTTCCCTATTACGGCCGCTGAGCCGGAGCGGCTCTCGGCATCTTTTCCAAACACTCTCACGGGTTTTATTGCTTTCCTTCATCTCCTCTCAAATCTCTGCTCTGAACATTTCTGCCCTCGCCTGTTCGTTTTGGTGTTTTTCCAGGACTCGCAAAAGGGCCCTTCGGGCTCCGGCAGCACCTCCGCTGGCAGCCCCTTCCGCCCCCGCGCTGCAGCCCCTGCCCAGGGATGGGAGAGATGCTGCGTGATGCCCCCTCTGCCCTTCTCAGATAATTCAATCATCGCTTTACAGCAGCAGACACAGACAGGCAGCAGGATTTTGGCTGTCTGAGAGAGCATATGAACCTACAAAGCCAGGCCTCCGGACTACGTCCATTTACAGACAGGGAAACTGAGGCACGGGATGCATGTTTTATAGCCACCTGGTGATTCAGCATGGCAGGGGACAAGCTCAAGGACGGCCTCGCTCGCCCCCCGGGTCCCTTAGCTCTGAGATGTGGGATTTGACACTCGGGGAGATGCTGCTGGCGACGGGCGTCCCACCCGGGCTGCCCACACCACAACGAGCTGGCGGCGTGGGAATTACCGCTGCCCACGCAAAACGCATCCATCCACGTGCTTTACAGTCCCGACGTTATTTCCAGGGGTGCGGCAACAGCTCGTTCCCGTCTCGGGGATGCAAACACAGCAGCGATGTGGCTCGTATCTGCTGGAGCAGCCCAGCTCCTCCACGACCGCCTGCTCCTTCTGCCTTATGGCAGCTTCGGTTCCCCGCGCCGCTGAGCGGAGAGGGGCCACCCGCCCCAGGCC